>NC_073377.1:6273554-6583554 GCF_028641065.1 Leucoraja erinaceus
TCAGAAGATAATCAAGAAGGATTTCCCCCTTCATAAATCCCTGCTGCTCGGACCGACCTGTACTGCTACATCCAAATGTGCGGATATTTCATCTGTATAATGACTCCAGATCTTCCCCACCACTGATGTCAGGGAACTATAATTCCCGTTTTCTCTCTCCTCCCGTTCTTAAAACGGGGTAACATGAGCTACCTCCAATCGAAACAGAAATGATCCTGAGTCATAGACAATTGGACATGATCACCAATCGCTCCCACGATTTCTAAGCCAATTCATTAAGTACCCCCGGGATGAAGGGACCATCAAAGCCCTGGGGATTATCAACTTTCAGACACATCAGTCTACTCAACACCATTTCCTGCCTAATGTGGATTTTCCCACTCACTTTCCGTCACCCAAGGCCTTCTAGCCACTAGTACATCTGGGAGATTGGGTTGTGTCTTGCTTAGTGAGACGGAACCAAAGTGCCCTGTTCGTTTCCATTTCCTTGTTTTCCCATTATAAATGTACCTGTCTCTGATTATCAGGGAATAACATTTGGGCTTCACTATTCTTTTCCTCTTTACATATCTAAGAAGCTTCTACAGTCATTGTTTATACTCCCACAAGCTTTATTTCATGCACTCCCCCACCCCCCCCCCCCCCCCCCCCCCCCCCCCCCCCCTCTTAATTAACCCCTTGTCCTAGGTTGAATTCTAAATTTCTCCCCAGTCTCCCGTTTGCTGCTTCTTCTGGCCAATTTATATGCCACTTCCTTAGATTTTACACTATCCTTTGATTCCCCTCATTAGCCAAGGTTGAGCTGCCTTCCAGTTTTCTTCTTTAACCAGACACGGATGACACAATTTTTGTAGTTCATCCAGGCGGTCTTTAATCTTTGCCATTACATCTCCACTGTCAACACTTTAAATATAATTTGCAGTCTATCATAGCTAATTCCCGTCTCTCATACCATCAAAGTCTCAATTCTTTAAGTTCCAGACACCCAGGCTTTGAAATAACCGTTGTCACTATCCATCCTAATGCAGAATTCCCCCATATATGGTCACTGTTGCCCCAAGGGGCCGTGCACAACAAGATCGTTAAATACTCCTACCTCATTGACACCATATCCAGTCAAGGATGGCCTTCCTTCTAGTTTGTTCCTCCACATATATATTGGCTGAGAAAAACCATCCCGTATACATTCCAGGAAAGTCACTCCTCCTCCTCCTCAGAGCTGTTACCAATTTAGTTGACCCAATCTATATGGAAATTTAAGTCACCCATGATAATGCTGTACCTTTGCTACACGCATCCCTAATTTCATGCTTGATGCTATCCCTCAACCTCCATACTGCTGTTTGTGGTCTGTACACAACTGCAACAAGTGTTTTCTGCCCTTGGCTATTTCGCAGTTCTACCCATACAGGATTCCACAGCATCCAAGCTAATAAGATCTCAGCATCCAAGCTAAGAAGGGGGGGGACTTCAGTGAAACTTAACGAAAAAGGACTAAGTAGAGTGGATGTGGAGATGAAGTTTACCACCCGTGGGAGAGTCTAGGACTAGAGGTCATAGCCTCAGATTTAAATGACGTACCTGTACGAAGAGAGAGGAGGAATTTATTTAGTAAAGGGCGGTGACTCTGTGGAATCTGTGGAGGGCAAGACTATGGATATTTCTTGAGGGCGAGATTGATAGATTTTTGATTAGTACTGGTGTCAGGAGTTGGGGACTGGGGAGGGGAATCGAGTTGAGAGGGGAAGATCGATCAGCCATGATTGATGTGGGAGTCGACCCGATGGGCTGAACAGCCTAAATTCTGTTCCTATCACTTATGAACATGAGCCTATGCCTCGATGGCGGGGTGGGGGGGGGGGGGGGGGGGGGGGGGGTGGTGAGAACAAAGTGTCAAATGATTACTTTTGTAACTTTGTCTGCGCCAGATATGTGACGACTGTTTGCGTACACAATGCATTGTATGCAAAAACAAATAATTTCACTGCACCGAGTTTACACTTACACTTGATATGCTGTGTGACTATAGTTTTCCTTTCGGACAGCATAACAAGGTGGGCCGAAGGGCCTGTTTTCCTGCTGTATGACTATGACTCTACGCTGTGCACTAGGCTTGAGATGTAAGCAGGATAAGTTGGCTGCACATAAAACAATTCACGATGTTTTGGACTTTTGACTTTGAACGGCCAAGACTCATTTTAATTTTCTTCTCAGGCCGTAGGGCATTACTTGTGAGGCCGCAATATTTCATTTTTGTTTATTATCACTCTTAATTGGTTGCATTTAAGACACTGCTGGGGCCTAGGGGCCACATCAAGACCAGATAAGCCTTTCCCTGGAGGCTATTAATGAATCAGTTTGATCTTTGATGCCAATCTGGGAGCTTCTACAATTTTTAATTCCCCTCCGGCACTTTGTGGCCCATCTATGTTAGTGTCTGCTGGTCCCAAGGAGCCTCATCATCAGTCACCTTGGCACACAGAACTGGAGAGGAAACAAGTCATCATTGATCCTGAGGGACTGCTTAAGACTTCTGTTTACGGCACGATGATGCTGCCTTACAGCGCCAGAGACCCGAGTTCAATCCTGACTACGGTTGCTGTCTGTACGGAGTTTGTACGTTCTCCCTGTGACTGCACAGGTTTTCTATGCCTGCTCTGGTTTCCTCCCACACTCCAAAGACGTACATGTTTGTAGGTTAATTGGCTATGGTGCATTGTAAAAAAAAATAGTCCTTAGTGTGTGTAGGAGTGTTAGTGTAATGGGATGGGATCGCTGACCGGTTGTGGACTCGGTGGGCCGAAGGGTCTGTTTCCATGCTGCAAATCTAAAACAAACTAAACTAAATTATAGAATCATATCTATATTTATAATAGGGGAAGGAGTTTGTTTGAATCATCACGTCCATGCCAGGTTCATATTAAGCAATCTATGTTCCTTTGGAGTGATGATTCTTTACCTAACAAATAATATGCTTGCAATAGAGGGAGTGCAGAGAAGATTTATTAGACTGGTGAAAAACACAAAAAGCTGGAGTAACTCAGAAGGTCATGCAGCATACTAGGACAACATGGATTGGTGACGTTTTCAGTCGGGACCCTTCTTCAAATGCTTCTCCATTTTGGGACCCAACTATTTGACATTGTAAATTATTCTTCATGAATTACTCATGTTCGCACTTAGCGGTTGACACTAATGTGATTAATTTTGGCAGAGATACAATATGGAAACGGATCTTATGGCCCACGAAGTCCACGCTGAGCACAATTGACACCCAGTTTGACGTGTTGGAAGGAACTGCAGATGCTGGTTTACACTGAGGAATAACATAAAGTACTGGAGTAACCGAATGGGTCAGGCAACATCTCTGGGCGTAAAGTACCCAAAACGTCACCTATTCCTTTTTATCCAGAGATGCTGCCTGACCCTCACTGAGTTACTCCAGCATTTTGTGTCGATCTTCATACTACTTCTAAGTTATGCCACTGTTGCATTTACTTCCCTGCACTGTCAGGGCAATTCTATAGCTTAGAAACCCACACACCTCTGGGATGTGTGAGGAAACCGGAGCACCCAGGTTTCCGACTGAAGGCCATTACCAATGGAGACACAGCCTGCATACTGGATGAGGCAGCTTGAATAAACAAAAAGAGGTGGTTGGGATCGTTCCAAAAGTCATTTATTACGGTCATCATGGTATCTGTAAAATTATCCTGTAATTGACAGGCAAATCTTTGCAAAAGAGAAAGCTGTCAATTTCTTCTTGTTTTGACATTGTGCCAAGCCATCATACGAGTGGTTTTTCTCTACATAGCTGTCCTTCAGGGAAGCAAAGTTTGCAAAGGCCCAGGGCAGCACGGTGGCGCAGGGGTAGAGCTGCTGCCTTACAGCACCAGAGTCCTGGGTTCGATTCTGACTACGGGTGCTGTCTTTTTGGATTTTGAACGTTCTCCCTGTGATCATATAGGATTTCTCCAGGCGCTCCGGTTTTCTCCCTCATTCCAAAGACGTCCAGGTTCGTAATTGAATTGCTGTGGTACATTGCCCCTAGTGTGTAGGTTGCAAAAGTGGGATAACATAGAACTTGTGTAGTTTAGTTTAATTTGCAGATACCGGGGGTAAACAGGCCCGTCGACCCACTGAGTCCACACTGACCAGCGATCCCTGCACACTAACACTACCTTGCGGACACGAGGGACAATTTTTTAAACGTTTATATCCAAGCCAATTAACCTAAAAACCTGGACGTCTTTGGAGTGTGAGAGGAAACCGAAGATCTTGGAGAAAAACCATGCAGGTCATGGGGAGAACGTACAAACTTCGTACAGACAGCACCCGTAGTCAGGATTGAACCCGGCACTCTGGTGCTATAGGGCAGCAACTCTGTGGATCAATGGTTGGCATGGTGGGCTGAAGGGGCTGTTTCTACACTGTATCTCTAAACTAAACTAAACTAAAGGCTCTAAAATTCCCTAGCACACAAAAAAAATCAGCTGAAGCGAAATTGTGTTCAGATCGTGCATTGTTAGGGAATGCAGGAAAATATTTGTCCCCTCCTCCGTCCACATAGAAACTGCTGAAGTGTAACTGCTTCTGAACAAGAGGGTCCCACTGGAAAAGGAAAGATTAATACTCTCTGCTTCACTCATCTATCTTTCGAAGCTTTTGCTTACTGTTGGGGAAAAAATATATATAATTTATTCTGCAAGCGGAAAAGAAGAATGCTAAGCTCTACAACTATCTCACATACAAACAGAATAAGCAAAACTTTATAGATTATTAGACCAAGTGTGGACCCGTGGGGCACGCTCGCCCAACGCAATTTTCCAACAAACTGCACGTGCGTGGCTGCTGCGTTCAAAGTTTTGCCGCTGACGGCAGAAATTAAATTAAAGTTAATTAATTGAAGAGAGAACCAGTGGTGGCATTTGTAAAATAGACGGAACTTACCCATGGAGCCATTGGGTCCCCATTGAGGGGCCAGGCAAGTACACGCAAAAAAAACATGCCAATTAAAAAAATAAAATAAAATTGGGATCCCATTATGATGTCATTGTGACGTTGAACATGGCTGATGGGCAGGGTAAGTGGAAAAGTCGTTTGAAAAGTGGTTTTTGTAAAGTTTAATATGTGAATAACGTTAAATATACCATCAATCTCAACAAAACTTGTTTCATTAACATCGCAGAACAATGGTGAGTGAGGTGGGCCAAAAATTGCAGCGCTATAATGTACCGTATTGGCGGAGTTTCCGGAACTCACGCACACGCACACATATATACAGACAAACAAACAAGATGAGAGTTTTAGTAATATACAGATGACTGTGTGAGATCTATGATTTTTTCACTGGAACTAGATGAAGGTAACAGATATCAGATGTTTTAAGATGCAGTGAGAGATGGGTTAGGGTAGCTGGAAGTCAATAGAAACATAGAAACATAGAAAATAGGCACAGGAGGAGGCCATTCGAGCCAGCACCGCCATTCATTGTGATCATGGCTGATCGTCCCCTATCAATAACCCGTGCCTGCCTTCTCCCCATATCCCTTGACTCCACTAACCCCTAGAGCTCTATCTAACTTTCTCTTAAATCCATCCAGTGATTTGGCCTCCACTGCCCTCTGTGGCAGGGAATTCCATAAATTCACAACTCTCTGGGAGAAAAAGTTTTTTCTCACCTCAGTCTTAAATGACCTCCCCTTTATTCTAAGACTGTGGCCCCTGGTTCTGGACTCTCCCAACATAGGGAACATTACACAATGGTCGCGGAGCATTACTGTACTCTGAAAATGGGGGAGAGTATCAAGTGGGAAGTGTGTAAATGGATGGAAGGCAGGAACAGCCAAATAGGTTAGATGTACAAGTTTAGTTTTAAGTTTTAGTTCTTGAGATAAAAAAAAACATAGAATATAGAAAACGTAGAAAATAGGTGCAGGAGTAGGCCTGAGATGAGGAAAAACATTTTCACCCAGAGAGTTGTGAATCTGTGGAATTCTCTGCCACAGAAGGCAGTGAAGGCCAATTCATTGTTTTCACGAGAGAGTTAGATTTAGGTCTCAAGGCTAAAGGAATCAAGGGAATGGGGAAAAAGCAGGAACGGGGTACTGATTTTAAATAATCAGCCATGATCATATTGAATGGTGGTGCTTGCTCAAAGGGCCGAATGGCCTCCTCCTGCACATATTTTCTATGTTTCTATGTTTCTATTCGACCCTTCGAGCTAGCACCACCATTCAATGTGATCATGACTGATCATCCAGAATCAGTACCGCATTCCTGCTTTCTCCCCATATCCCTTGATTCCGTTAGCCCACAGAGCTCTATCTAGCTCACTCTTGAATACATATGGCATGGCACAGGAGCTCTGCCCACCGAGTCAGCACCAACCAATGATCATCAGTATGCTAGTTCCATCCTACACCCAATTAACCGACAAACTTACACAAGCAAAGTAACCTCCAAACACGCACGTCTTTGGAATATGAGAGAAAACAGAGCACGGGGATGAACCCGACATGATCGCAGGGAGAACAAACAATCTCCGTCTAGACAACACCTGAGGTCAGGATCGAACCTGGGTCTCTCTGGTGCTGTGAGGCAGCAGTTCTACCGCTGCGCCACCGTGCCGCCCGGAATCTGTGCTTTGTTATTTCATGCTAAAAGTGGAAACAAAGTCCGGAGGGTGAAATATCTTTATACAATGGGTGACTGAGATTCAAGGAGCATTTCAGATAAATATCGTGGATGTGCTTAATAGAAGCTGGATAAAAGTTATCACAGCGGCGAGGTTGGTAGAGATGCTGACTCACAACGCCAGAGACCCCGGTTCGATCGTGACCTCGGGTGCTGTCTGTGTGAAGTTTTCACGTTCTCCCCATGACTACTTGGGTTTTCTCTGGGTGCTCCAGATTCCTCCCACATCCTTATGACCTGCAGGTTTGTAGGTTATTCGGACTCAGTAAAATTGCCCCTAATGTGTAGGGAGTGGATGAGAAAGTGGGATAACATGGAACTAGTGTGAACTGGTGATTGGTAGTCAGCATGGGCTCGGTCAGCTAAAGGCCCTATTGCCATGCTGTGTATCTAAAATTACAACTAAATCTAAACTAAGGGTGTATGTGCACACCATTAGAGTAGGGGTGATAAGGCTTTAACATCAACATGGCATTTGGGTTCGGTGACATAACACAGGGGCAGCACAGTGGTGTAGTGGTAGTGTTGCTGTCTTTCAGCACCTGAGACCTGGGTTCAATCCTGACTGGGGCTGCTGTCTGTGTGGAGTTTGTACGCTCCTCCGGTGCTTCGGTTTCCTCCCACACGCCAAAGACGTAGAGGTTTGTAGGTTAATTAGCTTTGATAAAATATGTAAATTGTCTCTTGTTTGTAGCATAGTGCTGGCTATGGAGATCACTGGTCGGTGCTGACTCGGCAGGCCTGTTTCCGTGCTGTATCGCTTTAATGCCACTATCGTATTTGCCTCAACCACCAACGCTGGCCTTACCCTCTGTGTAAAAAACTAATCCCGCTCATCTCCATTAAACATTGCCCCTCTCACCTTAAAGCCATTCCCTCTAGTCTTAGATTTTTTTTTCATTCTTGGAGAAAAAATTCTGACTATCCTATCTATGCCTCTCATAACTTTATATACTTCCATCTGATCTTCCCGCAACTTCCAGCAATCCGGAGCAAACAATCCAAGTCTGTCCATCTGCTCCTTGTAGCTATTGGCATCTATTTCAGTCATCATTCTGTAAACCTCCTTTCCAAAGCCTCCACATTCTTCCCTGTCATGGGGTGATCAGAACTGCTAACATAAACAGCCAATCGTCCCCCAGCCCCACATGGTTTTACCTTCTCCTCAAAATCCATAAACAGAACTGCCCTGGCAGACCCATTGTTTCTACCTGCTCCTGCCCCGAAATTATCCCCACGTACCTTGACTCCATCCTATACCCCCCTCCCCCCCACCCCACCCTCCCTGTCCAATCCTTCCCGACCAATGTCCAAGACACCTCACACACCCTTCGTTTCTTTAATGACTTCCGTTTTCCAGGCCACCGTTCCCTCGTCTTTACTATATAACCATATAACAATTACAGCACGGAAACAGGCCTTCTCGGCCCTACAAGTCCGTGCCAAACAACTTTTTTTCCCCTTAGTCCCACCTGCCTGCACTCATACCATAACCCTCCATTCCCTTCTCATCCATATGCCTATCCAATTTATTTTTAAATGATACCAACGAACCTGCCTCCACCACTTCCACTGGAAGCTCATTCCATACCGCTACCACTCTCTGAGTAAAGAAGTTCCCCCTCATGTTACCCCTAAACTTCTGTCCCTTAATTCTGAAGTCATGTCCTCTTGTTTGAATCTTCCCTATTCTCAAAGGGAAAAGCTTGTCCCATCAACTCTGTCTATCCCTCTCATCATTTTAAAGACCTCTATCAAGTCCCCCCTTAACCTTCTGCGCCCCAGAGAATAAAGACATAACTTATTCAACCTTTCTCTGTAACTTAGTATACGTAGTATACTAAAAGTCTGATGAAGTCCGATGTATACGTAGTATACTAAAAGTCCGATGAAGGGTCTCGACCTGAAACGTCTCCCATCCTGTTTCCCCAGAGATGCTGCCTGACCCTCTGAGTTACTCCAATATTTTGTGTCTATTTTCGTTGCCAACATACACCTCAGATCAAAGCCCAGAATTGCCAAATGTCTTCAGTTCAGTTTCAGTTTTGGTTTATTGTCACATGTACCGAGGTACAGTGAAAAGCTTTTGTTGCGTGCTGAGCAGCCAGAGGAAAGCCAATATACTGTATAATTACAATCGAGCCATTTACAGTGTATGTATGCTTGTATGTATGCATGAGGAAATAACGTCTAGTGCAAGGCAAAATCAGTAAAGTCTGATCAGATATGATGTAGCAAGGTGTTTAAGTTGGCTCACTTAAACTCAGTGTTACAAATTAAATTGTATGGTGACTGGAAATGGATGAAATGGACAGGAATGTGAGGCAAATAAAGAGGTTTCATGATAATGGGAATTTGATGGCAGGTGTGTGTCTGTGCTGTATGTCTCAACTGCTCTGTTCATACTGCTTTCAAAAAGGATGAAAAAGAATGGGTGATGTTCCGAGTCGGTCGACTTAGTCTAAAGAAGGGCCCCGACCCAAAACACTACCCATCCACTTTCTCCAGCGATACTGCCTGGTCCGCTGAGTTACTCCAGCACTTTGTGTCTATCTTCAGTATCTACAAGCATCTGCAGAACGTTTCTTCGCATTCCCTCCAGAAGATATCTTAATGCAAGGGTAAATGAGCAGTGGAGATTTGGTTTTAGATTGCTGCATTGGCATCAAGCTCAGGCCCCAACGTAGGTCACGAGGACTTGTAGAGGATAAGATATGATTATTTTTAGAAGTGGCCCTTCATCAGATGATAAAAGTGAACAATATTAGTTGCAGATTGCAACAATGCCTAGGGAATAGAACACTGGCAGAGATAATAAATGGGTAAGGCCCTTTTTTTTCGGGATGCGGGATCAATGTTACCTGTAGAGGTCAGTTGTAACACACAACAATCCAGGACTCACATTTGTGCTCACATTTGATTCTGAAATCAGTGTTATATTCTGATAGCTACTTCCTTGAAGCTGAACAAACATCTTGGCATTTGCATACAATGACGTCTTGAGCTTCATGTGTGTATTGATGGAAAGATAGGTGGAAACAGGGCCGTGACGTGAGCGTTCTTTCATTGACCCTGGGAAATGCATGAAATGCAATCAACTCAACATTAATAATTGAAAGTTATCACAAATAAAAGAATAATTGTATCATTATTCATTAACTACTATCATCATTGTGTTGCTCAGGTTATTAATACTTCTATCATTATTATTAATTATTAATATTTAACACCCTTGTCATTACTAATTATGGTGTATTTGATGCTGCACTTGTTGTACACTACCTTATTATAATTCATAATTAATAAGTATCGCTGTCCATCACCTTCATCGACTTTATTCATTTTTAATTTTTGTTTATTTACTTTAATTAATTATAATTTCTAACATACTTGATGTAATTCAATATTTAATTTAATTAGTAATTAAATGTGATCAATATTAATTGCTGACATAATTAACTGGTATTTCTGAGTCATTAACTGTTTGTTAGAAATATGTTATTGATTAATATTATTGGTGGTGTATTAATTGTTAAATGATCAATTATTAACATTGCTAAAGGTGCTGATTATTCATTAACTATTGGGATTATTAATTGTTACTACTGTTTCATTATTCACACTTGTAACATGGGCTGATTAATGGTCAAGCTCTCTGTTATTGATTATTTTTTATTAATAATGCCATTTATATTGCCTATTAGCATGAATTGTTATGATTAATGGTGATCAGATTATTGGTATTATGAGTGCTGACCTAGCTATTGATTGATTAATTTATTGTCAGTGTCCCCATTATTATTGATTTACTATTATCATTATTAATGCTCTCCTTGTTTATTGATTCCTTATCATTATTCCTTGCACTGTGCTGATTGTTTTCTCTGATCAAAAGAGACAATGGGAAGAGGCAGCCGAATAGACCAAAACAAAAGGATGTCAAAGGTGCAAGTCGGTACTCCATTTTGAAAAGACTTTAAAGAGATTTAATGAAGAACTTTTGATGAAAGCTGCACAGTCCATCATGGGTCCTGACCTCTTCACCATCGAAGGGATTTACAGGAGTCCCTGCCTCAAACAGGCAGCCAGAATCATCAGAGACCCACACCACCCTGGCCACACACTCATTCCACCCCTGCCATCGAGAAGAAGGTGCAGAAGCCTGTAACGTCCATGTTCAGGAACAGCTTCTTCCATACAGCCATCAGGCTATTGAACACTACAATCTCCAGATAAGCTCTGAACTACATAGACTTGAGGGCATAGATTTTTGACTTTTTGCACCATTATTGTTTATATGCATGTGTATGTATTATAAGAATTTCATTGTTCTGTCTGGGTCATATGAGAATAAAACACTTTTGACTCTCTTGACTCTTGATGCTAGCAACTGCAGATGCTGGTTTACAAAAAAAGACACACTGTGTAAGAATAACTTGGAGGGACAGGCAACATCTCTGGAGAGAAGATGAAACGTCAACCATCCCTTCTCTCCAGAGATGCTGCCTGCCCTGCTGAGTTACTCCAGCATTATGTGGCTACCTTCGAGTTAAACCAGCATCTGCAGTTCTTTTCTACACAGAGAAATCTGCAGAACATGGATCGGTGACGTCTTGGGTCGGAACTATTTCACCCCACCAATACCCCTTCCACCTACATTACATAAAACATAGAAACATAGAAAATAGGTGCAGGAGTAGGCCATTCGGCCCTTCGAGCCTGCACCGCCATTCAATATGATCATGGCTGATCATCCAACTCAGTATCCTGTACCTGCCTTCTCTCCATACCCTCTGATCCCCTTAGCCACAAGGGCCACATCTAACTCCCTCTTAAATATAGCCAATGAACTGGCCTCAACTACCTTCTGCAGGAGAGAATTCCAGAGATTCACCACTCTCTGTGTGAAAAAAGTTTTCCTCATTGAATTGAATTTTGAATTGAATTTCCTTTATTGTCATTCAGACCTTACGGTCTGAACGAAATTTTGTGCCTGCAGTCATACATACAATGATACAATAATAACAACAATAAACACAAATTAACTTCCACCACAGTGAGTCCTCCAAACACCTCCTCACTGTGGTGGAGGCAAAAATCTTAGGGTTGCAGTCTCTCCCTCTGCTCCCTCTGCGCTGAGGCGATTCCCCACCGGGCGATGGTAAAAACAGTCCCGCAGCTCACCGAACCCCGCAAATGGGCCGGTTCAAACAGTGCGGCCCGGGGTGGTCGAAGCTGCCGCACCTCCAGTCCAGCACACGCAGCCGCCGGCCCGCGGCTGAACCCAGGACTCTGGACACCGCCGCCAGAACGTCGTCCCAGCCACCGGAGCACCGTCCCAGCCCCCGGACCGGATCGCCCTCACGTGAGTACCGTTCCACCCTCGGGCTGGGCCACTCCGACGGGAGTGCCGTTCCTCCCTCGGGCTGGGCCACTCCGACGGGAGTGCCGTTCCTCCCTCGGGCTGGGCCACTCCGATGGGAGTGCCGTTCCTCCCTCGGGCTGGGCCACTCCGACGGGAGTGCCGTTCCTCCCTCGGGCTGGGCCACTCCAGCCCCTCACCATGCCGCTCTCACGGGAGCACCGTTCCATCCCGGGCTGGGCCGGGAGCGAGCCCAGGACGAGTCCTGTCAGCTGCCTCCAGAGTCCCGAGGTCGCCGGCTCCGCTAGGCCTCAGCGTAGATGGAAGCAGAGAAGGGGGATACGACAAAAAGGTCGTATTCCCCCGAAGGGAGTGACAGCAGCCCCCGTTTCACCCCCACCCCCCTCCCCACATAAACACAGCCTAAAAACCAAGAACATAACTACACAAAACGAAAAAAACAACACAAAAAAGTAAAAACCAACGGACTGCAGGCGAGCCGCTGCTGCCAGGGCAGCGCCGCCACTTCCTAAAAAGATTTCCCCCTTTTCCTTAAACTGTGACCCCTTGTCCTGGACTTCCCCAACATCGGGAACAATCTTCCTGCATCTAGCCTGTCCAACCCCTTAAGAAGTTTGTAAGTTTCTATAAGATCCCCCCTCAATCTTCTAAATTCTAGCGAGTACAAACCAAGTCTATCCAGTCTTTCTTCATATGAAAGTCCTGACATCCCAGGAATCAGTCTGGTGAACCTTCTCTGTGCTCCCTCCATGGCAAGAATGTCTTTCCTCAGATTAGGAGACCAAAACTGTACGCAATACTCCAGGTGTGGTCTAACCAAGACCCTGTACAACTGCAGTAGAACCTCCCTGCTCCTATACTCAAATCCTTTTGCTATGAATGCTAATATACCATTCGCCTACTTCACTGCCTGCTGCACCTGCATGCCTACTTTTAATGACTGGTGTACCATGACACCCAGGTCTCGTTGCATCTCCCCATTTCCTAATCGGCCACCATTCAGGTAATAATCTACTTTCCTGTTATTGCCACCAAAGTGGATAACCTCACATTTATCCACATTATACTGCATCTGCCATGCATTTGCCCACTCACCCAGCATATCCAAGTCACCTTGCAGACTCCTAGCATCCTCCTCACAGCTAACACTGCCCCCCAGCTTCGTGTCATCCGCAAACTTGGAGATGTTGCATTCAATTCCCTCGTCCAAATCATTAATATATATCGTAAATATCTGGGGTCCCAGAACTGAGCCTTGCGGTACCCCACTAGTCACTGCCTGCCATTGTGAAAAGGACCCGTTTACTCCGACTCTTTGCTTCCTGTCTGCCAGCCAGTTCTCTATCCACATCACTACTGAACCTCCAATACCTTGTGCTTTAAATCTCTTATGTGGGACCTTGTCGAAAGCCTTCTGAAAGTCCAGATATAACACATCCACTGGTTCTCCCTTACCCACTATACTAGTTATATCCTCAAAAAAATCTATAAGATTCGTCAGACATGATTTACCCTTCATAAATCCATGCTGACTTTGTCCAATGATTTCACCACTTTCCAAATATGCTGCTATCCCATCTTTAATTCTAGCAGTTTCCCCACTACCGACGTTAGACTAACTGGTCTGTAAATCCCCGTCTTCTCTCTCCCTCACTTTTTAAAAAGTGGTGTTACATTAGCTACCCTCCAATCCTCAGGAACTAATCCAGAATCTAAAGAGTTTTGAAAAATGATCACTAATGCATCCACTATATCTGGGGCTACTTCCTTAAGTACTCTGGGATGCAGCCTATCTGGCCCTGGGGATTTATCGGCCTTTAATCCATTCAATTTACCTAACACCACTTCCCGGCTAACCTGGATTTCACTCAGTTCCTCCATCTCATTTGACCCCCGGACCCCTGCTATTTCCGGCAGATTATTGATATATTCCTTAGTGAAGACAGAACCAAAGTAGTTATTCAATTGGTCTGCCATGTCCTTGTTCCCCATGATCAATTCACCCATTTCTGACTGCAAGGGATCTACATTTGTTTTAACTATTCTTTTTCTCTTCACATATCTATAAAAGCTTTTGCAGTCAGTTTTTATCTTCCCTGCCAGTTTTCTTTCGTAATCTATTTTCCCTTTCCTAATTAAGCCCTTTGTCCTCCTCTGCTGGACTCTGAATTTCTCCCAGTCCTCTGGTAGGCTGCTTTTTCTGGCTAATTTGTACGCTTCATCTTTTGTTTTGATACTATCCCTGATTTCCCTTGTTATCCACGGATGCACTACCTTCCCTGATTTATT
Source organism: Leucoraja erinaceus (assembly GCF_028641065.1). Classification (NCBI taxonomy): domain Eukaryota; kingdom Metazoa; phylum Chordata; class Chondrichthyes; order Rajiformes; family Rajidae; genus Leucoraja; species Leucoraja erinaceus. The sequence goes on from NC_073377.1 coordinate 6,287,923, forward strand.
TTTTTGCCAAACTGGGATGAACAATTGTTATAGTTCATCAATGCAGTCTTTAAATATCCATGCAGTCATTGCATATCCACCGTCAACCCATAAAGAATCTATTGCCAGTCTATCTTGGCCAAATCACGTCTCATACCCTCAAAGTTACCTTTCTTTAAGTTCAGGACCCTTGTTTCTGAATTAACGATGTCACTCTCCATCCTAATGAAGAACTCTAACCATATTATGGTCACTCTTGCCCAAGGGGCCACGCACAACAAGACTGCTAACTAACCCTTCCTCATTACTCAATACCCTGTCTAGAATAGCCTGCTCTCTCATTGGTTCCTCTACATGTGGGTTTAGAACACTATCCCGCATACATTCCAAGAAATCCTCTACCTCAGCACCCTTGCCAATTTGATTCACCCAATCTATATGTAGATTGAAGTCACCCATTATAACTGTTTTACCTTTGTTGCACGCATTTCTAATTTTCTGTTTGATGACATTCCCAACTCCACTACTACTGTTAGGTGGCCTGTACACAACTCCCACTAGCGTTTTCTGCCCCTTAGTGTTTCGCAGCTCTACCCATATCGATTCCACATCCTCAAAGCTAATGTCCTTCCTTTCTATTGCGTTAATCTTCTCTCTAACCAGCAACGCTACCCCACCTCCTTTCCCTTTCTGTCTATCCTTCCTGAATATTGAATATCCCTGGATGTTCAGCTCCCAGCCTTGGTCACCCTGGAGCCATGTCTCCGTGATCCCAACTATATCATAGTCATTAATAGCTATCTGCACATTCAACTCATCCACCTTATTACGAATGCTCCTTGCATTGAGACACAAAGCCTTCAGGCTTGTTTTTACAACACTCTTACCCCTTATACTATTATGCTGAAAAGTAACCCTTTTTGATTTTTGCTCTGGATTTGCCGGCCTGCCACTTTTACTTTTCACCTTGGTACCTATTGCTTCTACCTTCATTTTACACCCCTCGGTCTCTACGCTCACACATTTAAGAAACCGTTTCCCTTTAACTCCTTCCTCCACTATCCCATTCGACACCCCACCACCCTTATTTAGTTTAAAACCACCCGTGTAGGAGTGGCAAACCTGCCTGCCAGAATGCTGGTCCCACACCTGTTAAGATGCAATCCGTCCCTTTTGTACAGTTCCCCCTTACCCCAAAACAGATCCCAGTGATCTAAGAATCTAAATCCCTGCCCCGTGCACCAGTTCCTCAGCCACACGTTCAGGTTCCGTAGCTCCCTGTTCCCGCTCTCGCCAGCACGAGGAACTGGAAGCAAACCGGAGATAACAATCCTGGAGGTCCTGCTTTTCAGCATTTTTCCGAGCTCTCTAAAGTCACGCTGCAGAATATTCATCCGCTTCTTCGTTTGTGCCGTCATGCACTACCACTTCTGGATGTTCACCTTCGCCCTTGAGGATTTTCTGCACTCTGTCCGTGACATCCTGGATCCTGGCACCAGGAAGGCAGCACACCATCCTCGCATCCCATCTATTGCCACAGAAACCCCTGACCATACCTCTCTCAATGGAGTCACCAACTACAATGGCATTGCCTGCCTGAGGCCTTTTTGGTTTTGGCTCAACAGCCCTATTCGGATCGCAAGCCAGTCCGCCGCTCAGTGTAAACACGTCTTCTGTCCCGACAGCTTCTAAGTGTGTGAACCTGTTCACAAGAGGTACATCACCCGGGGACGTTGGCATTCCATGCTTCACTCCCGTTCTCACTGTCTCCTACCTTCTCTCTTACAGTACTTTAGGTGTAACAATCTTACTGTAGGACTTGTCGAGGAACGACTCCGTTTCTTGTACGAACCGGAGGTCATCCACTTGCTTCTCCAGTTCCCCAACATGGCCCTTCAGGAGCTCTACCTGGATGCACTTCTCGCATTTGTAGCAGCCAGAGGCACCAGCGGTGTCCTTGACCTCCCACATACTGCAAGCATCGCACTGAATCAGCTTGCCAGACATCTCCTTCTTTCTTCTCTACCTCTCAAGCGTATTGCGTGGTCTCCTCTCCTCAACCTCCTCGCCGAAGACTCTCGAGCCAAAGACTCACACTTCCCTCACTCCTTCCTTCCTTCCTCTGGCTTCACAATTCACAACACGTTAATCTTTTATTCATACACCTTCTGTCTTTTCAACTCTGGCCTTTATCCAACCACCTGCCTAACAAAAAACCCTTCTCACCTGTGTTGATCTGGAGGTCTCGACCCAAAACGTCACTATTTCTTTTCTCCAGAGATGCTGCCCGACTCACGGTGTTACTCCAGCATTTTGTGTCCATCTTCAACCTATTACCTGCCAGCTTCTGTCCTGCCCCTCTTCCCTTCCAGGTTTCTTAACCCACCCCCCCCCCCCCCCCCCCCCTCCCCTCCTGACATACCCCACAATCAGTCTGAAGAAGGTTCTCGATCTGAGTTACTTCAGCACTTTGTGTCTTTTTAAGGTAAATGCACAGTTGATTATAAGGTGATTAATGGCATGGTCAAAGTGTTAGATTTCTTAGATTTTTTAGTTCCATGAGCAAGGTTTAGGTGAGGAATTGCAGAGCATGGGACCGACACTGAAGATTTGACTGCCAGTGGTGAAGCTATAACACTCAGGGGAGTGCGAGAGATGGCTGGCACTGATGGCTGTGGAGGCCAAGTCAATGGATATTTTTAAGTTGGAGATTGAAAGATTTTTGATTAGTACGGGTGCCAGGGGTTATGGGGAGAAGGCAGGAGAATGGGGTTGAGAGGGAAAGATAGATTAGCCATGATTGGATGGCGGAGTAGACTTGATGGGCCGAATGGTCTAATTCTGCTCCTAGAACTTATGAACTATACTAATGTAGATTCTGCCTCTTGTACGCATGAAATTTCTTTAGTTGGGGGCTGGTGAATCTGTGGAATTCATTGCCACAGAAGGCTGTGGAGGTCGTCATTGAGTATTTTTAAGGCATAGATTGACAGATTCTCGATTAGTAAGTGTGTTAGGGGTTATGGGGAGAAGGCAGAAGTATGGGGTTGAGACAGAAAGATAGATCAGCCGTGATTGGATGGCAGAGTAGACTTGTTGGGCCGAACGGCCTCATTCTGATTCTAGAACTTAGGAACCTACGAAGAGGCACGAGTCGGAAAAATGAGGATCAAGACTGACCCTGAGTAATGAAACAATCTTCTTCCAACATTTCCTTATTAATATCCCAGCTCAGAAAGCATTACATGCCTTTGTTATGTCACATGCAAAGCAGTAAACATATTCTGCGCAGCGGTAACTAAATTTTCTCCTGGGTTATTAAATACTTGGATTCAAATCTGCTTTAGCTGCTGTAACCAATTCTTGTGTGTGTCCAGGGCTTGAATTTTTCAATTTCAACAGATAATGAAGCATCTGTTCAGAACAAACCATGAAGAAAGCAACCTCCTTAGAATATTTGTTATGTTTTTTTGTACAGTAATAAAACACTTTGTTGCCAACATATTTCATAATGCCAACTGTGCATTTACTTTAAGGAGATTTTCTATCAAAATGCGGATTTCGTGGAACTGCTGCTGATCTCATCTGTTTGTGGATTCAGGGTGGAATCTGTATGCTAGGAATGTGACTGGAATAGTTTAGTTCCAAAGTTTAAAGATACAGCATGAAGATGGATTTCTGAAGGCCCATATCCCTCTTTCCCGTCCTATCCATGTACCCGTCCAAATGTTTCTTAGACATTGCGATAGTCCCTGCCTTTAATGCCTCCTCCAGCAGCTCGTTCCATACACCCACCGCCATTAGGTGTGAAAAAGTTACCCCTCGGGTTCCTAAAGAAAGGTCACAACCCGAAATGTCACCTATTCCTTTTCTCCAGAGATACTGCCTGACCTGCTGAGTTACTCCAGCTGTGCTTATATCCCTTAAACCTCCAGCACATTCTCTTTTTAACATGGATATGTTCCATTACATCACTCTTCTATGAACTCCTTCAAAGGGTCATTGAATCATACAGCATGGAAACAGGCCCTTCGGCCCAACTTGCCTATGTAGACCAAGATATCCCATCAACGTTAATCCCATCTGCTTGCATTTGGCCCATATCCCTTAGTTTAGTTTAGTTTAGAGATTCAGTGAAGAAACAGGACCTTTTGACCGCCGAGTCCACAGCGACCAGCGATCACCACCTGCACTATCCTACATATTGGGGACAGTTTGCAATTTTCACCAAAGCCAATTAACCTACTAGTGTCGACGTCTTTGAAGGGTGAGAGGAAACTGGAGATCCAGGAGAAAACCCTGTAAAATGGTCCCTGGTGTGTGTAGGATAGTGTTAATGTGCAGGGATCACTGGTTGACGTGGACTCGGTGGGCCGAAGGGCTTGCTGCTGCGCTGCAGCCCAAAACTAAACTAAACTAAACTAAGATAGGGTTCAAGAACCAGGCAACATAGATGTTGAGAGGGGATAGATAGGAACCTTTTCACACAGTGTGTGGAGGATACATGGAACAAGCTGCCAGAGGTAGTTGACGCAGATACTATAACAATATTTAACAGGCATTTGAACAGGTTTAGGACTGGATAGGAAAGGTTTGGTTTGACATGGGTCAAATGCAGGCAGGTGGGCCTTGTGTAGAAGGTCCGCTGGACTGGAGGGCGGCATCTCCGGCCTGGATCGATCGCCTCAGCGCAGAGGGAGAACAAGGAGGGAAGAGACGGAGACTAAGACTTTGCCTCCATCACAGTGACGATGTGCTTGGTGAACTCACTGTGGTGGATGTTTAATTTGTGTTTATTGTATGTTTTGTTTTTATTGATTCTGTGTATGACTGCAGGCAACATAATTTCGTTCAGACCGAAAGGTCTGAATGACAATAAAGGAATCTAAGTCTAAATCTAATCTTTGTCTAAATGGGCAAGTTGGGCCGAACGGCCTGTTTCTATGCTGTTTGACTCCATGATATGTGAGTGCCAGTTATCATTAGTGCAGGACACTCATCGAGAGAGTACTCATCACTGGGTCTATGGTGAGAAAATGGAAGTGTGGACTGAAGGGTCTGTTTCCACGCTGCATCTCCAAACTAAACTAAACTAAACTAAACTAAATGTACAGGTTTGTAGGTTAATTGAAATGATAAAATTGCAAATTGTCCCTAGTGTGTAGGACAGTGCTAGTGTACGGGGTGATCGCTGGTCGGCGCGGACTCATTAGGCTGAAGGTGTAGGAAGGAACTGCAGCTGCTGTTCATCTGAGTTACTTCAGCTTTTTGTGTCTACCTTCAGTGAGCTGAAGAGCCTGTTTCCACGCTGTATCTCTAAAGTCTAAGTTAGTTGCTGCCCTTGCTCTGACTTGCATTGCATGACTGATCAATGCCTTTCCCAAATGAGATTACATTGACCTGAAGATAATCAGACTGATGGAAGGCAGCATTGTGAAGTTTCTACAGAACCCACAGTGAGACCAGTGAACGTGTCGGTTCCCTTCTTAATTTGCCGCCCATAAATATTCATTTGTAAAACCTGACAGTGAGTGATAATTAGGCAGGGACGTATTGCATAATTACAAAGAGTCATCTTAATCTACAGAGAAAGAAAATCTTACTGCCATGAAATGTTTTGTTACTGTACTATGAATATCTTTTGTTGGAACATTGTCATTCAGATAAGACCTTAATACCAGAAGATACAGGAGTAGAATGAGGCCATTCGGCCCATCAAGTCCATTCCACCATTCAATCATGGCTGGTCTATTTTTCCCTCTCAACCCCATTCTCCCACCTTCTCCACATAACCCTTGACTCCTGTACTAATCAAGAATCTATCTATCTCGGTCTAAAAAAATATCCATTGACGGCCTACACAGCCTGTGGCAAAGAATTCCACAGATTTACCACCCTCTGACTAAAAAAAAATCCTCCTCATCTCGATTCTAAAGGTATGTCTTTTTATTCTGAGGATGTGCACTCTGGTCCTAGACTGTCCCTTTACTGGAAACAGCCTCTACAGGTCCACTCTATTGTTATTCAGTAGGTTTCAATGAGATCTCCCTTCATGCTTCTAAACTCTAGTAAGTAAAGGGCCAACGCCTTCAAATGTGTAAACCTCCTCTGGCCCCTCTCCAAAGTCAGTACACCATTCCTCAGATAAGATGCCCAAATCTGCTCACAACTCACAATGCCACTTCAAGCTGGAAAGAGTACAGAGAAGATTTACGAGGATGTTGCCAAGACTCAAGGGCCTGAGCTATAGGGAGAGGTTGAGCAGGCTAGGACACTATTCCTTGGAGCACAGGAGGATGAGGAGTGATCTTGCAGATGTGTTCAAAATCATGAGAGGAATAGATTGGGTAAACGCAAGTCTTTTGCCCAGAGTTGGAGACTCGAGAACCAGAGTGCATAGGTTTAAGGTGAGAGAGGGAAGATTTAATTAGAACCTGAGGGAAAATCTTTTCACACAAAGGGTGGTAGTTATATAGAACGAGCTGCCAGAGAAGGTTGCAGGCAATGCACTATTGCAATGTTTAAGAATCATTTAGACAGGATAGGGTTAGAGGGATATGGACCAAATGCAGGCAGGTGGGACTAGTGTAGATAGGACATGTTGGTCGGCGTAGGCAAGTATGGCCACTGGGCCTGTTTCCACACAATGATTCTATGAGTGTTAGAGCTACACACAGTGGAGGAGAAGAAGACAGATAAAGATATTGTTTTTTTCTGGGCCTACAGACTGTCTGAACCTGATGACTGGCTGGAAGGCCATTGTTAAAATACAGGACCCATTAGTGTTGGGTTGTGCCTCTGTTGGTACTAATCCTACCTCGGCCTCAGAAACTCTAGTTTAGTTTCAAAATACAGCGTGGAAACCAGTCCTGCGGCCCACCGAGTCCGTGCCGACCAACAATCACCCGTACACTAGTTCCATCCAGCACATTCGGGACAATTTACAGCAGCCAAATGACCTACAAACCCACACATCTTTGGACTGTCTGAGGCAGAGACGGAAACCGCTGTCAAAACATGGCGGGGACCGGGGGACAGGGGGGGACACAATTTCTTGTCAGCCGCGTGCGCATGCGCACACTCACACACACACGCAAGGCATCGGAAGCTTCAGCCGTGCGGCCTGTGAACGGTAATTAGCCCGGGATTCTTCCCGTTTCCAGCCCCGCGACGTGAATGCTTCTACAGCGGGGCCGTTACCGTTAGATTAAGTCAATTACTGCAGGTCTGTACCACAGATTTAAAGCTTGTAACGTGAGGGGGACCGTCCTCCACCTTTGAAAACATGGAGGGGACACGTCCCCCCCCACCCCCCCCCCGGGTTTACCGCCAATGGTCTGAGGTAACCAGAGCACCCACTCAGTCACAGGGAGAATGTGCAAACTCCGTACAGAAAGCACCTGTAGTCGGAATCGAAGACGGGTCCCCGGCGCTGTAAGGCAGCAACTCTACCGCTGCGCTACCATGGCGCCCAGTTGGAGGCTTTAGAACCTTTCCACACATTTCAGCACACAGACGTAGTAAGGCTGTACTGCACTGCTGGAGAAGTTAGCTTCCAGATAAGATGTCTAAACTGAAGGCGTGTGCTTTGTGGGTGTAAAGTTTCTCTGGAGGCTACTTCAAAGAGATTAGCCGTTAGATCCTTGCCCAGAGGAGCACATTTTTCTTACACCAAGTGTGGTGGGTGCATAGAACGTGCTGCTAGGGGTGGTGATGAAGACAGATACGATAAGTGTTGTTTAGGATGTTTAGCTAATGTTTAGCTAATGGAGGGATCTGGATCCCGTATCACGTATAGGCAAAGGAGATTAGTTTTGCTGGGCATTATGTTCGGCACGGATGTTGTGGGCTGAAGGGCCTGTTCCTGTGCTGTACAGGTCTATGTTCGTTGAGTGACCACATGGGTTTTCCTGAGGTGCTCCGGTTTCCTTCCATGCTCCACAGGATGGTGGGTTATGTGGCCATAGACAAATTCGGGAATGCTGGGAAAATATACATAGAAAACGTGAAGAGTGGAGATAGACACAAAGTGCTGGAGTAACATCTAATGTTTCATTCTGGGAACAAGCTCATGAAGTTGTTTGAGTAACGGTGCAATCAAGTAAGGGCCATCACCTTCACAGGTAGGTAGGGTGGTCAAAAAGTGTATCAGTACATTGCCCTTCATCAGTCAGAGTATTGAATATAGTAGACAAGAAATGGTGGAGTAACTCAGTGGGTCAGGCAACATCTCTGGAGAAAAGAAATTGGTGAAGTTTTTGGATCAAAACCGTTCTTCAGACTGAGAGAAGGGTTTCAATGAGAAATCTCACCTCTTTCTGACCTGCTGAGTTACTCCAGCTTTTTGTGTCTATCTTCAGTGTACACCAGCATCTGCAGTTCCTTCCTACACGTGGGAGTGGAATTGCTCTGCGAGTAGTCTTCGACCTGTTGGGCCGAATGGCCTCCATTTTGTTGCAAGGAAACAGGGAAAGTATGTTTTGCTAGTTTCTGATGTCACAAGGGTAGCTTTCTTTCAATTATGGTAAAATGCTTTTGGATAGAAACACAACAGCCTGGTGATAAACTGCTGGAGAAACCCACAGGGTCAGGCAGCATCCGCGAAGGCAAAGGAACGGTTGATGTTTTGGGGATTACTGGGGATATATAATGACGAGGTAGATAGAAGTTGGGATGTAATGTTAAAATTGTACAAGGCATTGGTGAGACCAAATCTGGAGTATGGTGTACAATTTTGGTCGCCCAATTATAGGAAGGATGTCAACAAAATAGAGAGAGTACAGAGGAGATTTACTAGAATGTTGCCTGGGTTTCAACAACTAAGTTACAGAGATAGGTTGAACAAGTTAGGTCTTTATTCTCTGGAGTGCAGAAGGTTAAGGGGGGAGCGTAAAATCATAGTATAAAATTGATGTGTTAAAAATGCACAAATCTAGTTTTTGAACATTTTAGAGGTGCCGGTATCTGCACCATCACAAAGAAAAGGTTCAAAGGTTCAAAGGTTCAAAGGTTCAAAGGGTCGCAGGTTCAAAAGGTCGAAGCTTCAAAGGTTCAAAGGTTCTTTATTGTCACATGAACAAATGCACAGTGAAATTCTTTTCTTACGTCCAATTCAGTAAAGTGTTGACATACCCAACACATGACAATAAAATGAGCTCGACTAAATGCAACTCACCCCTTCCAGCAGGAGCGCTTGGTGATACAATAGCGAGCTCATGTTGATTTTGTCATTTTTCAGCCCGCAGGAAAATTCTTCCTCAGCAAGAGTTATTATTTTCTTTCAAATGGTCAGAAACGATTATCTTCCGTTCAGCAAGCAGCAGCATCTTCCTCACCTGGCAGGGTGGTTTTGCAGAGCAGAGATCGATTTCTCCTCACCTCTCTGAACCCGATGGAACAATTGTCCACAGTTGGTGCGGTGTAATTGAGCCGGCAAGCTGGAAGCTGTGCTTCAATACGGTGAACAGTGTGTGATCTCCCACAGAGGGCACTGGTTTGGATCTTGGGTTGCTGCTGCTGTGGATCACGAAACGACGTGCAGTTTTACAGAACGCAAGATGTGGAAGACAGCACAGCACAAGAACAGGCCCTTCAGACCACAATGTCTGTGCCGAACATGATACCAATATCAACCCACATGTGCCTGCAGATTGTTTAGTTTAGTTCAGTTCAGTTTAGTTTAATTTAGTTTAATAATAATAATAATAATAATAAATTTTATTTATGGGTGCCTTTCAGGAGTCTCAAGGACACCTTACAAAAATTTAGCAGGTAGAGGAAATACATGTAAGGGGAATGAAATAAATAGTAGAGACATGACTAGTACACAAAGTAAAGACAGAATTCAATTCAAAACAAAATATGAGGCAATTAATGCACAAATGAAAAGGGAGGGGGACGTGGGGCTAAGGATAGGCAGAGGTGAAGAGATGGGTCTTGAGGCGGGACTGGAAGATGGTGAGGGACACGGAATTGCGGATCAGTTGGGGGAGGGAGTTCCAGAGCCTGGGAGCTGCCCTGGAGAAGTCTCTGTCCCCAAAACTGCGAAGGTTGGACTTGTGGATGGAGAGGAGACCGGCTGATGTGGATCTGAGGGACCGTGAGGGTTGGTAGGGGGAGAGGAGGTCAGTGAGATATGGAGGGGCCAGATGGTGGAGGACTTTGTAGATGAGGATCAGGATTTTGTAGTTGATCCGGTGGGAGATGGGAAGCCAGTGAAGTTGTTTGAAGACTGGAGTGATGTGATGCCAGGATTTGGTGTGGGTGATGAGTCGGGCGGCTGCGTTCTGGACCAGTTGGAGTCGGTTGATGTAGGTGGAGCTGATGCCAAGGAGAAGTGAGTTGCAATAGTCCAGTCGGGAGGAGATGAAGGCATGGATGAGTCTTTCAGCAGCGGGAGGTGTGAGAGAGGGTCTGAGTTTAGCGATGTTGTGGAAATGAAGGAAGGAGGTTTTAATGACTTGGCGGATGTGCGGCTCAAGGGAGAGGGTGGAATCAAAGATCACGCCAAGGTTGCGAGCCTGGGGAGATGGGGAGAGTGGTGCCGTCGATGGTGAGAGTGGGGTTATTGATTTTGCTGAGTGTGGCTTTGGAGCCTATGAGGAGGAATTCTGTCTTATCGCTGTTGAGTTTGAGGAAGTTATGTTGCATCCTGGTTTTTATAGCTGACAAACAGTTGATATGGGAGAGGGGATGGTTGTGTGGGGATTTGGTGCCAAGGTAGATCTGGGTGTCATCGGCATAACAATGGAAGTCCAGGTTGAAGTGGCGGAGTATCTGACCAAGGGGGAGGATGTAGAAGATGAAGAGGAGGGGGCCGAGTACAGAGCCTTGGGGAACGCCTTGAGTGACTGTGGCTCTAGCAGAGGTGTGGTTGTGGAGAGAGATGAAGTGGGATCTGTTGGAAAGATAGGAACGGAGCCAGCTGAGTGCAGAGCCTTCAATGCCGAGGTCTTTGAGTCTGGTGAGCAGGATGTTATGGTTCACTGTATCGAAGGCTGCGCTCAGGTGGAGGAGGACGAGGACGTTGAGGGAACCAGTGTCAGCAGAGGTGAGGAGGTCGTTGAGGACTTTGAGGAGAGCAGTTTCTGTGCTATGGAGGGGGCGAAAGCCAGATTGGAGGGGTTCAAGTAGGTTATACGCAAGGAGGTGGGAATGAAGTTGCGACGCAACGATACGCTCCAGGGTTTTTGAAAGAAAGGGGAGGTTTGAGATTGGGTGGTAGTTAATGAGAGAGGAGGGATCAAGACCAGGTTTCTTTAAGATTGGTGTGACAGCAGCAGTTTTGAAAGCGGAGGGGACAATTCCTTGGGGCAATGAGGAGTTGAAGAGATTAGTGAGGTAGGGGCAGAGAACGGGGAGGCAGGACTTCAGCAGGGGAGTGGGGAGAGTGTCGAGGGAGCAGGTAGTGGGTTTGGAAGAGCTGATGAGTTTGGAGACTTCAGTAGGGGTGACCAGGTCAAACTGGGAAAGGAAGCAGTGTGGAGGAGGGGTAAGGAGGTCAGTGGAGATGTTGAAAAGAGGGGCCTTGGTAGATGGTGGAGTAGATGCTGGGAAGTCGGGTACAGGGGATAAAGATTGATAGATGGTGCTTATTTTATCAGCGAAAAAGTGGTGGAATGAGTTGCAGAGATCCGGAGTAGAGGTAGGGAGAGTGTTGGCTCGAGGCTTGAGGAAGTTGCCCACTGTGGAGAAGAGGGTTCTGTGGTTTAGGCAGGGATCGGTGAATATGGAGGAGAGGTAGGCAGATTTTGCAGCAGTGAGGGCATCTTTGTAGTCAGTGAGGTGGAGTTTGTAAGCTTCAAGGTGGACTGTGAGAGACGATTTCTTTGTGAGTCGTTCAAGTCGGCGACCAGTCTGTTTCAGTTTACGAAGTGCAGGTGTGTACCAGGGTGAAGATGTGTTGAAAGTTACGGTTCTTGTTTTGAGGGGGGCCATAGTGTTAAGGGAGGTAGACAAGGTGGAGTTGAGTTGAGATGGTTTGTGAGATCATCAGGTGAGATGGGGGTTGAGTCCAGGGGGAGAGTGGTGGAGAGCAGGTCAGAGAGATGGAGGGGATCAATGGATTTTAGATTACGGAAGATGATTTCTCGGAGGAAGCGGGGCGAGGTGTCGGAGAAGGGATGGTGAACCGTATAAGCTTATGATCAGAGAGGGGGAAGAGGCATGGATGGAGGTCGAGTACAGGTTGATTTGTGGAGCAGACCAGGTCAAGGATGTGACCTTTGTCATGGGTGGGAAAGGTGACGTGCTGAGTGAGAGAGAAGTTGTCAAGTAAAAAGGTGAATTCAGATGCGAGCTTGCAGGTGGGGGAGTCCATGTGAAAATTTAAGTCACCAAGTAGCAGCAGACGTGGGGAGAGGGATAAGGCAAGTGTGAGGAGTTCAGTGAAGTCAAATAGGAAGGAGGGGTTTGGTTTAGGTGGCCGGTAAATGAGGATGACTGTCATGGAAGAAAGGGCTTTGACGGCGAGGAATTCAAATGGTGCTACTGGGGGGAGGGTGAGTTCAGTGATACGAAAATTCTGGTTGAAAATAACAGCGAGGCCACCTCCATGGCGGGAGGGGCGGGGCTTGGAAATGTAATTAAATCCAGGTGGGGATGCTTGATTGAGGGAAAAGAAGACATTGGGTTGTTGCCAGGTCTCAGTGAGCAGAAGGAAGTCCAGAGTGTTGTCAAGGATTAGTTCATGGAGGGCAAGGGCTTTGTTGTTGAGCGACCTGGTGTTGAGGAGGGCAAAGTTGGCATTGTGAGAGGGTGGAGGGATGGGGGCAGGCTGGAGAGATCTGAGATTGTCCCGGTTGACAGTGCTTGCGGTCAGCTGGGATGGGGGGTGACGCAGTTGAGGGGGGGTAGAGTGTGGTAGTGAGCAGATGGATGGAATGGAATGTCAGTGGTTGAAGCAAACAAGCTTGCGCTGACAGCCTCTGTGGATGAAACGGGGTCGACGTGGAAGTCTAAGCTGTTTAATGATTTGGATGCAGGATGGGATGTGATTGTTGAAGAAAGCAGTCATTTGTAGAGTTGAATATTTGAACATGATGGTGATGGTGCAGAGAGGTGTCCAGCAGCGCAGGTGCAGGTGGAGAGAGTATCCAGCGGTGAGGGTGCAGAGAGGTTGTCCAGCAGAGCGGGTGCAGGTGGAGAGAGTATAAGCTTATGATCAGAGAGGGGGAAGAGGCAAGTTTAGAGATACAATGCAGAAGCAGGCCCTTCAGCCCACTGGGTCCGTGCCGATCAGCGATCCCCGAACATTAACATTACCCTGCACACACTAGGGACAATTTACAATTATATGAAGCCAATTAACCTCCAAACCGGTATATTTTTTGAGTGTGGGAGGAGACCAAAGATCTCCGTGAAAATCCACACAGGTCATGGGGAGAACGTGCAAACTGCATACAGACAAGCACCCTTTGTCAGGATCGAAACCAGGTCTCTGGCGCTGTAAGGCAGCAACTCTACCGCTGCACCACCGTGCCGCCCTCGAGTCATAGTCATAGAGTCATAGAGAGTGTAAGCAGGCCCCTCGGCCCAACTTGCCAACACCAACCAACATGTCCCATCTACACTAGTCCCACCTGAGTGCGCTTGGTCCATATCTCTCTAAACCTGTCCCATCTGTGCACCTGTCCAATTATTTCTTGAATGTTGCAATAGTCCCTGTCTCAACTACCTCCTGTGGCAGCTCGTTAAGGATACCCACCACCCTTTGCCTGAAAAATATACTCCTCAGATTATTATTAACGGTGGCACAGAGCTTGAAGGCACTGGGCCTCTACTCGCTGGAGTTTAGAAGGTTGAGGGGGAACCTCATTGAAACTTACAGAATAATGAAAGGCATAGATGGAGTGGATGTGGAAAGGATGTTTCCACTGGTGGGAGAGTCTAGGGCCAGATGTCATAGCCTCAGAATCAAAGGGCGGTCTTTTAGAAAGGAGGTGAGGAGGAAATTCAGAGGGTAGTTAATCTGTGGAGGCCAAGTCAATGGATATTTTTAAGGCAGAGATTGATTAGGATCAGTGTAAAGGGTTCATCTTGATTAGGACAGGTTTAAAGGGTTAAGGGGAGAAGGCAGGAAAATGGGATTAGGTGGCAAAGATCAGCTATGATTGAATGGCGGAGCGGTCTCGATGGGCCGAATTGCCTAATTCTACTCGTTATAGAACTTGTGAGCTTGTGAACTTGTGATCCATGTTCCTCCATTCCCTGCCTTTCCAAAAGTGAAATCATATCTGCCTCAATTATCACCCCTGGTAGTGTGTTCTAGGCATTCACCGCCCTGTGTATAAAACAACCTCTGTGTAGCTATGTTATAAAATTTTGAGATATTATAACTCAAGCCTGCAATTTATCCCATCAGATAACGCATAAAAAGAAGTTTAATTTGATACCTAATTCACTTTCATATCTTCAGTATTAAACAAGTTATGGCCATTTCCATGCTCGGAAATTAGCATCTTGTTCCCTATTGCTTTTCCATTGACTTAACACAAAAGCTGTGATCGAGGACAGTCAAAAGTCCATAACTTTCTTAAAAATTAAGAGAACTGAATGAAATTTTCAGTTATTATAGATTGAAGCATTCTGAAACAAATATGAAACATCTTACTTGGATGACCTGAAATTAAAGCATATAATTAGTTAGTTACCCAATTGTAGCTAATTACAAAATTGACCGTTGTGACGGAAATAGTAATAAACACCCAGACTGCCTTGAAAATTAAAAAATGTGATATTCTCAAGATCAGAACTTTAATATTATTGCTGGAAGTCTGTAACAGATAGGTAAATAAATTACAATTTCTAGCAATAGACCAAGTCTTATGGAGAAGATCAGTTGCTAGCTGGTACATTGGCATATCATAATCAGTAGCATCATCATACTCCTCAGATTGTAACCAATAAGCAACTCTGTACACCTTGTCTTTCTACTTTGTAAACTACAAGTTTTTGCTCTTCAAACCACACATGACATGGCTTTCTGCCCACTACTTTCCCATTAAGAATGTCCTGTAGATCATCACATTTGGAATAGTCCAAATTTGGATAATCTCTGAGAATGCTGTCTAAATCAGTCACTTTTGCTGGGCATTTGGATTGACAATTTTGCATTTCTTCTTCGGAGAATCTGTTTAAAATGTAAAGGAAAAAACCCACTGAACAGCATTAACAGAAACAAGTTATTATTTGCAGTTTTAGAAAAAAGGTAGAAATGATAAAGTTAAACACTAAAACAAATCGTAAATATCCAACAAAAAATTAATATTCATCAGTTTCATCAAATCAATTACATTCATCTAATCAATTAAATTCATCTAAATTCAATTACTAGATTAAACATCTATCCATTTCTTCCTATCCAAATAACAAACTGATCCCATTCACACAAGAATTCACAACATTTTAAAATCTCACTGTCATGAACTAATATGCCAAATGGAAGGAATTTAATGTTTAATTTCCAAAATTAATCTAGAAACATGCACTCTCAATATAATCTAAAACTGTTGTGGATATTTAGTATGAAAAAATTTGTTATGGATAGACAATTACACAAAATATGGACGATTTATGACATGATTGTCCAAAAAAAAAAGATAATTTTAATCATCTTGCAAGTCGGTGTTTCTGGAATGCAATGGATTGGAACGTTGCCGTTGCCATGAATTTGAAGCCCACCTTGGCAGGCAAAGACATGGCCGAATCGTTTGGGGACTAAATAACATTTTCGCTTCATAAAATTGGACTAAAGCCACCCCAAGAAGCAAGTTTATATGTGAAATAAACGACTTACCCTTTGTTTTGTCCTGATATTGCGATCCGTCACGTTGAAGCTGTTAAGAGTGTTCGGTCGCATTTTACTTTAATTCAACTATTACAATAAAATACAATACAATTTATTTGTCGTTTGGACCCCGTTGAGGTCCAAATGAAATGTTGTTTCTGCAGTCATACATACAAAACGAAAAAGACCCAAGACACAACACAATTTACACAAACATCCTTCACAGCGCCTCTTCTCCTCGCTGTGAAGGAAGGAAAAAAAAAACATATCTCTCCCCTGCACTCCCCTCTCCCCCCCATGTCAGAGTCAAAGACAGAGTCAAAGCCCCCAGCGGGCGATGTTAAATGTCCCGCAGCCATTAAAGCCATGCCGGGTGATGCATGGCCAAGCACCGGGTCTTGGTGCTTGTCCAGCGATTTAAAAAAAAAACGGGAACGGAAGTCCGATCGATTTTTCTTCATCGACTAGCAGCCCGAGGAAATCCCTCTCCGACAAGCGATACAAACCTGCAATTTAATCCCGCCCCCCCTCTCCTCAAAGGCACCGTAGTCGCACACGCGGCCCGTGGTAGATCTGCAGCGCTGCTGAAGGTAGGTTTTGTAACATCGCTACTCTGTGTAACAAAACGTTGTCCTGCACATATCCGTAAAACTTGGCCTCTCTCACATTAAGACTATGTCCTCTAGTAGTTGACTTTTCCATCCTGGGAAAAAAGGTTCTGATTATCAATGTCTGGAAAAGTGATGAAGAAGGATCTTGACCCAAAACGTCACCCATTCCTTCTCTCCAGGGATGCTGCCTGTCCCGCTGACTTACTCCAGCATTTTGTGTCTACTTTCTGACTATCAATTCTTCTCATAATTTGATATACTTCGATCAGGTCTTCCCTCAACCTCCAGTGTTCCAGGGAAAACAATACTTTGGTCCAACTTCTCCCTTTAGCTAATATCCCCAAATCCAGGTATCATCCTCGTAAAGGGTGGAACTGGGATTACTCCAGCAATTTGTCTATCATTCTCGTAAACGTCCTCTGCACCGTTTCCAAAGCAACCAAATCCTTCCTGTAATCGGGGGAACAGAACTACACATGCAGCCTATCCAACTACTTATAAAGCTGCATCAAACCTTCCTGACTCTTGAGCCCCTGCTCTCTCTAGTTGTTGATAGGATGGTTTAGTTGCCTGATGACTGCTGGTCAGAAACTGTCCCAGAATCTGCAGCTATGTGTATCTGGAGGTACACTAATGTACCTCTTGCCAGATGGAAGAGGGCAGAAGAGGGAGTGATCAGGGTGAGACTCGTCCTTGATTATGCTAGTGGCCTTGCCAAGGCCTAGACATAGACATAGAAAATAGCTGCAGGAGGAGGCCATTCAGCCCTTCAAGCCGTCACCACCATTCATTGTGAAACGGGACGACAGATAGCACAATGGGCTAAGAGTTCGGCTGGCGACCGGAAGGTAGCCGGTTCAAATCCCGCTTGGAGTGCATACTGTCGTTGTGTCCTTGGGCAAGACACTTCACCCACCTTTGCCTGTAATGGAATGTTACGGCGGCAGGCGCGGGCACACCGCGACGCCCTGTGTCTCCCTTTCAAGGGAGATGCTAAAAATGCATTTCGTTGTCTCTGTACTGTACACTGACAATGACAATAAATTGAATCATTTCATTTCATTTTTTGTGATCATGGCTGATCGGCCCCAATCAATAACCCGTGCCTATCCCTTGATTCCACTAGCCCCTAGAGTATCTAACTTTCTCTTAAATCCATCCAGTGACTTGGCTTCCACTGCCCTCTGTGGCATGGGAATTCGACAAATTCACAACTCTCTGGGTGAAAAGTTTTTTCTCACCTCAGTCTTAAATGACTTCCCCTTTATTCTAAGGCAGCATAAAGTGTATACAGAGTCAATGGAAGGGAACGTGTAGGAAGAAACTGCAGAAGATGGTTTACACCGAAGATAGACACCAGCTTTTTATGTCTATCTACAAAGGGAGGTTGGTTTGAGTGATGGTCTGGGCTGCGTCCACAATTCTCAGTGGGTCTTGGATGGAGTTCTTCCCAAAACGTACTCTGCTGCATCCTGATAGAATGGGTCCTATGGCGCATCAGTAGAAGTTGGTGAGAGTTGTTGGATACAAGCGAACCTCCTAAGGGCCAGATAGGCTGAATCCCAGAGTACTTAAGGAAGTAGCTCCAGAAATAGTGGATGCATTAGTAATAATCTTTCAAAACTCTTTAGATTCTGGAGTAGTTCCAGAGGATTGGCGGGTAGCAAACCTAACCCCACTTTTTAAGAAGGGAGGGAGAGAGAAAATGGGGAATTACAGACCAGTTAGTCTAACATCGGTAGTGGGGAAACTGCTAGAGTCAGTTATTAAAGATGGGATAGCAGCACATTTGGAAAGTGGTGAAATCATTGGACAAAGTCAGCATGGATTTACGAAAGGTAAATCATGTCTGACGAATCTTATAGAATTTTTCGAGGATGTAACTAGTAGCGTGGATAGGGGAGAACCAGTGGATGTGGTGTATCTGGACTTCCAGAAGGCTTTCGACAAGGTCCCACATAAGAGATTAGTATACAAACTTCAAGCACATGGCATTGGGGGTTCAGTATTAATGTGGATAGAGAACTGGCTGGCAAAAAGGAAGCAAAGAGTAGGAGTAAACGGGTCCTTTTCACAATGGCAGGCAGTGACTAGTGGGGTACCGCAAGGCTCAGCACTGGGACCCCAGCTATTTACAATATATATTAATGATCTGGATGAGGGAATTGAAGGCAATATCTCCAAGTTTGCGGATGACACTAAGCTGGGGGGCAGTGTTAGGTGTGAGGAGGATGCTAGGAGACTGCAAGGTGACTTGGATAGGCTGGGTGAGTGGGCAAATGTTTGGCAGATGCAGTATAATGTGGATAAATGTGAGGTTATCCATTTTGGTGGCAAAAAAAACGGGAAAGCAGATTATTATCTAAATGGTGGCCGATTGGGAAAGGGGGAGATACAGCGAGACCTGGGTGTCATGGTACACCAGTCATTGAAGGTAGGCATGCAGGTGCAGCAGGCAGTAAAGAAAGCAAATGGTATGTTGGCTTTCATAGCAAGAGGATTTGAGTATAGGAGCAGGGAGGTTCTACTGCAGTTGTACAGGGTCTTGGTGAGACCATTGCGTATTGCGTACAGTTTTGGTCTCCAAATCTGAGGAAGGACATTATTGCCATAGAGGGAGTGCAGAGAAGGTTCACCAGACTGATTCCTGGGATGTCAGGACTGTCTTATGAAGAAAGACTGGATAGACTTGGTTTATACTCTCTAGAATTTAAGAGATTGAGAGGGGATCTTATAGAAACTTACAAAATTCTTAAGGGGTTGGACAGGCTAGATGCAGGAAGATTGTTCCCGATGTTGGGGAAGTCCAGGACAAGGGGTCACAGCTTAAGGATAAGGGGGAAATCCTTTAGAACCGAGATGAGGAGAACTTTTTTCACACAGAGAGTGGTGAATCTCTGGAACTCTCTGCCACAGAGGGTAGTTGAGGCCAGTTCATTGGCTATATTTAAGAGGGAGTTAGGTGTGGCCCTTGTGGCCAAGGGGATCAGAGGGTATGGAGAGAAGGCAGGTACGGGATACTGAGTTGGATGATCAGCCATGATCATATTGAATGGCGGTGCAGGCTCGAAGGGCCGAATGGCCTACTCCTGCACCTAATTTCTATGTTTCTATGTTTCTAAGCTTTCTTCCAAGATAGTTGGTGTGCTTTATTGGCCATTACTTCGATATGGCTGATCCAGGACAAGTTGCTGGTGATATTGACTCCTGGGAACTTGGAGCTCTACCCATATCGCCTCAGTAGATGAACCTTCCAGCATGCCCTCTCAGAGTGCTACTGTGACAGTCTCTGTGAAATAGTGCTCCTCGACCCTGTGGCCCCCGTGACCTGATGGGTTTTCTCCGAGACCTACGGTTTCCTCCCACACTCCAATGACGTACAGGTTTATAGTTTAATTCGCTTAATATAAATTGTCCCAAGTGTGTGTTGGGTGGTGTTGAGGTGTGAGGATCTGCACTGTATCTCTAAACTAAACTAAACTAAACTAAACTAAACCTCAAATCATGAGCGGAATAAATCGGGTAGATGCACAGAATCTCTTACCCAGAGCAGGGGAATCAAGGACCAGAAGACATAGTTTCAAGGTTAATAGGAATTGCAGGGGTAACTTTGACCAATAGGCAGTCAGCAAGCTACCTAATCCCCTCCCTGACCCCATCTCTCGGCATAAAAATAATAATATTTAATCACTGGTTACACAGAAAAGCTGGAGAAACTCAGCGGGTGCAGCAGCATCTATGGAGCGAAGGAAATAGGCAACGTTTCGGGCTGAAACCCTTCTTCAGATGTTAGTCATAACACATTCGTTATTATCTCTTTGCGAGAGAAGAAAAAAAAATACAGACTGGCATGGAGTTAAAGAGCGACTGCTGCTTATTATTATCCAAGGTCAAGATATGAAAAGCAAGAACTGCGTTCTCTTAGTTTGTCTAACGACAGGGGAACACGAATTAACAAAGAAATTCTTAAAAGAATATATATAAAAGAAAAACAACTCGTCCAGTTAAATTCTTAATCATTACCAAACAAAACGTTGTCAAAATAGGAACTAAATCTCCAAATATAACTTAATCAGCTATCTCCTTGTGGCTCTCCCTTTCTCCTCGTAACTCTCCAGAAAGCTGGTGTCTTGAGGGCTGTTAAAAAATCGAAAGTTACCATTGAAAAGTCGAATACGCAATCTAGCTGGAAATAATAAAGCTGGGCGTAGCTTTTTCTTATACAGATCAGACATTACATTATAAAAATACATAAAAGGATTTATAAAAGACTTATAAAAGGATTTACTTATTGCTAATTTTATGCCTTTAATTGACCATCAGTTTACTAAATGGCCACCAATGTCCTTATCCTTAATTGGCCGAATCAATGCAATTAAAATGTTAATTTTACCTAAATTTCTGTATTTATTTCGGACGATACCAATTTTTATTGCCAAATCTTTCTTCGATATTATAGACTCCAAAATTTCTTCATATATATGGCAGAATAAAAATCCCAGACTAGGTAAAAAATACTTACAGAAATCAAAAAAAGATGGTGGTTTGGCATTGCCGAACCTTAGATGCTACTATTGGCCAGTCAATGTTCCTTATTTAACATTTTGGACAAAAGATTTAGAAGATACCCAATGCCTAGGATGGATAAACCTAGAACTCGATTCCTTACAAGGGCTATCATTGGCTTCAATTCTAGGGGTCTCGTTACCTTTTACAATTACGAGATTGAATAAATATACGGCTAACCCAATAATAAGACATATGTTCCGAATATGGTTTCAATTTCGTAAGTTTTTTGGACTAAATGATTTTATCTTATCGAGTCCTATTTTATCCAACTTTCTCTTCCAACCATCTAGTACTGATCAATTTTTTTTTGTTATGGAAGGGATTAGTAGCTTTTCGTGATTTGTTTTTGGATGGTTGTTTTATGTCTTTCGAACAACTCTCCAATAAATATAACTTACCTAATTCACACTTTTTTAGATATTTACAAATTAGACATTTTTTGAAGGCTACTCTACCCCTTTTTCCGCTACCACATAAATCCGAAATTTTGGAAACATTTTACATTTGAACCCTTATCACAAAGGATTAATAACGACTATTTATGAGTTGAATTTGAAATTACAAATAGATACATTTGATAAAATTAAGAAAGACTGGGAAAGAAAACTCCAAATTTCTTTATCTATGGAGAAATGGGAGAGGATTCTTCAATTAGTTAATACCTCTTCAATGTGTGCAAGACACGCTTTGATACAATTCAAGGTGGTTCCCAGAGCTCATATGTAAAAAGATAAGTTAGCTCGTTTTTATGGTCATATAAATCCTACCTGGGCCAGATGTAAATCTGAAGTGGCCTCACTGACCCATATGTTTTGGTCCTGCCCTCTTTTGGAAAAATATTGGAAATACATTTTTGATACTATTTCTGTAGTTTTAGGTATAGATTTACAACCTCATCCTATTACTGCAATGTTTGGGCTACCAATGTTAGATTCTATTAATCTGCCCATCGGTTGATTGCTTTTACCACATTAATCGCCTGAAGATTTATTTTATTTAAATGGAAAGACTCCAACCTTCCGACCACACTCCAGTGGTACTCTGAAACAATATCATGTTTAAATTTAGAAAAAATCAGGAGTGACATTTTTGAACCCTTGGTTAAATTTGATAAGACTTGGGGAAAATTTGTTGAACACTTTCATACAACATAAATTGCTCCCTCTTTAACGTTATAAACATTATTTTCCTCTATAGGGTGGAACGGACTTGACGACAAAGACAAATTGTTGAAATTCTCAGTTCAGATTCGGTTTTGCTTTGCTTTGTTTTCTTAATTTACTATTATCAATATGTCTTTTTTTTTCTCTCTTTAGTTTAGGGGGGTTTTATTTTTTCCTTTTTTCTTTTTCTTTTTGTCTTTTTATCTGGGTTTTTTTCTACATTTATATGTTTCCTTTTAAAGATTTAACTATATTTACATAGAGACCGGGAGATCTATATTCATTGTGTATTTTGGTCTCCTATTAGGTTATACCCTGTTATTAATGTAATCCTGATCCCTATGTATCAATACCATCATTATTCTTTTTGCTCTGTTTTTTATGTTTTATTTTTGTTTGTTTTTTGAAAAAAAACAATAAAAAGATTTTAAAAGAAAGAGTTAATTCAAGAGCTCTCCCGAGTTAAAAAAAATGTAGCGGGTACGTCGGAGCTCGGGGACGTCTCTTTGTGGCCCGTAACGCTAACGGCAGGTACTCGGGAAACGCGCTAAGCTCGGGAAGATTCGTGAAGATTTTTCAACATGTTGAAAAATGTCCACGAGAGCCCCGAGTACCTGCGAGCGGCAATAACCGTAATTCTCCGAGTTCGAATCAGGGGAAACTCAGGAGAACTCTTTGAATGAACTCGTACAGAGGGACAGGGCTTTAAGCGATGGCTTGGTGATCATTTCACTGAACACCTCCGCTCAGTCCATCGAGGCCTACCCGTTCTCCAGGTTGCAAAACACTTTAACTCCCCTTCCCATTCTCACACTGACTTTTTTGGCCTGGGCCTCCTCCAACATCAGAGTGAGGCCCAGCGCAAATTGGAGGAACAACACCTCATATTCCTCATATTCTAACAGTCTTCATTTCCTTGAACATCGTCTCTTTTGATCTGTGTTTTCACCCCTTACCCTTCCATATCTCTGGGTAGGAACTCCAAATGCTGGTTTAAACTGAAGATACTCACAAAATGCTGGTGTAACTCAGCAGGACAGGCAACATCTCTGGATAGAAGGAATGGGTGACGTTTGGGGTCAAAACCATTCTTCAGACTGAGAATGGGTGATGTTTCGGGTCGAGAAGCCAGTTTCAGGTCTCAGTTTGCAGAAGGATCTCGACCCAAAACATCACCCATTCCTTCTACCCAGAAATGCTGCCTGTCCCACTGAGTTACTCCAGCATTTTGTGTCTACCTTCCATATCTCTATGTTTTGTTCAGTTCAGTTTAGTTTATTGTCCACATGTACCAAGGTACAGAGAAAAGCTTTGGTTGCGGGCTGACCAGTCAGCAGAAAGACAATACATGATTACAAATCGATCCATTTACAGTGTATATATATATATATACATGATCAGGGAATAAAGTTTAGTGCAAGGTAAAGCCAGCATAATCCGGTCGAGGATCGTCCAAGGGTCATCAAAGACGTAGATAGTAGTTCAGCACTGCTCTCTGCTTGTTCTAGGATGTTTTGAGTTGCCTGATAACAACTGGGAAAAAACTGTCCCTGAATCTGGAGGTCTGCGTTTGCACACGTCCTCTCCCTTATTTTTTTTCAATTCAACTTTATTGTCATTGCACAGATACAAGTATGGGTACAACGAAATGCAGTTTAGCGTCAGTCCGTAGTAATAGTGCAATATAGAAACAAAAATTACAGAATAAGCAAACAATGTGGACGGAGGGACTGGAGAAATCTATCGGAAGGACTCCGAGTTCAGCAATGTGATAGTGTTGTTGTAGAAGCTGTTCCTCATCCTACTAGTATGAGACTTGAGGCTCCTGTACCGCCTCCCTGATGGGAGGAGGGCAAACAGTCCATGGTTGGGGTGGGAGGGGTCTTTAATGATCTTCCCGGCCCGTCTCAGACACCGTTTACGGTGGAGGGCATCCATGGCAGGGAGCGGGGCACCGATGATGTACTGAGCGGTTTTCACCACCCGTTGTAGTGCCTTCCTGTCCGCTACGGTGCGACTGCTGTACCATACCGTGAAGCAAGTGGTCAGGATGCTTTCGATGGTACAGCGGTAAAAGTTGGTCAGGATCTGGGGGGACAGGTGAGCTTTCTTGAGCCTCCTCAGAAAGTAAAGGCGCTGCTGCGCCTTTTTGATCAGCTTGGAGGGTGTTGAGGGACCAGGACAGATCCTCCGAGATGTGTACCCCGAGGAATTTGTAGTTGGAGACGCGCTCCACCTCAGTCCTGTTTATATGGATGGGGGTATGTCTGCCCCCTCTGTTCTTCCTGAAGTCAACAATAATTTCCTTCATCTTCTTGGATTTGAGGACGAGGTTATTGTTGGCACACCAGGTTGTCAGGTGCTGGACCTCCTCCCTGTAGGCTGACTCGTCGTTGTCACTGATCAGTTCTACCACCGTGGTGTCGTCGGCAAATTTAATGATGGCGTTGGAGCCATTCTTAGGGATGCAGTCATGGGTGAAGAGGGAATAGAGGAGAGGGCTGAGCACACAGCCCTGTGGCACGCCGGTGTTCAGTGTTATAGTGGAGGAGGTGAGGTTGTTGACCCTAACAGACTGTAGTCTGTTGGTGAGGAAATCCAGTGTCCAACTGCAGAGGGAGGTGGAGATGCCATGTCCGCTGAGTTTGGTGATCAAGCTGGCGGGGATAACAGTGTTAAAGGCAGAGCTGAAATCAATGAACAGCAACCTGATGTAGGTGTTATTGCTGTCCAGGTGAGTCAGGGCAGAGTGTAGGGCTGCCGATATGGCGTCCTCTGTAGACCTGTTGGTCCGGTAGGCAAACTGATGGGGGTCTAGTGTGGGGGGGAGGCTGGCTTTGAGGTGAGCCAAGATCAGCCGCTCAAAACACTTTGCAATGACAGGGGTGAGTGCCACTGGGCGGAAGTCGTTGAGACTCCCTGTAGCTGATTGCCTTTCCCCTGACCCTCAGTCTGAAGAAGGGTCTCGACCCAAAACGTCACCCATTCCTTCTCTCCAGAGATGCTCCCTGTCCCGCTGAGTTACTCCAGCATTTTGTGTCATCCTTCCATTCCTTTCTCCCTGCAACGTTGAAGATTTGTAGTAGCACTTTCAAGACAGTAAATGGCATTGTTTTATTGATAAAAGTGAGAGAGTTAGAAACATTGACACCGGCCATCATTCTTGCAGTACTGAATGGACCGTAGGGACTGCCACTACCTAGTTGTTCATTTGAGGAAGCTCTCTGTCCTATGAAATTGTGAATTGTTATTTTAAAGCTCCTGTAACTTGTAGTTTCCAACTAGACTGTCTTATATTTTTATTACTCTGGTCTGTTGACAGCAGCAGTAAAACTATTTACAGCCCAGAGAAATTTAACTCTGCTCCAGAATTTCTTTCTTTAGACGTTTAAACATACAGTGCAGAAACAGGCCCTTCAGCACACCCCCCCCCCCCCCCCCCCCCCCCCCCCCGCCTCCCCCCCCCAGCGCCCAGCGATCCATCCGCACGCTGACACTGTCCTACACACAAGGGACAATTTACAATCTACGGAAGCCAATTGACCTATGGATAGTAGACACAAAATGCTGGAGTAACTCAGCGGGTGAGGCAGCATCTCTGTAGAGAAGGAATGGGCGACATTTCGGGTTGAGACCCTTCTTATCAGGGGAGGTGGCGGGACAAAGATAGAATGTAGGCAGAGACAGCAAGACTAGTGGGAGAACTGGAAAGGGGGAGGGGATGGAGAGAGAAAGCAATGGCTATCTGAAGTTAGAGAAGTCAATGTTCAAAATTACCTATTGATATACTATGTTTCAGGTTTTGAACTGAAGCGTCGCCTGTTAGATAGATAGATAGAATTTATTTGCCACACAACCAGGGTCGGTGGTATTTGGGTTGTCAGCAGCGGTACAATAATAAAGAACACACACCCGCAATAAAAATGTAACACACACATCGACCACAGCATTCATCACTGTGGTGGAAGGCACAGAACTTGGCCAGACCTCCTCCATTTTCCCAAGTGGTTGCTGTTCTACTGAGATGCTACCTGACTCGCTAAACCTGAGAGAATGTAGCTGGGAAAACTAGAGAGCGGTCCTCAACTACTATCTACCTCAATGGAGATCTTCGATCTATAGTTGGTTTACAGGACTTTATCGTGAACCAAACGTTATTCCCTTGATCATGAATCTGTACACTGTGGATGTATCGATTGTAATCATATATTGTCTTTCCGCTGACTGGTAGCACGCAACAAAAGCTTTTCATTGTACTTCGGTAGACTTGACAATAAATTAAAACAAATAAAAAACTATATAGAACATATAGGGGTAAAAATAAACAGGAAATAAAAGAGAACATGGGAAAAATATTGTGAATCAGATAAAATCAGAGAAAGCTGGGAGATATTATATAAATATTTAAAGGCCCTGAGCTTAATGGTCTCGGATCTATGAGATATTCACAATCAGATTTAGATTCAGATTATTTTACTGTCATATTCATCAGGGTGTAAAGAAATTAAATACAATAAGTACACAATGAATCCATCCACAAGGCAAGGAACAGCTGCATGGTGTAAAGTCATAGTCATAGAAGTCATATAGAAAGGAGACAGGCTCTTCGGCCCAACTTGTCCATGCTGACCTAGATGCCCCATCTAAGTTTAGTTTAGTTTAGTTTAGAGATACAGTGCAGAAACAAGCCCTTCAGCCCACCAAGACCTCGCCGACCAGCGATCCCCGCGTACTTGCACTAATCAACACACACAAGGGACATGTTACAATTTTACCGAGCCAAACTAACCTACAAACCTGTAAGTCCTTGGAGTGTGGGAGGAAACCAGAGATCCTGGAGAAAACCCACACAGGTCACGGGGAGAACTTACAAACTCTGTACAGACAGCAGCCATAGCCAGGATCGAACCCGGGTCTCTGGCGCTGTAAGGCAGCAACTCTACCGCTGTGCCACCGTGCCACCAATATTCCTTCAATACTATTAATGACACAACTCCTTAAACTCGAACTAGTAACATCTATCACAATGTTTAAGAAACATTTGGGCAGGTGCATGAATAGGAATGGTTTGAAGGGCTATGAGCCAAGAGCAGGCAGGTGGGACTAGTGTAGATGGGACATATGGGTCAACATGGGCAAATTGGGCCACAGGGTCTGTTTCCACACTGTATGATTCTATGACTCTATGAAGAGAGAATTACTATATTTATGAAAAAGAGAGGCAATATTGTGTTTCAGCTGCAGCACCGCACAGTAAATGGCAAGGCTCTGGGGACTGTTGTAGAGCAGATGAGTCTTAGAGTGCCTGTACATAATTCCTTGAAAGTGGCATCAGTGATAGATAATGTGATCAAGAAGGCTTTCTGTATATTGGCCTTCATCAGTCAAAGTATTAAGTATTAAAAAAAAACCCACAGACGAGCACCAGGCCGCTATCTCTAGCACCATCACTAACTTCATCAACACCGGCTCCCTGCCCCCCTGAGCCTCCAACCTCATCGTTCCCCAGCCCCGCGTGGCCCGATTTTACCTTCTCCCCCAAAAAAAAAGTCTGAAGAAGGATTTCGGCCAGAAACGTTGCCCATTTCCTTCGCTCCATAGATGCTGCTGCACCCGCTGAGTTTCTCCAGCACTTTTGTCTACCTTCGATATTCCAGCATCTGCAGTTCCTTCTTAAACAATATTAAGTATAGAAGTTCGGCGGTTTTGTTATAGTTGTACAAGACATTGGTGAGACCACATTTGGAGTATTGTGGCCAGTTTAAGGAACCATGTTAACGGAAAGATGTTTTAAGTTAGATAGGGTGCACCAAAAATTTACATGGATTTTGTCAGAACTCAAGGACTGACGTAGAGGGTGAGGATGAGCAGGCTGGGTGTTTATTCCTTGAAGCATAGGAGGATGAGGGGTGATGTGATAACGGTGATAGAGGGTGAGAGGTGATAAAGATCATGAGAGGAATAGTTAGATTGATTGCACAGTCTCTTGCCCAGAGCAGGGAATCAAGAACCAATGTGAAGGGTTTAATATGAACCTGATGGGCCTGTCCCACTTAGGCCACTTTTTAGGCGACTGCAGGAGACTATGCAGTCGCCACATGGTCGCCACATGTTCGCGGGTGGTTGCCGGGGAGTCGCCTTCATGGTCACAAGGCATTCCCGCATTCTGTGAACTAGTCGCGGCCTCATTGTGGTCGCAAATAACGCCAGCGACCTGAGTTCGATCCTGACTACGGGTGCTGTCTGTACAGAGTTTGCACATTCTCCCTATGACTGCATGGGTTTTCTACAAGTGTTCTGGTTTCCCCCTACACTCTAAAGACATACAGGTTTGTAGGGTAATTAGCTTTTGTAAATTTGTAAATTGCCCCTAGTGTGTGTAGGATAGTTTCGGTGTGCGGGGATCGCTGGTGGGTGCGGACTCATTCGATCCGGCCCTTCGATCCAGCACCGCCATTCAATACGCTCATGGCTGATCATCCCCAATCAGTACCCCGTTCCTGCTTTCTCCCCATATCCCTTGATTCTGGTAGCTCTGAGGGGCTATACAGTATCTAACTCTCTCTTGAATACCTCCAGTGAATTGGCCTCCACTGCCTTCTGTGGCAGAGAATTCCACAGATAGAGCACTATGTACATTCTAGTCAGCACAGTAAAAGAAAGATGTAATAGAACTGGAGTGGAAACAAAGGAAGTTTAAATGAGAGACAAGAAACTGCAGATGTTGGAACCTTGAGTAAAAACACTATCTACTTACGTTGTCACATTTAGGCAGCTGTGGACTTGGACCCATAGGTCCCTCTGTTCACTAAGTTTTGCTATTAATTAAATTCTGTGCGTCTAAACCTGTTCATCAATGCAGCGAAATTTCTTGCCATTAATTATATACTTTCCCCTTTCATACCTTTCAAGGTAACCACACACCTGCTCAGATTAAACTCCACTGGCATAGTTCTGCACATATCCATAACTTCTATATCCCACTATATTCTTTGTCATCCTTCCTCCATGTCTGCGATTCCACACAAATGTACGAACTGACCTATTTTCAGTTATGTCCAAGTCCTTTTTCAGAGGTCTAAATACAGATTCCAGCACAACACGTGTGGGAAGGAACTGCAGACGCTAATTTACACCAAAGATAGGCACAAAATGGTGGAGTAACTCAGCGGGTCAGCAGCTTCTTTGGAGAAAAGGAATATGCGATGTTTCAGGTCGAGACCTTTCTTCAGGCTCAAAAGGAATAGGTGTCGTTTCGGGTTGAGACCCTTCTTCAGACCCAGCACAATATCACTGGTCATGGACCTCCAACCTGAATATTGTCCTTTCACTACAAGCATCTGTGTTCTATCAGAAAGCCAGGTCTAAATCCATAGGACCAAGTCGCTGCGAATTCAATAATTTTCAGATCAGGCTATAATGGTTTTATCACATGCCTTGGGGCTCATGTTGTCGACCTCCTCGTCGTGAGCCCCAGTCAACTGACCTCAGTCAGGCGAACGACAACAAACAGAGACAGCAGCAGCAATAATGCAACCTCAGTTGCTGCAGCTTGCAGCCCTAATGCAACCTCAGTTGCTGCAGCTTGCAGCCCTAATGCAACCTCAGTTGCCACAGCTTGCAACCTTAATGCAACCTCAGTCGCAACAGCTTGCAGCCCATGCAACCTTAGTCGCTGAGGCTTGGCGCCAACCCAGACGTACCGGATGGCATCACCCTGCTGCAGCCGAATGCGGAAGGCCTAACGAGCTACAACGCCTGGAGGGCGCTACATAACTTCTGCTGCCTCAAACGCAAGAAGAAGAAAACCACACGTCTTACTAAAATCCATGCAAACGATACACACTACACAGCATCATCTGTCACCCTCATCACCACCTCAACAAATGCAATCAAGTTAGTAAGACACAGTCTGCCACAAACAAAGCCATAGAGAGACACAAAATGCTGGAGTAACTCAGCAGGACAGGCAGCATCCCTGGAGAGAAACAAAGACATGCTGATTATCCCTAATTATCCCATTCTCTTCCAAATGGGAATAAATGAGACACAAAGTGCTGCGGTAACTTAGTTGGTTCTTCGTTTCCTGGTCCTCCAAAAATATTCGAAATGGAATTTAAACTGGTGGTGGTGGAGGGTGGACTTAAGCAAAAAAGGGTTCTTGGAGAAGAGAGCTACCTTAAATTTAGTTGCTTCTGGTTTGGTAACAATGGTAGGGTGAAGACTTCTCCATGTTTTAATTGTGTTGAGGAAGAACAAATTGCTGTACACATCTGTCTTGGAGGCTGATATCGCAAATTGGATCGAATGCCCTTGTCTGCTCCTAATAGGTTTGGGTTTGGTGTAGGTTTGGTAATCTATGTCGAGCTGACCATTTAACATTTTGTAAAAACAGGCCAAACGGTGAGCTTTACATATGGCTTGGAGAGGGTTCCACCCCAGTGAATTCAAAAGTTTGGTAACACTCGCTTCTCTCTCATAGGTATTAGTAACAAATCAGGCTGCCTGTCTTTGGATATGTTCGATGGAAGAAATGTTTTAATTGTGTAACTACCAAAGATAGACACAAAGTGCTGGAGTGAACCAGCTGAAGAAGGGTCCCGACCCAAAACGTCACCCATCTTTTTCTCCAGGGATGCTGCCTGTTCCCCCTGCGTTCCTCCAGCAATTTGTGTGTATCTTCAGATTCGAAATGATTGCCACCTGGACCAAAGATAACTTAGAAACATAGAAAGTAGGTGCAGCAGTAGGCCAGTCGGCCCTTCGAGCCAGCACCACCATTCAATATGATCGTGGATGATCATCCAGAATTAGTATCCTGTTCCTGCTTTCTCCCAATATCCCTTGATTCCGTTAGCCCTAAGAGCTAAATCTAACTCTCTCTTGAATGCATCCAGTGAATTGGCCTCCACTTCCTTCTGTGGCAGAGCATTCCACAGATTCACAACTCTCTGGGTGAAAAGGTTTCTCCTCATCTCAGTCCTAAATGACCTACCCCTTATTGTTAAGGATGACTTGGGGATGTTTTGTAAATGCTGTGAGTGTTTGCACCTGAAATGCAAGGCCTGGCAGGGTGCTGAAGGCAGATTGAATTATACCTTCCAACTGGCAATTACACCAGTATGTCAACAACAGAATGCCATAGCTGGAAAGAGGGTGAGGGAGTTCAATGGCTTGCATTTCCCAATTTTGAATATAGACCTACCTTCATTTGGCAGGGAAGGTTCAGATGGATATGGAATAAATGCAGAAACAACAAAATACAGATACAAAAGATAGACACAAAGTGCTGGAGTAACTCAGCTGGGTCGGGCAGAACCTCTGGAGAAAAGGGATGGGTGACATCTCAGGTTGGGACCCTTAGAGTAGAGTGATACAGTGTGGAAACAGGCCCTTCGGCCAAACTTGCCCACACCAGCTAGCAATGTCCCACATACACCAGTCCCACTTTCCTGCACTTGGTCCATATCCCTCAAATCTGTCCTATCCATGTACCTGTCGAACGGTTTCTTAAATAATCGGATAGTCCCAGCTTCAACTACCTCCTCTGGCAGCTTGTTCCATACACCCACCACCCTTTGTGTGAAAATGTTACCCCTCGGATTCCTATTAAACCTTTTCCCCTTCACCTTGAACCTAGGTCCCCCGGTCCTCAATTCCCCTACTCTGGGCAAAAGACTGTGCATCAACCCGATCCATTCCTCCTATGATTCGGTGTACCTCTATAAGATTCCCTCTCATCCTCCTGCGGTCGATGAGATGAGAAAAACATTTTTCACACAGAGAGTGGTGAATCTCTGGAACTCTCTGCCACAGAAGGTAGTTGAGGCCAGTTCATTGGCTATATTTAAGAGGGAGTTAGATGTGGCCCTTGTGGCTAAAGGGATCAGGGGTTATGGAGAGCAGGTACAGGATACTGAGTTGGATGATCAGCCATGATCCTCGGTGTAACACTGGATCGCACTCTCTCCTATAAGGAACATGTCAAAAACACCAAACTGAAAGTTAACTCCCGAAATAACATCCTCCGGAAGCTGACCAACTCCAAATGGGGAGCCACAGCACACACATTAAGATCTACTGCTCTGGCCCTGTGCTACTCCTCTGCGGAGTATGCGTGTCATGTTTGGGAGAGATCATCCCATGCCAAGAAACTAGACCCAGCGTTGAATAACACCTGCCGCTCAATCACTGGCTGCTTGAAGCCCACCAACATAAACAACCTGCATCTCCTCACTGGCATTGCCCCTGCCGATGTGAGACAGGAAGTCGCCAGCTGAGTAGAGATGACTAAGGCCACTAGTGATGAACGCCACCTCCTCTACGGACGTGTACCCCCAGCCCAACGGCTGAAGTCCAGGAGAAGCTTTCTCAGCCATGTCCAGCCCCTAATAGCATCACGGGAAGAAACCAGACTCCAACTATGGACAAAAAGGCTTGAGGACGACCCCCCTCCTACTGACATGGGTATCCCTCCTTCTGAAGCCCTCCCTCCGGGCTCAGAAGCACCATGGGTCCAGTGGAAGACGCTCAACCGCCTGAGAACAGGAATAGGGTGATCAAAAGCTGCCATGGCCAGATGGGGCTATGAAACTGGCCAAACCACCTGTGAATGTGGAGAAGAGGACCATACAATGCAGCACTGCCTTGTCTGCCCCCTACTACCCAACCAGTGCAGCCCAAAGGATCTTGCAGTGTTCAATAAAGACGCAAATGACTGTGTCAAGGAATGGGAAACTGTCATATAACCAACCAGCTTCAAAGACACGAAAAGAAGAAGAAGAAGCCTTGATCATATTGAATGGCAGTGCAGGCTCGAAGGGCTGAATGGCCTATTCCTGCACCTATTTTCTATGTTTCTATGTAGAGACCCAGCCTACTCAACCTCTCCCTACAGCTCACACACTCTAGTCCTGGCAACATCCTCGTAAATCATTTCTGAACCCTTTCAAGCTTGACAACATCTTTCCTATAACATGGTGCCCAGAACTGAACACAATATTCTAAATGCGGTCTCACCAACGTCTTATACAACTGCAACATGACCTCCCAACCTATACTCAATAGAAATGAAAAGCTGAAGTAGCTCAGCGCGACAGGCAGCATCTCTGGAGAGAAGGAATGGGTGACATTTCGGGTTGAGACCCTTCTACAGACACAATACCCTGACTGGTGAAGGCCAAAGTGCCAAAAGCCTTTTTGACAATCTTATCTACCTGTGATTCGAACTTCAAGGAACCATCCACCTGTACTCCTAACTCCCTCTCCTCTACAACACTACCCAGAGGCCTACCGTTTACTGTGTAGGTCCTGCCCTTGTTCGACTTCCCAAAATGCAACATCTCACACTTCTCTGTATTAAATTCCATCAGCCATTCCT
The DNA here is from genome assembly GCF_028641065.1 of Leucoraja erinaceus. Lineage (NCBI taxonomy): Eukaryota > Metazoa > Chordata > Chondrichthyes > Rajiformes > Rajidae > Leucoraja > Leucoraja erinaceus. Next base: position 6,321,412 of record NC_073377.1, read on the forward strand.
TAGTTCACCTGGCCAATCGATCCAGATCCTGCTGCAATCGTTCATAACCATCTTCACTATCTGCAAAACCACCCACTTTTGTATCATCAGCAAACTTGTTAATCTTGCCCTGTATCTTCTCATCCAAATCATTGATGTAAATGACAAACAATAACAGGCCCAGCACCGAATCCTGAGGCACACCACTAGTCACAGGCCTCCAGTCTGAGAAGCAACCTTCCACCATCACCCTCTGCTTCCTTCCATGGAGCCAATTTGCTATCTATTCAGCTATCTCTCCTTGGATCCCATGCGACCTAACCTTCCAGAGCAGCCTACCATGCGGAACCTGTCGAAAGCCTTACTGAAGTCCATGTTCAAACCATCTACAGCTCTGTCCTCATCGATCTTTTTGGTCACGTCTTCAAAAAAATCAATCAGATTTGTGAGACACGACCTCCCACCTACAAAACCATGCTGACTATCCCTAATCAGCCCTTGTCCATCCAAATGCCTGAATAACCTATCCCTCAGAATACTTCTTCAGTTACCAAAGATAGACGAGAAGTGCTGGAGTAACTCAACGGGTCAGGTAGCATCTCTGGATGAAAAGGATGTACTACTGCAACATGAACTGCCAACTGCTATACTCAATAGAAACCTCTTCCACAGCCAGCAATGGACCATTGTGGGCTCCAGCTCTCCTCGGTCATCCGTGCCAGCTCTGATTTAATCTGCACATTTTCATACCACTAGTTTCCTTCCACCCTGACTCTCACTCTGAAGAAAAGTTTCAACCCGAAACATCACCTATTCCTTTTCTCCAGAGATGCTGAATGACCCACTGACTTACTCCAGCAGTTTGTATATATAATTTAGATGGACATAATAAGTATTTGAAGGCACTGGGCCCGTACCCACTGGAATTTAAAAGGATGAGAGGGAAACTCATTGAAACTTACTGAATAGTGAAAGGATTGGATAGAATGAATGGGGAGAAGATGTTTCCACTAGTGCGACAGTCTAAGATCCGAGGGCACAGCCTCAGAATAAAAGGACGTACCTTTAGAGAGGAGATGAGGAGGAATTTCTTTAGTCAGAGGGTGGTGAATCTGTGGAATTCATTGCCATATATGACTGTGAAAGCCAAGTCAATAGATATTTTTAGACGGAGATTGACAGATTCTTGATTAGTAAGGCTGTCAAAGGTTTTAGGGAGAAAGCGGTAGAATGGGGTTAAGAAGGAAAGATAGATCTGCCATGATTGAATGGTGGTGTAGACTTGATGGGCCGAATGGCCTGCTTCTGCTCCTAGTACGTATGACATGGACCAGGCACAGGCCAATGGAACTAGTTTAGATGTTGCACCTTGGTCAGTAGGCCTCAAAGGGCCTACTTCCATGCTGTATGTCTCCAATTTGGTTTCACCTCCCCCTTTCTTGCCTTTGAGGAGATTATGTTGTACAGGGCCCTAGTGAGACCACACCTGGAGTATTGTGTGCAGTTTTGGTCCTCTAATTTGAGGAAGGACATTCTTGCTATTGAGGGAGTGCAGCATAGGTTTACAAGGTTAATTCCCGGGATGGTGGATCTGCCATATGCTGAGAGAATGGAGCAGCTGGGCTTGTACACTCTGGAGTTTAGAAGGATGAGAGGGTTTCTCATTGAACCATATAAGATTGTTAAGGGCTTGGACATGCTAGAGGCAGGAAACATGTTCCCGATGTTGGGGGAGTCCAGAACCAGGGGCCACAGTTTAAGAATAAGGGGTAAGCCATTTAGAACGGAGACGAGGAAACACTTTTTCTCACAGAGAGTGGTGAGTCTGTGGAATTCTCTGCCTCATGGCAGAGGGCGGTGGAGGCAGGTTCTCTGGATGCTTTCAGAGAGCTAGATAGGGCTCTTAAAAATAGCTGAGTCAGGGGATATGGGGAGAAGGCAGGAACAGGGTACTGATTGTGGATGATCAGCCATGATCACATTGAATGGCGGTGCTGGCTCGAAAGGCCGAATGGCCTACTCCTGTACCTATTGTCTATTAATTTGTTTTCCATGCATCGCCATGTTCTTTCCATCCGTAGCATCTGCACTGCCTCACGAATTGTCATCTCTTATCTCAGACTCTGTCTTCCCAGCTGGATATGCATTTATTTCATGCCAGTCAGCATGCGGTCCACAACTGTCAGCCGACAGAAATCCAAAGTACAGGTCTCTCCTTTATTGATTTATTTGTTGTCTTGCCTATTGATTCTCACAGCCTGTCCACATTTCCTTGCTCACCACTTTCCACATAACACTGCCCACAAACAAAAAGACTGCAATTGAAATATAGCCTGCTGCCAAATCAATCAGTTTGGTTTAGTTTATTGTCACGTGTGCCAACTGAGGAGCAGTGAAAAGCTTTTATTGTGTGTTAACCAGCCAGCGGAAGGATGATACTTGATTACATGGGGGCAGCACGATGGCACAATGGACAATAGGTGCAGGAGTAGGCCATTAGACCCTTCGAGCCAATGCCGCCATTCAATGTGATCATGGCTGATCATCCACAATCAGTACCCCGTTCCTGCCTTCTCCCCATATCCCCTGACTCCGCTATCCTTAAGAGCCCTATCTAACTCTCCCTTGAAAGCATCCAGAGAACCGGCCTCCACCGCCCTCTGAGGCAGATAATTCCACAGACTCACCACTCTCTGTGTGCAAAAGTGTTTCCTCATCTCCATTTTAAATGCCTTACCCCTTATTCTTAAACTGTGGCTCCTGGTTCTGGACTCCCCCAACATCGGGAACATGTTTCCTGCCTCTAGCATGTCCAATCCCTTAATAATCTTATATGTTTCAATAAGATCCCCGCTCATCCTTCTAAACTCCAGAGTGCACAAGCCCAGCCGCTCCATTCTCTCAGCATATGACAGTTCCGCCATCCTGGGAATTAACCTTGAGAACCTACGCTGCACTCCCTCAATAAGAAGAATGTCCTCAAATACTCCAGGTGTGGTCTCACTAGGGCCTTGTACAACTGCAGAAGGACCTCTTTGCTCCTATACTCAACTCCTCTTGTTATGAAGGCCAACATGCCATGGGTTCTCTTCACTGCCTACTGTACCTGCATGCTTACTTTAATTGACTGATGAACAAGAACCCCTAGATCCCGTTGTACTTCCCCTTTTCCCAACTTAACACCATTTTGATAATAATCAACCTTCCTGTTTCTGCTACCAAAGTGGATAACCTCACATTTATCCACATTAAACTGCATCTGCCATGCATCTGCCCACTTAACCAACCTGTCCAAGTCACCCTGCATTCTCATAGCATCCTCCTCACAGTTCACACTGCCACCCAGCTTTGTGTCATCTGCAAATTTGCTGATGTTACTTTTAATCCCTTCAACTAAATCATTGATGTATATTGTAAATAGCTGAGGTCCCAGCACCGAGCCTTGCGGTACCCCTCTAGTCACTGCCTGCCATTCTGAAAGGGACCCGTTAATCCCTACTCTTTGTTTCCTGTCTGCCAACCACTTCTCTATCCATGTCAGCACTCTACCCCCAATACCATGTGCTCTAATTTTGCTCACTAATTTCCTAGTGGGACCTTATCTAATGCTTTCTGAAAGTCCAGGTACACTACATCCACTGGCTCTCCCTTGTCCATTTTCCTTGTTACATCTTCAAAAAATTCCAGAAGATTAGTCAAGCATGATTTCCCCTTCGTAAATCCATGCTGTCTCACACCGATCCTGTTACTGCTATCCAAATTTGCCGCCATTTCATCTTTTTTGATTGACTCCAGCATCTTCCCCACCACTGATGTCAGGCTAACTGGTCTATAATTCCATGTTTTCTGTCTCCCGCCTTTCTTAAAAAGTGGGATAACATTAGCTACCCTGCAATCCACAGGAACTGATCCTGAGTCTATAGAACATTGGAAAATTATCACCAATGCGTCCACGATTATTAGAGCCACTTTTTTAAGTCCCCTGGGATGCAGACCATCAGGCCCTGGGGATTGATCAGCCTTCAGTCCCATCGGTCTACCCAACACCATTTCCTGCCTAATGTGCATTTCCTTCAGCTCCTCTGTCACCTCACTACCCTTGTCAGCCACGGTCCCCCCTTACTCCCCTTGGAATCTTTCTTCCTCCTAGGAATGAACCGATCCTGCACCTTCTGTATTATTCCCAGAAATACCTGCCATTGTTGTTCCACTGTCATCCCTGCTAGGTTTTCTTTCCAGTCAACTTTGGCCAGCTCCTCCTTCATGGCTCCATAGTCCCCTTTGTTCAATTGTAACACTGACACCTCTGATTTACCCTTCTCCCTCTCAAATTGTAGATTAAAACATCATTTTATGGACACTACCTGCTAATGGCTCCTTAACCTCAAGTTTCCTTATCAAATCCATTTCATTACATAATACTAAATGCAGAATTGCCTTCTCCTTGGTAGGCTCCAGTACAAGCTGCTCTAAGAATCCATCACGGAGGCATTCCACATACTCCCTTTCTTGGGGTCCAGTACCAACCTGAGTTTCCCAGTCTACCTGCATGTTGAAATCTCCCATAACAACCGTAGCATTACCTTTACAACATGCCTTCCACCTTCCACTGAGAAAACCAAAGTGTTCCTGTCTGCCTCCTTGGGAACTCTGGCTAATCGAGATGCACAGCAGATCTTTCTGTGCAGCGGCAAGATCTGAAGGGTGATGATCGACCGATAATATGTTGTAATATGTACCATATTATGGTGTTATGATGGGTATATAATGGGCACATTAGAATGAATTGAAGGTTACAAAGATGGAGAATGTAAAACACCAGCTGAAATGCAGCATTGTTATTTGTCAGGGGGTAAGGATGGGGGGGGGGGGGGGGGGGGGGGGGGGTTCAACAAGGGCTGAACTGTGTGTTCAATGAAATGGAGTGACTGAATCCTTCTGGGTAGAGTGGGGCAACACAATAACAGGGTATACAAGCGTCAGTAAGATTCGGGTCTTGAAAACAACCAAAGAATCTTTGCAAAACACTCTAGGGGCAAAAATAGATTCTCAGTTCAGTTCAGTTTGATTTAGAAACATAGAAACATAGAAAATAGGTACAGGAGTAGGCCATTCGGCCCTTCGAGCCTGCACTGCCATTCAATATGATCATGGCTGATCATCCAACTCAGTATCCCGTACCTGCCTTCTCTTCATACCCCCTGATCCCTTTAGCCACAAGGGCCACATCTAACTTGCTCTTAAATATAGCCAATGAACTGGCCTCAACTACCTATTGTGGCAGAGAATTTATTGTCACGTACATCGATTTAAAGTGAAAAGCTTGCGCTTTGTGCTAACAAATACATGATTACAATCGAGGCACTTAGAGTGTATAGATAAATTATGATAATATAGGCACAATATGCTGGAGTAACTCAGCGGGATAGGCAGCACTGTTTCTGGAGAGAAACAATGGGTGTCATTTCTGTTGAGACCGTTCTTCAGACTAGAAACGTTGAGTGCAAAGTAAAGCCAGCAAAGTCCGAGCTGAGCCAAAGTGAATGCCAGGAAAGGAGCAAGGCTGCTGTTCAAACACTTGGATTTGAAGAGAAGTGCAGAAAGGAACCGAAGGTGCTACTTTATATCGAAGATAGATACAAAGTGTTGGAGGGACTCAGCACGTCAGGTAGCATCTCTGGAGAAAAATGATGGGCGATGCTTCGGGTCGGGTGCCAAACTTGCCAATTGTTTGAAGGACCCATGGTCGGGCAACCCAGGCTGTAAAATAGAATTCAATACCCCCCGGGACTTGATTCCTTGGAAACATCTGTCTAAATCATTTTATTGAAGTGTATAAAGTCAGTTGGTTTCGAATTTATGTCAAAGAGGGTAGAAGTTTGGTTAATTGGAGGGCTTTTATGAGGGTCTTGTGAAGGGGTATGCAATTCAGTCCCCTACCCAAGGTGGGGAGCGGTCAATGCCTTACCAGGTCGCCGGGCAGTAAGCTCCGCAAAGCTGGGGCTGCGGGTGTCCGGCCGCGGAATTCAAACGCATAGGGTTGTAGCTCCGACCCCGGCAACTCTACCCCATGCTTTGAGGTATATCCAAATCAAAGGGCCGGAGAGGGCAGCCCCAGCTTCGCGAATGTTGGGAGGGGAATCAAGAACAGGTTAGATAGTTTAAGGGGAGAGGGGAATGCCTTATAGGAACCTGAAGGGTCAACGTTTTTTTACACTGGAGGGCTGTGGCCGTATAGAACAAGTTGCTGGAGAAGGTAGTTGAGGCAGGTAAACATAGAAACATAGAAACATAGAAACATAGAAATTAGGTGCAGGAGTAGGCCATTCGGCCCTTCGAGCCTGCACCGCCATTTAATATGATCATGGCAGATCATCCAACTCAGTATCCCGTACCTGCCTTTTCTCCATACCCTCTGATCCCCTTGGCCACAAGGGCCACATCTAACTCCCTCTTAAATATAGCCAATGAACTGGCCTCAACTACCCTCTGTGGCAGAGAGTTCCAGAGATTCACCACTCTCTGTGTGAAAAAAGTTCTCCTCATCTCGGTTTTAAAGGATTTCCCCCTTATCCTTAAGCTGTGACCCCTTGTCCTGGACTTCCCCAACATCGGAAACAATCTTCCTGCATCTAGCCTGTCCAACCCCTTAAGAATTTTGTAAGTTTCTATAAGATCCCCTCTCAATCTCCTAAACTCTAGAGAGTATAAACCAAGTCTATCCAGTCTTTCTTCATAAGACAGTCCTGACATCCCAGGAATCAGTCTGGTGAACCTTCTCTGCACTCCCTCTATGGCAATAATGTCCTTCCTCAGATTTGGAGACCAAAACTGCACGCAATACTCCAGGTGTGGTCTCACCAAGACCCTATACAACTGCAGTAGAACCTCCCTGCTCCTATACTCAAATCCTCTTGCTATGAAAGCCAACATGCCATTCGCTTTCTTTACTGCCTGCTGCACCTGCATGCCTACCTTCAATGACTGGTGTACCATGACACCCAGGTCTCGCTGCATCTCCCACTTTCCCAATCGGCCACCGTTTAGATAATAATCTGCTTTCCCGTTTTTGCCACCAAAATGGATAACCTCACATTTATCCACATTAAACTGCATCTGCCAAACATTTGCCCACTCACCCAGCCTATCCAAGTCACTTTGCAGTCTCCTAGCATCCTCCTCACACCTAACACTGCCCCCCAGCTTAGTGTCATCCGCAAACTTGGAGATATTGCCTTCAATTCCCTCATCCAGATCATTAATATATATTGTAATTACTGTAAGGTACTATCGCAATGTTCAAGATACATTTAGACAGGTACATGGATAAGACAGGTTTGGAGGAATATGGGCCAAACGCAGGCAGGTGGGTCTAGTGTTGATGGGGCATGTTGGTCGGCGTGGTCAAGTTGGGCCATAGGGCCTGTTTCCTCTCTGTATGACTAACTGTACTTGCTGGATCCAAAGTACTTACCCACTGACCACTTAGTCCCCTGTCGTGCTTCATTTGCAAAGTGTAAAATGACTAATTTAGGAAAGTAAAACCATGGCAGGGCCTTCACAGTGAATGGCAGGGATCTGGAGAGTGTTGTAGAGCAGAGGGATCTAGGAATGCAGGTACATAATTCCCTGCAAGTGGCATCACAAGTAGATAGGGTGAACAAGAAGGCTATTGGTACATTGGCCTTTATTAATCAGGATATTCAATATAGAAGGTGGGATGTTATGTTACAGTACAAGGCATGTACATCATGGGGGGATCTCCCCCCTTTTCAGGTCAGATCAGGGGGAGTTCCCCTCGCCATGGGTACCAGGTAACTCGTGCTACCTGCTGCATGGTCGGATAGTCAGTGACTAAACCGTCTCTCCCACCTGGTTTGCCAGGTGAGGATGGGGCTGTGGACCCCTCTAGCAGGATCAAAAACAAGACCTCTCAAAGGGCGGATGAGCTTCTAGTGAGCCAACAGCCATCCACACTTCAGTAGAAGTTGCGATCACTGTCGTACAGGGCATTGTAAGGAATGATGATAAAGCACACACACCAAATATCCTATACCACCAGTGGAGTAAGTCCGCAGGAACTGGTAGGACAGAGATGTGTGGTGCGTCCGTCACCGTTCCCGTCGGAAACCTGCACCACCGCGTCGGTAATGTTTTCAACGATGATGAATGAATGATGACAAGGCAATGGTGAAGCCAACTTTGGAATGTTGCATTCAATATTTGGTCACCCTGCTGTCGGAAGGATGTTATTAAGCTTCGAGGAGTACAGAGAAGATTTATGAGGATTTTGCCAGGACTTGAGTGCGTGAGTTATAGCGAGAGGTTGGGCAAGTTGGGACTTTATTCCTTGCAGTGCAGTTGGCTTATGTTATTGTGGTGTACAAGATCATGAAAGGAATACATCGGGTGAAAAGCCTTTTACACAGCGTATGGAAATCAGGAACCAAAGGGCATAGTATTAAAATCAGAAGGGATATCTGAAAAAGGATGATGTCGATGTTCTCCAAAGATGCTACCTGACCTGCTGAGTTACACCAGCACTTTGTGTCCTTTTGAGAATTAATAGGAACCTGGACTTGGAACTTTTTCACACGGAGGGCAGTGGGTATGTGGAACAAGCTGCCAGAGGAGGTAGTCGAGGCAGATAATATAACAACATTTAAAACACATTTGACAGGTACACAGACAGGAAAGGTTTCTATGGTGAGACCACACCTGGAGTATTGCGTGCAGTTTTGGTCTCCAAATCTGAGGAAGGACATTATTGCCATAGAGGGAGTGCAGAGAAGGTTCATCAGACTGATTCCTGGGATGTCAGGACTGTCTTATGAAAAAAGACTGGATAGACTTGGTTTATACTCTCTAGAATTTAGGAGATTGAGAGGGGATCTTATAGAAACTTACAAAATTCTTAAGGGGTTGGGCAGGCTAGATGCAGGAAGATTGTTCCCGATGTTGGGGAAGTCCAGGACAAGGGGTCACAGCTTAAGGATAAGGGGGAAATCCTTTAAAACCGAGATGAGGAGAACTTTTTTCACACAGAGAGTGGTGAATCCCTGGAACACTCTGCCACAGAGGGTAGTTGAGGCCAGTTCATTGGCTATATTTAAGAGGGAGTTAGATGTGGCCCATGTGGCCAAGGGGATCAGAGGGTATGGAGAGAAGGCAGGTACGGGATACTGAGTTGGATGATCAGCCATGATCATATTGAATGGCGGTGCAGGCTCGAAGGGCCGAATGGCCTACTCCTGCACCTAATTTCTATGTTTCTATGTTTCTATGTTTAGAGACATAGAATCATAGAGTGACCCCGACAGTCCAAATTGGATTGCAAAAATGGACGTCGCCGACGCTCAACCTGTCATTGCCCAACAAAACATTGTCGTGCTTAAGCTGCTGGTTTTCTGGACCTTGCAGCCCCAGGTGTGGTTCCAGCAGGTTCCAGCAGGTTCCAGCAGGTTCCAGCAGGTCCAGCAGGTTCCAGCAGGAGGCCCAGTTCCACGTCCGCTGCATCACAGCCGATGACAACCGCTACTATTACGTGGTCGGTGCCCTCGATCAGGAGACAGCCGGTCGCTTGGTTCCTTAACTATGTGAGCCACCGGCTGCCGATAAGTACGAGGGCCTCAAAGCGCTGCTTCTCCGCACCTTCAGGCTCAGCCACTTGGATCGAGTGGCGCGGCTCCTCCGCATGGGCCGGTTTGGCGACCGCAAGCCATCGGTCCTCATGAGCGAAATACTCACGCTGATGGATGGCCACTGGCCCTGCCTGCTCTATGAATACTCATTCCTAGAGCAGTTGCCGGCCGACATCCGCCTGCCGCTCTCAGGTCAGAGCTTAGATGACCCCGGCAGCTAGCAGAACATGCTGACGAGCTGCCCTCCATCTCATCCGGGAAGCACTACAGGTCTCTCCGTTGCCGGACCAGCAGGTTCAGGAACAGCTCCTTCCCTGCAGCTGTTACACAACTTAACTCTGTACCTTGGTGATTGCCAGTCACCTCCCCCCCACCCCCCCCCCCCCCCCCCCCCCCCCCCCCCCCCCCCCGGACACTCCTCCCCCCAGAAAAATTGCACTACTGCACCGGCCCAGGGTGTCGTCCCTACTTGCCTTAAGACCTCAACCATTGTGCCAGTGCCCAAACAGTCAGCTTCAGGGAGCCTCAACGACTTCCGCCCAGTGGCACTCACCCCCGTCATCACGAAGTGCTTTGAGCGGCTGATCTTGGCTTGCTTCAAAGCCAGCCTCCCCCCCACACTGGACCCCCATCAGTTTGCCTACCGGCCCAACAGGTCTACATAGAAACATAGAAACATAGAAATTAGGTGCAGGAGTAGGCCATTCGGCCCTTCGAGCCTGCACCGCCATTCAATATGATCATGGCTGATCATCCAACTCAGTATCCCGTACCTGCCTTCTCTCCATACCCTCTACAGAGGACGCCATATCGACAGCCCTACACTCTGCCCTGACCCACCTGGACTACAACAACTCCTACATCAGGTTGTTGTTCATCGACTTCAGCTCCGCATTTAATACTGTCATCCCCGCCAGTTTGATCACCAAACTCAGCGGACTTGGCATCACCACCTCCCTCTGCAATTGGACACTGGATTTCCTCACCAACAGACCACAGTCTGTTAGGATCAACAACCTCACCTCCTCCCCTCTAACACTGAACTGTGTGCTCAGCCCTCTCCTCTACTCCCTCTTCACCCATGACTGCGTCCCTATGTATGGCTCCAACACCATCATTAAATTTGCCGACGACACCACGGTGGTAGGGCTGATCAGTGACAACGATGAGTCAGCCTACAGGGAGGAGGTCCAGAACCTGACAGCCTGGTGTACCAACAATAACCTCGTCCTCAACTCAAAGAAGACAAGGGAAATAATTGTTGACCTCAGGAAGAACAGAAGGGGCAGACATACCCCCATCCACATAAACGGGACTGAGGTGGAGCGTGTCTCCAACTACAAATTCCTCGGGGTACACATCTCAGAGGATCTGTCCTGGTCCCACAATACCACCAAACTGATCAAAAAGGTGCAGCAGAGCCTTTACTTTCTGAGGAGGCTTAAGAAAGCTCACCTGTCCCCCCAGATCCTGTCCAACTTCTACCGCTGAACCATTGAAAGCATCCTGACTACCTGCTTCATGGTGTGGTACAGCAGCTGCACCACAGCTGATAGGAAGGCACTACAACGGGTGGTGAAAACCGCTCAGCACATCATCGGTGCCCCGCTCCCTGCCATGGATGCCCTCCACCGCAAACGGTGTCTGAGACGGGCCTGGAAAATAGTAAGATTAAACGAGAACTTACCAGTTTGAAGTTTGATCTGTATTTTATGAGGAGTTACGATGAGGGATTTCGTGAAGAACCCCGCTTCCACGCATGCGTGTCATTCTTCAAAGCAGCGGTGTGAGGTCACAGGAACCTATAATGATCTAACATAGTAAGATTATCAAAGAGATACCAGTTTTTGATATGATCATAAGAGGGTGGGAGCGGAGGGCACGAAATCCCTCATCGTAACTCCTCATAAAATACAGATCAAACTTCAAACTGGTAAGTTCTCGTTTAATCTTACTATTTTACTTCGGAGTCACGTGAGTGACTTCGTGAAGATTTCAAAGCTCTGTGACCTCATGCCGTGGAACGAGTCCATGCTTCACAACTGCCTTGGGTATTGGGAGAGAGCATCATTAGTAATTTTAAAACACAATTATACATAGAGTTGTGTGGTATAATGAAAAAATTATATAACATTTTTTTAAATTTGAGAATCATAGCCCTGTAACCTTTCGGGCAATTATTTTGTTGGACATAAAATGTCTTAATACAAATGATGGCTCCAAAATTTAACTGGTTTATTATAAAAACCTGTGGAAAAACCCTTTTTGAATGACCATCCTGCCATTCTGAGGATTTGGTCTGTGGGTACCTGTACAAATTTTTGCTGCGGATGTTGCTGCAGCCCTGGTGGAATGAGAGTTAAAACATTAGTGTCATTTTTAGGACCTATTTGAGCCACCTAATATAGTTTGAGTCGTGACCCTTTCATGCGGTTTCTTTTAAGAGATAAACAACTCCATTTTCTGACCTCGAATGTTCTTAGTATATTCCATATATTGTTAGATGTGTCTTGCTATACACAGTCGGTTGCCATATGGGTGTACCATAAATTCAAACACTTGACCCGAGGAAACCCGATCTGTTTTCTTTTATTAAATCCTGTATGACAACACCAGTTTCTCGGTGAGATGATCAGGGAGTCTAGGCTCAGTTTGCTAAATGGCTGGACTTGTTGTGCGGTAAATAACACCATGAGCATAACCATCTTCCTGGTCTGTTACTGAAGTGACAACGCTGTTATGAGCTACAAGCTCCTCAGCATGTTGAGAAACGACACCCACGTCCCAGATTTCGGAGTACCTGGTTTTCTTACCAGGGGTGCGTTCCCACCGCGTGCCGCTCCGTTCCTTGTGATAGGTAATTGGAGAGTGCACCTGTGGCACTATTGATGGCACTGTAGCTCCATCGATTATCATAATGGAGGCTTGTTAAAATTCCAATACGGCCAGAATGTTCTTGGCCTTTTGGTCGAGGTTGTTGTCCAAGCAGTATATGCCCCATTTCTTGATGTGTCCAAAGGTACTGCTTCCGTGTTGACAGTCTTAGTGCAGATGAGATGAGATTCATCGTCCTGTCTGACAGCCCAATGCCGTGCAGTGGGTCTTTTAGACTCTATAAACCCATAATCCATAGTCTTATGGCATGGATGACTGCCCGCAGTCACTGGATAAATTAATAATTTTTGGCTATGTTCATTAGGGAACATGGTTCTAAACCATCCCCTGTATGACCGAATACCATGATTTAGAAGGTCAGTCGGAACTCTGAGAATTCCAGATGCCGAGTGTAGATGAATTATCCCTAGTACCCCATTGATGGGGCCGAACGGGGGGAAAAACATCACCCTATGGTTTTGTTACATAACAATGCCAAGCTGGTTTTAGAATTTTAGTAAATAATATTGGAGCTAATAATTACCCCTATTGTAAGCTCTATTGCCAAAGTTCCTCTTTTAAGTCAATGCCTGCCATATAGAACCCCGCAGCTGACACCAAGTCTTATCAAGAATAAGAGTATCCATCTTAAAATGAATATCTAGAACAAATGTGTTTAGGGTTAAAATCAATGATAATCCTGCAACCCTACTCTATTTTATTTTTAATAAATATGTTTGATACAATTCTAATGTTCCATGAAAAGTATGCTCAATCACATCTTTTGTGTACAATTTTTGTAGACCATGTGGGTTTTATGTAAGGACAAAATGCCCTTCTGGTGTATGTTGTACTGTGGTTATTGGGATGAGTAAATCTTATCAGATAACCCTGAATACTGCTGAGATTATATGAATCTGTAGTGATTATATACCATACATAACTGTAGTGTTGTAACCTCCCCTACCATCGTAGGTCCCTATTTTAAACAGAAGAAACCCCACCCACCTACCTCCATGGTTACCGGTGGTTGCGTTATTTCCTTTTTTTTTTTTTTTTTTTTTTTAAAAAAGGAGGTTCTGGTTTGATATCTCTTGTTCGGGGTTGTGTGGGAGGTTGAGGTTTCCGCATCTTCCAGGGTGGCCGCCCTGGCCATACCCTAAAAAAGGATCCTGCGGGTTATTGATTTCTAGCACTGCCACTGGTATGAGCCACATTTTTTATGGCGTTGCCTGTGGCCGGTATCATGCTCCAAAATAGGCCCTTGCGCTGGCCTTGATGAGCCCCAGTGTCTTGGCTTTGTCCACTCACGGTTCTTTGTTTGCAAATGGTAGCATTTTTTGGGGTCCCAGTGCTGGCTGAATGGCCGCCTTCCACGTGTAGTTCAGGTCATATTGCATATTACTAAACAGAGCTAGTGCGTCTTGATGGTCTTTGGTTACCTACGTTTAGTCCAGGGTGCGGGTGTATTCTATGATGCCTTCCGTCAATCCCTTTAAGGTTCTCTGGATCTTGAGGTCCTGTTCCTGATGTTCGTCCCCATATGCTGCCAAATGCATTGGTTTACACTGGGCACCTGTAATGCCTCACCGTTGCCAGGTGGCAGATGTCTGGCCAGTGTCTGTAAATTTTTCCCTGTTGGCGTTTGTGGCCAGACATATAGTAATACTATTGCCATCCTGGATCCAAGTCTACCCATGTTTGACTTGGTTAAAGTAATCAGCCACCATGTCCAGCAGAGTCCCTGCTGTGTTAGGATCATGGGACGCTGTATTACCAGGCTCTGGCCCATCAGGGTCCTGCCTACTCTTTTTTATAGAGTTAGAGATCTCTAGGGTCCCGCACGGGGTACCCATGTGGGGCTTAACTGCTGCCCACTTGTCTTTTGTTCTGCGGACCCCTCTTGCAAGTCAACCCAGAACTGACCCACAGTGCTCCCCTCTGATGGGGTAGAAGCATTGTGCAGCCCTCAAAAAGGTACTGCTGTGGGTTTATCACGTTGGAGCAAGGCTCCATACACCGCTTCTTCCCGCTCCAGCCCTCTCGGGCGCTGGTTGCCAGCGGTTTTATGCAAAGTCGGACCCTCTGAGTCCACTACCTTGTTTGATTTGTGTCTAGCCTTACCGCTCGGCCGCATGGAGCTGGCCCGTGCGGGGCCGACATCGGGCACAGCTGATCCCACTACGGATGATCCAAGTGCCGCTGGCTGCTGCTGGCTGCCCGCTGTTCCACGGTCCTCCTTCTCCAGTATTGTCCTTCCTTCCGTGGAGTGGATATGGCCGGTGTGGAGGATAACTGGCACAGCTGCTTCCATCTATTCCTTTAAACCCGGCACCAACACTGTCAGCGCTCCTGGCTGCTCCTTTATCTTAGACCCCTGGGACCCACCCCGTACTGACGGTACTGGTCCCTTCCGGTCGTTGCAGCCGGTCAACCCCACTCTAATGCCCTCAATTCTGGGCACTCCTACTTATATGGTCCTTAGCTAAGGGACATATAAGACATTAAAACTGATGATAACAGCTACTATAGATTTTATTAATATATGGTCCCTAGATAAGGGACGTATCAGATATTAAACTGATAAGAACAGATACTACACTTAATCTTAGCCAAAAAGCCTAGAAGCGATTATTGTAACTAAAACCCCGCTGGGACCGACCCTGGTACTCACATACTGGTCCCTTGTAGTAGAGTGCAGCCAGTCAACTGCAAAGTCCTTTGCTGCTGAGAAATGAATTTTTTCACCGTGCTGGAGCGAAGTTGGGCACAGGTGTTTTCCTCCTCCGGGAATCGATGTGCCCATGCTGCTCCTGCCGCTGCCAGTGCCCCTGCAGCTGTCAGTGCTCCTGCAGCTGCCGGCTGCCACTGCTGCTGCCGCTGCCGCTGCCAGTGCTCGTGCAGCTGTCAGTACTCCTGCAGCTGCCGGTACTCCTGCAGCTGCCGGCTGCCACTGCTGCTGCCACTGCAGCTGCCGACTGCCGCAGCTGCTGCTGCTGCTGCCACTCCTCCGCGGTTCTCCCGCCGGCCTTCTGCAGCTTACATGGACCCGGTCCATGTCTGCACCTAGAAGGTAAGTGGAAAGGAAACGCAGGGTCTCTTACCTGCTGTTCCCGACTTTCCTTCTCCCGCTGGTGACCGTCGTTCCCTCCGTTGCGGGTTCGAGCCGCTCGGACCGACCCCGGTATCCACGGGCCTGGTCCTTCGCGGCAGTTCCGCAGCCGGTAAAACCCGGCTGTTCCTATCCCGGTGCTTACCTTTTGAAGAAGGTTTTCGTCCCCAACGTCCCGTTCCGACTCCATAAGTGCCGCTGCACTCGCTGAGCGTTTCGAGCCCCGGTACCGCTGGTCCAAGCTGTCTGTCCCGCAGCCTCTGCGCTGGCTGCTAGCGACTGGTCCCAAGCCAGTCTCGCTTGAGACTGGCATACGGACCTCTTTACTTTGCTTCCCGCCCGGCCGAGAGGTGAATTTTGCCGGTGCGGGAGCAAAGTCGGGCACAGGTTGTTCCCCTCCAGGGAAACTCGTGCTGTTGCTGCTGCCGGCTGCTCGCCCTCCACGGGTCTCCCCGCCGGCTTTCCGCAGCCACCTAAAAGTAAGTAGAGAAAAGGAACGCAGAGTCGCTTACCTGCTGTTCCCGACTTTCAAATTCTCCCGCTTGGGGAACGCCGTTCCCCCTGTGTGACTCGTTGCAATGCGTGTAGCGATATGACACGCATGCGTGGAAGCGGGGTTCTTCACGAAGTCACTCACGTGACTCCGAAGTAAAATCATCAAGGACCCCTCTCACCCTAACTATGGACTGTTTGCCCTCCTCCCATCAGGGAGGCAGTGCAGGAGCCTCAGGTCTCGCACAAGCAGGATGAGGAACAGCTTTTTCAATAACACCATTACACTGCTGAACTCACAGTCCCGTCGCTAGCTATCTTTAGACTCTCCCATTTGTATACATTTATTTGTCTATGTACCAGTTTAATTCATCCACAGTGCACACATTGTTTAACCAGTATTTTTATTGCTACTATCTTGCACTATGACCGGATTTTGTTGTACCTGTACTCGTATTTGTGCAATGACAATAAAGTTGAATTGAATTGAATATATATATTTTGCTGTCCCATTATTCTATGTTCGCTCTTCTGGGTGAGATGCCAACTGCATTTCGTTGTCTCTGTACTGTACACTGAACAATGACAATAAAGATTGAATCTGAATCTGAATCCGAATCTGAACCTGGCTGTCCAAGCAGCAGGGCGGCGGTTTGCTCGATCGGGTGTCGACAGTGCTCTGGAAAACCGCTCCAGGAGTAAGGCCAATGCACTCACCCTGCTCATTTCCGGGAAATGCCGGGTCCAGCCGCCAGTAAGCACCTCGGCGGTCGGCCAGATACACCGCCTGCACGCATGGGACCGGCACTCAGGACAATGATTCCTGGTGGGCACAGCAGCGGAAGTCAGCATTTTCCCCCATCGGGGCCGGACACTCGTTCTGGGAAGCGGGATCCTTCGTTAACTGCTGCGAATGGCAGCACCACACGGACTTAGGGCATCTGCTCATCTTTAGCACTTGCGATTTTACCTGGCAATTCACCGTTGCCGACGTTTCCCAGCCGTTGCTGGGCGCCGATTTCCTGCGGGCTCAATCACTGTTAGTCGATGTGAGAGGCCAATGTCTCGTTCGGCTTCCCTTTCAGTTCCGTGCCTCTGGTTCTCTGGGGGGTCCTGTGGCGCTCCCTGGTGGTTAGCCATTCGTGGTGGGAACCCTTGGCTCTGGGGGTTGGGTCATGTGATTTGGTATGGCGGGAAGAGGAGGTCACGAGTCCCCTCTGGGGTATATATACTGTTGGTAACGCACCTGCCCCTTGTTGTGGTTCTGAGAGCGGTTAACAATAAAATCACTTTGTTTGACAATAGACAATAGACAATAGGTGCAGGAGTAGGCCATTCAGCCCTTCGAGCCAGCAGCGCCATTCAATGTGATCATGGCTGATTATCTACAATCAGTAACCCATTCCGGCCTTCTCTCACGTGTCTCGCTCTAAGCCCATATTTATGTATGAAGCTGCAATGGAAAATTAGGCTCAGCTCCGATCTCTCCCTGTGAGTAATTTTCAACTCATTCACTCAGCCAAGTGGCTCCCTATTGTGATAAAGTAGCATCGCGAACCCAGAGCTCAATGCCAATTATCAGACCTCCTGCTAATTGTTCCAGCTAAATATCGGATCCTTTCCAAGGGCTTTAGATACACTGAGTCTCTTGCCCAGTGTGGGTGAATTAAGGACCAGAGGACATCAGGTCAAGTTGAAGGGGAAAAGATTTAATAGGGGTAGCTTTTTCACACATAGAGTGGTGGGTGTATGAAATGAGCTGCCAGAGGAGGTAGTAAAGGCAGGGACTATCCCAATATTTTAAGAATCAGTTAGACAGGTACATGGATAGGACAAGTTTGGAGGGATATGGACCAAATGCTGGCAGGTGGGACTAATGTAGCTGGGACATATGTGGGCAAGTTGGGCCTAGGGGCCTATTTCCTCACTATCTCTCTGTCGCTATGACTCTAAAATGCATAGGTGATGTTTCAGGTCCAAACCACCTTCTAGTAAAGGAATAGGTGATGTTTTGGGAACGTCACCTGCTCCTTTTCTCCAGAAATACTGCCTGACCCATTGAGTTACACCAGCATTTTGTGTCTACAGTGAGGAGTGTGGTCTTGAAGGGAGATTGAAGTAATATTTTCCTATCAAACTCACCTAAATATGTTCATACATACACACACATATACATATGTGCACACATACATACACACAGATGAACAATTGTACACACAAGTGTCAACCGTGTTTAATTGTTATATGTGCAGCTCCTGGAACAATGTAATTATTACTTGCAGAAGCTTAACAGTTGATTAGTACGGGTGTCAGAGGTTCTGGTGAGGTTATAGTGCTGGACCACTAGGGGCTCTGCTTTGATGGCAGCCTCTGTTTTTCTGTATTAAAAGAAAAGTGTCAGTTTTAAAAGTTTGTTTTGGAGGTTTCTTGAGATTTCTTTCGTTTTTCTATGTGGGGGAGAGGGTTACGGTAATGGGAAACCGTTTCCCAGTCACTTCCTGGTGAGGACGCGACTGTTCCCGGAGTCGCATCCTCGCCCCCTTCCTCGCAGCCTACCACCTGGATTGGAGCGGCTTTCCCTGCCGTGGACCCAGACCAGAGCTTCAGCAGCGGCGGCGCAGCGCTGGATACATCGCGGAGCGGGTGATTGCCTACCTGGATCGCCATTGCCGCTCCGGAGTCTTGGGCCTGCTGCTTTAACATCGGTGCTGTGGTTCACGGAGATCCCAACGCAGGCGGTGCTGACTTCAACATCGTGGAGTCCTGGGGCCCTTTGTCGAGGGCCGCCAGCGTTGAATCTCTGCCCAGCGCGGCCTGTGGACTTTGGGAGCCACGGACTCCAGTAGGAAGTGGCCGATTCGGATGTCCAATCCACTGAGAATGTCTTCCAGTCCCAACGTCGGACGTCCATCACCTCGGCGAGTGGGCTTGAACATCGGGCCGCCCGTAGCGACAACAGCGGGGGGGTTCGGGAGCCCCCCCCACCACGGGAGGACAAGAAAGGTATTGTATTGTATTGTATTGTATTGTATTGAAAGGAGGATGATTGAATTTTGGAGCCTTCCCTCACAGTGGGAAACTTTGATCCCACTGTGTGGGGATGTCTGTGTTAAAGACTATCGTGTTCTGTGCTCTTTAGTATTCGTATGGCTGTATGGCGACCACACATTTCACTGTACTAATTGGTACATGTGACAATAAATGTATCTTGTATCAATTCTCTTCTTGAAGAATGGGATTAGGAGCGAGAGATAGATCAGCCATGATTGAATGGCGGAGTAGACTTGATGGGCTGATTGGCCTAATTCTAATCCTATCACTTGTGAACTTATTAGTGCGCTTGTCGCCTAACTGGACAGGCCCTTAATGCACACATACAAGATACAAGATACAAGATAGATTTATTCATCACATGTGCCAGATGGCACAGTGAAATGAAATTCCCATACAGCCATACAATAAAAATAAAGAATACAACACACTATAGAATTTGACATAAAACATCCCCACACAGCAGAATCAAAGTTTCTCACTGTGTGGGAAGGCACCAAAGTCAGTCTCTTCCTCCATTGTTCCTCGTGGTCAGGGCCTCCCCGTGCCCTCCGCAGTTGCAGCTACGGGCTGCCTGATGTCCAGGACCGCTCGCCGGGGTGATACAAGTCCGACGTCAGGGCTGCGGGCCGTCCTCAGCGGCGTAGACACCAGAATCGGCCCCCTCCTACCGGAGTCGGCGGCTTCCAAAGTCCGCAGGCCGCGCCGGGTGGAGACTGCTGCTGTAGACCCTCTGCAAGGTGCCCCAGGACTCCACGATGTTGTTCAGCGCCGCCCGCGTTGGAAGCTCTCCGCACCAGAGCTCCACGATGTTGGAGCAACGGCTCAATGCTTCAGAGCTCCAAACGGCGACTCAGGTAGGTATCGCCCGCTCCGTGGTGACTCCAGCGCTGCGCCGCCGCTGTAGCAACTCTGGTCCGGATCCCGGTCCCCGGCAGGAAAGGCCGCTCCGATCCAGCTGGTAGGCCACGAGGACGCGACTCGGAGAAATAGTCGCATCCCTGCCAGGAAGAGACTGGGAAACGGTTGCCCTCTTACCCTGCCCCCCTCCCCCACATAGAAAAGTAAAAGTTTCCCCCAACCCAAGACTTTGGACTAACTAAAAATTTAAAAAAAGATAGAAATGCACAGACAGGCAGAGGCTGCTGCCAGTGCAGCGCCCCTAGTGGACCATGTGTATATACATATAGGATGACAATGTGTATATACATATAGGCATGCATGCATACATGCTTGCACATATCTACACATGCACACAAGGGCTACAACATTCATGATTCATGAAGGCGGCACGATGACGCAGTGGTAGAGTTGCTGCCTTACAGCGCCAGACACCCGGTTTCAATCCTGAGTACCAGTGCTGTCTGTACGGAGTTTGTACGTTCTCCCCGTGACTACTACGTGGATTTTCTCCGAGATCTCCGATTTCCTCCCACACTCCATAGACGCACAGGTTTGTAGGCTAATTGGCTTCAGTAAAATTGTAAATTGTCCCTCCTGTGTGTAGGATAGTGTTAGTGTGCAGGGATCGCTGGTCGGTGCGGGCCCAGAGGGTCGAAGGGTTTACGCGCTGTATCTCTGAACTAAACTAAACTAAAATTCATATGTACATGCACTTACACGCGGGCCCACACATATGGAGTCTCAAATGCCTTGTGCGATTGAAATGACAAATGATTCTGCTGCTGAAATAGTCCCAAGTCTCATCTTTCTTTTGTTCAAAGCCAACGGTTTCAGATTGTTTTCTCTTAAACATCGCAAAGCAGTCATTATACAGTAAGTGGATACTTGGTTTGGGGGTTTTGTTTAATCTGCCATTTTGTAAGATGTCAGCATACTGTGGTTTTCAAACTTGGATCATCATTCATGTCCAGGCAATTTAAAAAAGCAGTTCGCAGTGACCCCAACTCTGATAATAGCAGTTTAAATGTACCTTTAGGGATCAGCTCAGAAATCCCTCAAAGGAAATGAATGGAGGTGCTTTGATAAGACCGACAGCGATTTATTTCTTTGGAACTCCTTCTGCATGCTAGTGACATATTAAAAACTGCCTTCAATACTAGAACAAATCAGTTCAGAGATACAGTGCGGAAACAGGTCCTTCAGCCCACCGAGTCAGTGCCGACCAGCGATCCCCACACATTAACACCATCCTACACACACTAGGGACAATTTGTAAGTGTAAAGGGCCTGTCCCACATGTGTCCTAGGCACGCAAATTACGCAACCTCGTGGTCGCGTTGAGGCGAGACGGTCGAGCGAAGGTCGGGCGCGATTACATGCGTACGCACAGCCGTCTGGAGCGCGTGACGTCAATTGAAGATGGACACAAAGCTGGAGTAACTCAGCGGGACCGGCAGCATCTTTGGAGAGAAGGAAGGGGTGACGTTTCGTGTTGAGACTCTTCTTCAGTCTGAAAAGAAGGGGCTTGACCCGAAATGTCACTCATTGCTTCTCTGCAGAGATGCTGCCGGTCCGGCTAAGTTACTCCAGCTTTTTGTGTCTATCTTCAGGGACAATTTATAATTAGACAAAAGCCAATTAACTACACATGTGTACGTCTTTGTAGTGTACCCGGGGAAAACCCACGCAGGTCATGTGGAGAACGTACAAACTCCGTACAGACAGCACCCGTAGTCAGGATGGAACCTGGGTCCCTGGCACTGTAAGGCAGCAACTCTACCGCTGCGCCACCTATCTCCGATCCCAGTTAATATCTCTGTACTTACACAAAGTTTGTGGACCTTTAGTATTTATTTGCTGTTTACATAAGTCTATAAATCAAACCTCCCCTTCAGCAACAGAGCTGAGCTGTGCCAATTTTAAAGATTTGACAGCACATGACTTTAGCTTAGTTTAGTTTAATTTAGAGATACAGCGCGGAAACAGGCCCTTCAGCCCACCGAGTCCGCACCAACCAGCGATCCCCGCACACTAACACTACCCTATAGACACTAGGGACAATTTACATTCATACCAAGCCAATTAACCTATAAACGTGCACATCTTTGGAGTGTGGGAGGGAAAACCCATGCGGTCACGGGGAGAACGTACAAACTCCGTACTGACAGCACCTGTAGTCGGGATCGAACCCGGGTCTCCTGTGCTTCAAGTGTAACAGTGTTGCAAGGTCTGTAGGTGCAGCAGTAGGCCATTCAGCCCTTCGAGTCAGCACCGCCATTCAATGTGATCATGGCTGATCATCCACAATCAGTACCCCGTTCCTGCCTTCTCCCAATACCCTTTGATTCCGCTGGACATAAGAGCTCAGATAGAACTCTCTTTTGCATGTATCCAGTGAAATGGCCTCCACTGCCTTCTGTGGCAGAAAATTCCACAGATTCACAACTCCCTGGGTGAAAAAGTATTTCCTCAACTCAGTCCTAAATGGCCTCCCCCTTATTCATAAACTGTGACCCCTGGTTCCGGATTCCCAGTAATGGGGACCATTTTTCCTGCATCGAGCCTGTCCAATCCCTTATTGATTTTATATGTTTCGATAAGATCTCGTCTAATCCTTCTAAATTCCAGTAAATACGAGCCCAGTCGATCCACTCTTTCATCACATGTCAGTCCCACCATCCCGTGAATTAACCTGGTGAACCTACGCTGCACTCCCTCAATAGCAATAATGTCCTTCCTTAAATTAGACCAAAACTGCAAACCATAATACTCCAGGTGTGGTCTCACCTGGGCCCTGTACAGATGCCGTAGAACCTCCTTGCTCCTGAACTCCTAAATGCCCTACCCCTTATTATTAAAACGTGACCTTTGGTTCTGGACTAATGGCATGTTGGCCTTCACAACGAGAGGATTTGAGTATAGCAGTAAAGTGGTCCTTATATGTATTCTATAAGATCAAAGTACGGCCTGCAACGTCTCCGTCTGTGCTGTGAACCGCTGCGCTCTCTGATCTTGGTTTGTTTTGGAAAGGCAAGGTTAGCATGAGCGCGGGAGCACGATCGACACCAGGGTAATCTCGACACCTGGAGGCGTACCGTCCTTTCTTCATCTCCACGGGACCAGAATCCAAGAAGCCTGCTGTTTAAAACATCACAGCGGGAGCACCTTCAAACAGCGTGCCTTGCAGTGCTTCACGTGAAGCATAGTTCACCACCGCTTTCCTCAGCAGTGGCTACCAGCTGGACAGCAAACATCGGCCTTGCCCGAGGCACCCACTTCATAAGATTCAATAAGGAAAACTCCAAAGATTAGTTAGCAAAGCGTCCTTTCATTTGCATGGCCTGGAATGCTAATTAACACACATAAACTGGATTGCCAATTGATGTTGCCAGTAATGGTCAAGGCATTGCTCGGAGCAAGATTTTTATAGACTGCAGATAAAAAAGCAGTTGCATTTTTTTTTTTTGTTAGCCATCCATTCATTCCTACAAATATTTATTCAGGAACGGTACTGTGTACCTTTTGACGTCTGCAGAATGCTTGAGTAACTGGAGGCAGGCTGCAGCGAATTCGCTTTCAAACCCATTACGTGCCTCTCTCCGACTCAGTGCGAAAAGCAAAATGCAGAATGAGATAGCATCTCGGTTTCACAATGCACACCGATCGCAGCTAATGCGAATTTTGTTTTTTTTTTAATTACTGAATCATTGAATTATTTATTCAAGGTGAGAGGGGGAAGATTAAGGCGAGAGGAAGAATAAAGATATGAAGTGAGCGGGGAAAGATTTAATAGGAACCTGAGGGACAACCTTTTCCACTCAGAGGTTGGTGGGTGCATGGAACGAGCTGCCAGAGTAGGCAGTTGAGGCAGGTATGATAACAGCATTTAATAGGCACTTGTGCATGGATAGTAAAGGTTAGGTGGGATAGGGGCCAAATGTGGGCAGATGGGACTAATTTAGATGAACACCTTGGTCAGCGTGGATGAGTTGGGACGAAGGGATTGGCACTTAACTACAACATGATTTTTAAATTAAATAGGATGTTGTGAAACTCCATCCACAGGTTATTACTGCTCACATGAGCCTACACTATAGGGTCCCATGTTCGGCTGCAAGAAATTGGAAAGCAAAACTAACCCATTTAATTTGATTGATGAAGGATCTCGACCCAAAATGTCATCCATTCCTTAACTCCAGATATGCTGCCTGCCTCACTGAGTTACTCCAGCATTTTGGGTCTATCTCCATTTGATTGCAATGATTCTGATAGGCTCTAAATCTATCTGGTAGAGCTGCTGCCTCACAGTGCCAAAGACCTAGGTTTGATCCTGACCACAGGTGCTGTCTGTGTGGAGGTTGCAAGCTCTTTGTGAATGCGTGGGTTTCCTCCGGGTGCCACGGTTTCCTCCCACGTTCCACAGGCTTGCAGGTTTGCAGGTTAAATTACTTCTGTAAAATTGTCCTTAGGTGTGGGATAGAACTAGTTAACAGGTGGGTGCAGTCTAGGTTGGCCAAAGGGCCTGTTTTCATATGGTATTTATAAACTAAACTAAACAGCAGGGGCAGGGAACCATACAATGTATAAATACCTACTGGCATGAGTATTATACCACCAATGGGTTCTGCCATGGAGACGTCAGATAAGGACTTTTTTTGTTTAGTTTAGTTTAGAGATACAGCGTCGAAACAGGCCCTTCAGCCCACCGAGTCAGTGCTAACCAGCGATCCCCGCAGACTATCCTACACCAAATACGGACAATTTACAATTATACCAATCCAACTAACCTACATACCTGTACGTCTTTGGAGTGCTGGAGGAAACCGAAGATCTTGGAGAAAACCCGCGCGGTCACGGGGAGAACGTACAAACTCCATACAGACAGCACTCATAGTCGGGATCGAACCCGAGTTTCCGACACTGTAAGCGTTGTAAGGCAACAACTCAACTGTGACGTAACCATGCCGGCTTTGATAAATCAACTTACCGGATCCCTTGTACAGTGCATCGGGAGTCCTGCCAGAGATGCTGGCTGTAATATTAAGGAGTTCAGGGCCACTTGGCACAGGTTGATGGAGCACATAGATGAGTTTAGAAGAATGACGGGGACCCTCGTTGAAACATACAGGGCAGTAAAGGGCTTGGATAGGGTGGATTTGGAGAGGATGTACTTTCAGAATTAAAGAACGTTCTTTTAGGAAGGTGATAAGGAGGGATGTCTTTCATCAGAGGTTGGTGAATGTGGAATTCTTTGCAACAGAGGGCTGTGGAGGCCAAGTCAGTGGATATTTTTAAGGCAGAGATAGATATATTCTTGATTAGTACAGGTGTCAGAGGTTATGGGGAGAAGGCAGGAGAATGAGGTTACGAGGGAAAGATAGATCAGTCATGATTGCATGGTGGAGTAGACTTGATGGGCCGAATGGCCTAATTATATCACTTATGATCTTATCACCTTATGACTTGAATCTCATCCTTCCTAGAACAGAGTTGATGGCCAATCTTATCTGTACTGTGGTGGTGGTCTTTGAAGTGCCCCAGCCACCACATCAGCTCAAGTAGCAGATGCCATCTGACAGAGAATCATAGAATTATACAGCACGGAAGCAGGCCATTTGACCCATCTATTCCATGCTAGCCAAGTAGCCCCATCTAAGTAATTCCCATTCCCCCATGTTTGGCCCATATCCCTCCAAACTTTTCTTATCCATGTACCTGTCCAAATCTCTTTCAATGTTTTTTTATTGTATCTATCACAACTACCCAAGATGTGGTGCGTCGCGGCTGCACCCAAGATGAGGTATTCCATACCAGGACATCCGATATGTCCTAATCCTTTAGAGAACGGGGGTTCCCCTCTCCCATCATAGATGAGACCCTCACACGTGTCTGTGCAAGAGGCTCCGCTCTTGCTCCCCCTCCCCCTAGTCGCAACAGAGACCGAGTCCCCCAAGTCCTCAACTTTCACCCCATCGGCCGTCGTATACAGCACATAATCCGCAACGTTTTTTCCACCTCCAACGGGATTCCTCCATTAGTTACATCTTCTCATCTCCACCCCTTTCTGCTTTCCGCAGAGATTATTCCCCCCGCGACTCCCTGGTCAACTCAGCCCTTCTCGCCCAAACCACCGCTCCCCAGGTACTTTCCCCTGCAACCAGAGAAGATGCAACGCCTGTCCCTATACCCCCTCCCACGACTCTGTCCAAGGACCCTGACAGTCCTTTCAGGTGAGGTAGAGGTTCACTTGCACCTCCTGCAACCTTATCCGTTATTCTTGTGTTGACTCTTATACATCGGCGACACCAAACATAGACTGGGCGATCGTTTCGCTGAACACCTTCTCTCAGTCCGCCTTGGCCTAGGCCATCTCCCAGTTGCAAAATATTTTAACTCCCCTTCCCGTTCCCACACCCACCTTCCTGTCCTGGGCCTCCTCCACTGTAAGAGTGAGGCCAAATGCAAATTGGAGGTACAGCACCTCATATATCGCTTGGAGACCTTGCAACCCAACGGTATGAATATTGATTTCTCTAGTTTCAAGTAACCCTTGCATCCCCTCTCTCTCCATCCCTCCCCCACCTTAGTCGTCCTGCTATTTGTATACTGTTCGTATCCCTTAGTTTTCACCTCCTCCACAGCCAACAATTGACCATTGTGGGCTCTTTGGCCATCAGTGCAGGTTTTGATTTGTTCTGTACTTTTTATACCTCTAATTTCCCTCTCGTCTGATTCTCACTGATGAACAATCTCGACCCGAAATGTCACATATTCCTTTTCTTCAGTGATGCTGCCTGATACGCTGAGTTACTCCAGCATTTTGTGTCCATCTTGAGAGAAACATACCATTTGGCCCAACTTGGCCAATCTTGCCAGGTTGCCCCATGTAAGATATTCCTATTTTCCCACGTTTGGCTCATATCCATCCAAACATTTCTTATTCATGTATCTGCCCAAATCACTTTAAATGGTTTTATTGTATCTACCTCAACTACTTCAACTACTTCACGTGGCATTTTGATATACCCATCGACCACTGTGTGATATCATATCTGTCTCCACTACCACTGGCACCCACCACTCTCAGTTTAAAGAGAATTTCCTCTCTCATCTCCTTTAAATTTTGCACGTTTCCACCATGGGGGAAAAAAGTACAGACTATCTCCCTATCAATGCCTGCCATCATTTTATATACTTCTATTGTTCAACATTCCGGAGAAAGCAATCCAAGTCTGTCAATAGTCAATAGTCAATAGTCAATTTAATTGTCATTTGGACCCCTTGAGGTCCAAACGAAATGCCGTTTCTGCAGCCATACATTACAAACAAATAGACCCCAGACACAACATAATTTACATTTTACATAAAACATCCATCACATTGCTGTGATGGAAGGCCAAAAAAAACGTATCTCTCCACTGCACTCTCCCCCCCCCCATGTCAGAGTCAAAGTCAAAGCCCCCGGCTGGCGATGGCGATTGTCCCACGGCCATTAAAGCCACGCCGGGTGGTGCAAGATCGCACACCGGGTCTCTGTCCAATCTCTACCTGTAGCCAATACACTCTGAAACAGGTATCATTCAGGTAATGTGAGAGGAGGGAACCACACATGCTGGCTTATACCAAAGATAGACGCAAAGTACTGGTGCAACCCAGCTGGTCAGGCAGCATTTCTGGAGAAGATGGATAGATGACGTCTCCTATCCATGTTCTCCAGAGATGCTGGCTGACCTGTTGAGTTACTCCAGCACTTTGCATCTATCATTCAGCAACACATAGAAACATAAAAAAATAGGTACAGGAGTAGGCTATTCATCCCTTCGAGCCAGCACTGCCATTCAATATGATCATGGCTCATCATCTAAAATCAGTACCCCATTCCTGCTTACATAGAAACATAGAAAATAGGTGCACGAATAGGCCATTCGGCCCTTTGAGCCTGCACCGCCATTCAATATGATCATGGCTGATCATCCAACTCTCAAGTTGAGGCCAGTTCATTGGCTATATTTAAGAGGGAGTTAGATGTGGCCCTTGTGGCTAAAGGGATAAGGGGGTACGGAGAGAAGGCAGGTACAGGATATTGAGTTCAGATTCAGATTCAGATTCAATTTTAATTGTCATTGTACTGTACACAGAGACAATGACAATTAAAATTGAATCTGAATCTGAATCTGAACTCAATATCCTGTACCTGCCTTCTCTCCATACCCCCTTATCCCTTTAGCCACAAGGGCCACATCTAACTCCCTCTTAAATATAGCCAATGAACTGGCCTCAACTACCTTCTGTGGCAAAGAATTCCAGAGATTCACCACTCTCAGTGTGAAAAATGTTTTTCTCATCTCGGTCCTAAAAGATTTCCCCCATATCCCCCATATTATACCCCATATCACTTGATTCCTTTAGCCCTAAGAGCTAAGTCTAACTCCCTCTTGGAAACGTCCAGTGAATTGTCCTCCACTGCCTTCTGTGACAGAGAATTCCACAGATTCACAACTCTCTGGGTGAAAATGTTTTTTCTCATCTCAGCCCTAAATGGCCTACCCCATTCTCCTCTGCACCCTTTCCAAAGACTCCAAAGACTAAAGGGCCTGTCCCACGAGCATACGACTCCATGCGGCAAGCACGACCTATGCGACTTCATGCGGCAAGCGCTACCTAACGTGGTCGCTTGAGCCGTACGGCCTCGCAGGGCCGGTCCCACTTCGAAGCCGTAGTCGGAGCCATATGGAGTCGTGCGGAGCTGGTCCCAACATCACGCGGGGCTCCGAAAAACTGACCGTGTTTAAAAATTCGGGCGCAAACCTCCCGCGGACTTCGCTCGAACTTCATGTCACTCACGTGACCTCTGCGCGGCCCCTGCTTCTGGTTTGGTCGTGCTTGCCGTATGCAGTCGCATGCTCGTGGGACAGGCCCTTACATCAGTCTGAGGAAGGGTTTCGGGCAGAAACGTTGCCTATTTCCTTCATAGATGCTGCTGCACCCGCTGAGTTTCTCCAGCACTTTTGTCAACCAAAGACTCCAAATCTCCTCAACCTCCAATAATCCAGAGGCTTCTGTATTTGTTCAGGTTGCCTCATTTGGTGGTCCAAGACATTGAGAAGAGGCAACAATGTGGCACGGGATCTCAAACTTCTCCCAGGCTCCTGAACAAAGGCGAGTGTTGTTCATTCCATTTGCCACATGGTCTTCCAAAAGGATAATTTATTGCACAGTAAACTTACTTCAATTAACTCCCTGTTGTTCCTAACTGCCCTAGCATAGCTGCAACTTAGCGAGTTACTGCGCATTGCATTAGCATGTAAATGGTAATCCGTTTTTCATGACTTTCTTTAGTCCACAGGATCAATAGCCATTTTGTTTTACACACCAGTTTGCAAGTTCAAGAGCTCATTATTTCAGGGGCCATTGCTCTAATTGCCCATTGGAACAAGGAGACAGTCAACATACGATGGCACCTAGAGTGCAGTAAGTTTATCTCTGCTCTTTAAATAGTTTAGTTATTTGCTCGTAAACATTCGCACACCACAGGGAATTTATGCTGTGGCACTGAGCATTATTAAAGTGAAGTCAATGTAGATTGAGGAAACAAGGAACTGCAAGGGAGAAGGAACTGCAGATGATGGTTTACAGAAAAGGACGCATGGTCAAAGCAAATAGCGGTTAGATAGGCACATGGATAGGACAGGTTTGGAGGGATATGAACCAAATTTAGAAGATCTAGAATTTAGAAAATTGAGGGGGGATCTTATAGAAACTTACAAAAATCTTAAGGGGTTGGACAGGCTTGATGCAGGAAGATTGTTCCCGATGTTGGGGACGTCCAGAACAAGGGGTCACAGTTTAAGGATAAGGGGGAAATCTTTTAGGACCGAGATGAGAAAACCATTTTTCACACAGAGAGTGGTGAATCTCTGGAATTCTCTGCCAAGAAAGTAGTTGAGGCCAGTTAATTGGCTATATTTAAGAGGGAGTTTGATGTGGCCCTTGTGGCTAAAGGTATCAGGGGGTGTGGAGAGAAGTCAGGTACAGGATACTGAGTTGGATGATCAGCCATGATCATATTGAATGGTGGTGCAGGCTCGAAGGGCCGAATGGCCTACTCCTGCACCTATTTTCTATGTTTCTATGTTTCTAAATGATGTAGGTGGGACTACTGTAGCTGGGACACGTTGGCCAGTGTGGGCAAGTTGGGTCGAAGGGCCTGTTCCACACTGTTTCACTCTAACTCTATGACTCAAAGTGCTGGAGTAACTCAGTGGGCCAGGCAGCATCTCTGGAGAAAATGGATCATAAGGTCATAAGGTCAGAAGGAATAGAATTAGGCCATTCAGCCCATCTGTCATTCAATGGCTGATCTATCTCTCCCTCCTAACCCCATTCTCCTACCTTCTCCCCACCTTCTCCCTCCTAACCCCATTCTCCTACCTTCTCCTACCTTCTCCCCATCATCCAACTCAGTATCCCGTACCTGCCTTCTCTCCATACCCTCTGATCCGCTTGGCCACAAAGGCCACATCTAACTCCCTATATTTAAGAGGGAGTTAGATGTGGCCCTTGTGGCCAAGGGGATCAGAGGGTATGGAGAGAAGGCAGGTACGGGATACTGAGTTGGATGATCAGCCATGATCATATTAAATGGCGGTGCAGGCTCGAAGGGCCGAATGGCCTACTCCTGCACCTAATTTCTATGTTTCTATGTTTCTATAACCTCTGACACCCATACTAATCAAGAATCGATCTATCTTTCCCTTAAAAAATATCTACTGACATGGCTTCCACAGCTTTCAGTGGCAAATAATTCCACAGAGTAACCAACCTCTAACTGAGGAAATTCCTCCTCATCTCCTTCCTAAAATAACCTTCTTTAATCTGGGGCTATGACCTCTAATCCTCGACTCTCCTACTAGTGGAAACATCCTCTCCACATCCGCTCTATCCAAGCCTTTCACTATTCTGTACGTTTCAATTTGGACCCCCCTCATTCTTCTAAACTCCAGCGAGTACAGGCCCAGTGGCAACAAACAATCATCATAGGTTAATCTACTCATTCCTGGGATCATGGGATAGGTGATGTTTTGCGTCAGAACATTCTTTCTGACAGGAAATGAGGACGGGTCCCAACACAAAACATCACCTAAATGGATAGGTGATATTTTGGGCTTGGGGTATTTCTTCTAACAGCATCTCCAGAGAACATGGGTAGGTGATATTTTGGGTCTAGACCCATCTTCAGATTGGGTCAGACTTCTGTACCTTCTTGCCGATGGCAGGAGTGAAATGATAGCATGACAAGGGTGGTGTGGATCCTTGAAGATCCCAGCTATGCTCCTGTAGAACCCACTGATGGTGAGGAGGTCAGTATCCATGATGGAGCGTGCAGTGTTCACCACTTTTTGTAACTTCTTTGATCCTGGGCACTCGTGGTCCCAATGTACCTATTGGCAGCTTAAATAGTTATCGGAAATTGCTCCAGGTGTAGGAGGGATCAAATGTGGACTAAGTGGCCGCAGCCTCCGGGGAGGAAGCGGCCGCTCCAGACATTTTCCAAGCCGCTGAGTAGTGTTTTACCCGACGCCGGAGTTCCAGCTTTCCGGCAAAGAGGGCCTGAAAACATCGGACCACAAATAGGCCACAAACCTCGGGTTTTTCACAGACAATGAGGACTGAACTATTTGTTCCCTTTCCCCACAGTGGAAAATGGTGATTCTGTTGTGGGGGGACGTTCTTGTTGAATTCTATAATGTGCTGTGTCATTTTTCTGATTTTTAATTTTTTCTATGGATGTACGGAAACTTTATTGTTTATTTTATTATTTATTTAATGTTAAGCACTTGGGTTTCAACGCGAGTTGATTTAAACGTGCTATATAAATAAAATACTTACTTACTTACTACATGGACAATTTGGGTGAATGCAAGTATTCTATAAACTGGCACAGACTTGATGGGGTGAGTGGCCCACAGCACAGATTCTTCCCATTTGTTATCAGGCCCCTGAAGCATCCTCTCACCAGCTAGAGTGTTGTCCTCAGCTACCAGAAGGATGAGAGCGAATCTTATAGAAACATATAAAATTCTTAAGGGATTGGTCAGGCTGGATGCTGGAAAAATGTTCTCGGTGTTGGGGGAGTCCCGAACCAGGGGCCACAGTTTAAGAATAAGGGGCAGGCCATTTAGGACTGAGATGAGGAAAAATCTTTTCACCCAGAGAGTTGTGAATCTGTGGAATTCTCTGCCATAGAGGTAATGTAGGCCAATTCGCTGAATCTTTTCAGGAGAGAGTTAGATTTAGCTCTTGGCGCTAATGGAATCAAGGGATATGGGGA
The DNA here is from genome assembly GCF_028641065.1 of Leucoraja erinaceus. Taxonomy (NCBI): domain Eukaryota; kingdom Metazoa; phylum Chordata; class Chondrichthyes; order Rajiformes; family Rajidae; genus Leucoraja; species Leucoraja erinaceus. The sequence goes on from NC_073377.1 coordinate 6,353,795, forward strand.
AAAGGCAGGAATGGGGTAATAATTATGGACCTCTTTGGAGACCTTTAAACTAACAGGAGCAACCTTTTCACTCAGAGGGCGGTTGGTATATGAAACGAGGTAATTAAGATAGGTACTATAACAGAAGTACTATTAAATGACATTTAGACAGGTACACGGATAGGAAGGGTTTATAAGGATTAGGGAGGAACAGTGGCGCAGTGGGTGACTCAGTGGTGCAGTGGTAGAGTTGCTACCTTACAGCGTCAGAGACCCGGGTTGCAAATTAACTATGGGTGCTGTCCGTATGGAGTTTGTACATTTTCCCCGTGACTGCGTGGGTTTTCCCCTGGTGCTCCTGTTTCCTCCCACACTCTAAAAACATACAGGTTTGTAGGTTTGTAAAAAAAATTAATTGTCATTAGCATGCAGGATACGGCTAGCGTACAGGGATCACTGGTTGGCGTGGACTCGGTGGGCCGAAGGGCCTGTTTCCACACTGTCTCTATAAGAATAAGAATCTCTAAGTGAAAAAGGATATGGGTCTAATGCAGGCAAATGGGAGTAGCATAGCATCTTGGTCAGCATGGATGAGTTGGGCCAAAGGGCCTGTCTCCAAGGTGTAAGACTCTATGACTTAGCTCACCTGCCCTAAATAACTCCAGACATGATTAGTTGTGAAATTTGGATTGATAGTATTCCTGTGGAGTTTTAATCCAAAACAAGTTTGTTACAGTACCAGCTGTTATTGTGGCTGCACTGGATTCCAAAGGTATTTGCAGGTTTTGGAATATGTGCCAAGGAAAGATTGATTTGCTGTGTCTGATGCTGCTATTGATTGGAACTAGTAGTATTATCTTCACTGCAATAAAAGGGTCAAGGAACGAGTGTTCACGTCGCGGCCCTGTTTCCTCCAATCTTTCCACCACCACATACACGAAGCACAAGAAGCGACAAGACAGACACCATTGTATTCAGATGCCGAGAAGTGTGTTCAACTCTGGCTGAACAACTTCTAATCTTGTGTGTGGACTCGATAAAAAGAAGAAGACTGCAATAAAAGCACCAAGTTATGAAAAGGGAATATTGAGACAAATGTAAGGAATAGCATCCCATTCTTAAGAAACATTGTACATCCATAGACATAGCTCATAGGACAGTGTTCTTACTTGATAATCTAAAAGTCACTGGTTTTATTCCCACAATGTTTGCTTAAGTACCAATATTTTTGCTGAAATTCAGTACAAGACTCACAGAAGCTGCAGCGTTGGAGACTTTTCATTTGTTTTCTAAATTAACTACTCACTAGATCGACACACTGGTCAACCTGAGGAGCACCTTCAGCAACAGACTGGTTCCACCAAGATGCAGGACAGAACGCCAAAGGAGATCCTCCTTCCCTGTGGCCATCAAACTGTACAACTCCTCCCCATTCTGTCGTGGGGTAGACTGAGACTGACCCTCCCCCCACAATCTTTGCACATCCCCAATCCTTTCCACTCATCACTAATTTCATGTTTCATGTATTTTATGTTTTTTTTAATGACTGTTGGCAGATTAATTTCCCTCCTGGGATAAATATTGTATTGTATAGTATCATATGGTATTGATACATTGAATATAGAACAACCAAGCAGCGGAACAGGCCCTTCGGCCCTCCATGTCTGTCAAGCTAAGCTAATCTACTTGCCTACACATGGTCCATATCTCTCCATTCCCTCCATATCCAGATTCAAGAACAGCGTCTTCACCACTGTTAATAGATTCTTGAATGGACCTCATGTGCTAAGGTTCTTTCATTTTGGTTACGTTTATTGTCATGTGTACCGAGGTACAGAGAACAGCTTTTTGTTGCGTGCTCTCCAGTCAGCGGAAAGACAATACATCAAAGTCGAAGTCAAAGTCAAATTTATTCATCACATGCACCGTAAGGTGCAGTGAAATGAATTTGCCAGCAGCGATACACTTAAAAAAAGAACACACAATACACAATAAAATTTAACACAAACATCCACCACACCATTCTTCACTGTGGTGGAAGGCAACAAAGTTCAGTCAGCCCTCCTCCTTTGTTCATCCCTGGTCGGGGCCATGAACACTCTGTAGTCGTCACTATGGACGGCCAGATGTACAGGCCCTCTCATCGGGATGATCTAAACTGCAATGTCAGGACGATCAAACACGCGGCTTGGAGTGCCCGAATCGACACTTTCCTACCGGATACCATGGCTTCAGGATATTATAGGCCGCAGGCTGGCCGTCAGAGCTTTTCTCCCCGGCAAAAGATCCCATATTCCGGATGGTAAGTCCACACCACGCTAGAAGCTCCGCAGACCACAGCCCCATGATGTCAAAGTCACCAGGCCAGCAATCGGAGCACTCCTTTCTGGTGACCCCCGGCAAGGGTTCGCTCCCACTCCGCAATGGAAACGTCCACACTGCGCCCGCTGCTGAAGCTCCGGGCCTGACTTCAGGAAAGGCGGCTCCAATCCATGCTGTTAGGCCGCGAGGGAACCTACATGAAACACGTTGCTTCTCCGTCGAGGAGGCGACCTATGGCGCATCTGTAGAAGTTGGTGAGAGTTGTTGGGGACATGCCAAACTTCCTAAGCCTTCTAAGGAAGTGAAGGCGTTGGTGACCTCATATGCTAAGGATGTATTCTTGATCTTCCAATCTACCTCTTTGCAGGTTTTGCACTTGTTTTATCTGCACTTTCTCTGTTGCTATAACACTGCTTTCCTTTCTCTGCTTGCACTACCTGTTGTGCTCATGTATGCCATGATCTGCCTGGATAGCATGCAAAACCTTTTTACTGGATCTTTGTGTATGTGATAAATATAAACCAATACCAATGCTATATGATACGATACAATAACATTTAATCATCCCTGGAGGGAAATTGGTCCGCCAACAGCCACAACACAGAACAAGTTACATCAAAACAAAATTAGAAGTGAAAAAAAGAAAAAGACAAGCGACTGCTATACAAACAAACAAACAAACGCAGACGATACGACAGGCAGAAGATTCTAAAACTACCCCCCCCACATCCTCCCACACAGGGCCCCCCTTTGTTCTCCCACCATCCCTCACGGCCGTCCCCCCACGACAGGTCCCCATTATCTTTACCTCCCCCAATGCTCTACCGTCGCCGAGATTCCTGCTACCGCCGCCGCCGTCACTGAGGTCCTCTCAGCCCAGGCAGGTGACGCCGCCTGGCTTTTCTGCAGGCTCCTGGGGGGCTTGTGGGCCTCATGGGATGCATTCCGTTCGACGGCGTGGTTGTTCAGCACGTCCCCGTGACACTCCCGCCGCGCGCGCGACTCCCACGGACTATTCCCCGGGAGACTGGGGTTATTCCTCCCACTCTTTGGCTCTGCAGTCAGAAGATGCATCTCCCATTATCTGCTCTGTCATATTCTTTGAACAAAAGGCCAGATGCAGGAAATGTAAGCAGAAAATATTAATACTCTTTTTATTAATTGGATGAAATTAATTGGATGGAATATTAATTGGATGAAAAACAATGGATCATCAACAAACTCCTGACTTGCTCAGTTCTTCCAATGTATTTCAGTCAAGACTACTCTTGGGAAATTTGAGTTACTGAAAGCCATCATATAGATGCAAGGCTTCCCTTCAGTTTCATAGAACATAGAACATAGAACAGTGCAGCATAGGAACATTCAGCCTAGAATGTTTGTACTGATTTTTGTTGTTCAAGATGTGGACTCTTATACATTGGCAATACCAAATATAGACTGGGCAATCATTTCGCTGAACACCTTCACTCAGTCTGCCTGAACATACCTGATCTCCCGGTTGCCAAACACTTTAATTCTCCTTCCCATTCCCACATTGACTTTTCTGTCCTAGGTCTCTTCCATTGTCAGTGTGAGGCAGAGCGCAAATTTGAGGAACAGCATCTCATATTTCGCTTGGGGTGCTTACAGTCCAGTGGTACGAATATTGATTTATCTAATTTCAAGTCACCCCGGCATTCCCTCTCTCTCTATCCCTCCCCCACCCAAGTAGCACCAGCTTCTCGTTTACACCCAACAAACAGCTAATAATGGCCTGTTTCCTTTATCATCGTTACGTTTTTGCAAGTCTTTCATTCATAATTCTTTATCTCTCTGCATCACCGTCTATATCTCTCGTTTACCTTATCCCTAACCACTGAAGCAGGGTCTCGATCTGCAATGTCATTCCTTCTCTCCAGAGCTGCTGCTGTGTGTGTGTATTGAACTTTTATACCCACACACAGACACACATATATTTTTGTACATTAAATGTACAATTAACTTTTTTTTCTTGTTTATATTGATTACAGAGGATCATGTTTACATATTCTGTTGTGCTGCTGAAAATAAGAATTTCATTGTTCTATCTGGGACATATGACAACAAAACACTCGTGACTCTTGACCCTTTGCTCTTATCTTCTGCCGATTCCCATCAATCCTTTGTTCCCCAATAAAATAAGGAAATTAGTTGAGGGCCTGGAACGCACTGCTGGGGTGGAGGCAGATCCATCATCTTGGGCGCACAAGCTTCATACAGACAGCACCCGCAGTCAGGATGGAGCCCGGGTCTCTGGCGCTGCAAGGCAGCAACTCTACCACTGCGCCACCATGCCGCCTGCTCAGTTGTCGCCCACAGAAGCTGCACTCCACCACCGCTCATCTTCGCTAGGTTCAACATTGTTTGTTCATGTTCATAAATCATCGGAGCAGAATAAGGCCACTTGACCCATCAAATCTACAACCTATCTTTCCCTCCTGCCTTCTCCCCATAACCCTAACAACTCTACTAATCAAGAACTTCTGTGGCAATGAAATCCACAGATTCACCACTGACAAAATAAATTCAAGTCAAGTCAAGTCAAGTCAAGTTTATTTGTCACATACACATACGAGATGTGCAGTGAAATGAAAGTGGCAATGCTCGCGGAACAACAAAACAACCAAACAAATTATAAACACAATCATAACACACATATTATTTTACATAATAAATAATAGAAGGAAAAACGTTCTGTACAGTTAGTCCCTGGTGAGAAAGGCGTTTACAGTCCGAATTGCCTCTGGGAAGAAACTCCTTCTCAACCTCTCCGTTCTCACTGCATGGCAACGTAGGCGTTTGCCTGACCGTAGCGGCTGGAACAGTCCGTTGCAGGGGTGGAAGAGGTCTCTCATGATTTTGTTTGCTCTGGAGTTGCACCTCCTGTTGTATAGTTCCTGCAGGGGGGTGAGTGAAGTTCCCATAGTGCGTTCGGCCGAACGCACTACTCTCTGCAGAGCCTTCTTGTCCTTGGCAGAGCAATTCCCGAACCAGATGGTAATGTTCCCGGACAAGATGCTCCTCATCTTGATTCCTCTTCCTCCTCATTTCCTCCTAAAGGTACCTAAATTCCTAAATTCCTCCTCATCTCCTTCCTAAAGGTACGTCCTTTTATTCTCAGGCTGTGCCCTTTGCCTCTAAACTCTCCCACTAGTGGATACAACCTCTCTGCATCCACTTTATCCAGGCCTTTCACGATTCTGTAATAATAAAATACTGATCTATCTTTCCCTCGCAACCCCATTCTCCTGACCTCTCCTCATAACCTTTGACACCTTTCTGATCAAGTTTGTTGTCATCATAATCATTATAATAATAATTATCATCGTAATTTATTAGCCAAGCATGTTATGCACCATACGAGGAATTTGATTTGAGATACAGTCATACCAAAAGAGCAACAAGCCACACAACTACTTAAAATTTGACATACATATCCACCACAGCGGCTCCTCCACATTCCCCACTGTGATGGAAGGCAATAAAGTCTCATCTTCTTCCCTCTTTATTTTCCCGTAGTCGGGGGAGTTGAACCATCCCCAGTTGGGGCGATCAAAGCTCCCGCAGCCGGCGATCAAAGCTCCCGCGTCGCGGCTGTCGAAGCTCCTGTGACTTGCAGCTCCCGGAGTCAGTCTCTAACAAAGGGACCGCGATCTCCACGATGTTAAAGTCTACAGGCCCCCGCGGTTGGAGCTCCGAGGTCGATCCCTGACAAAGGGACCGCAAGCTCCATGATGGTAAGTTCCGCAGGCCCCCGCGGTTGGAGCTCCGAGGTCGATCCCCAGCAAAGGGACCGCTGGCTCCATGATGTTAGGCCGCAGTGCGGATGGAGATACGATATGGGAAAGTCGCATCTCCTTTGAGGAAAGAGATTTTAAAAAGTTCCACCCCCCCCCCCCCCCCCCCCCCACATATAATACAAAACTAAAAGTACAATAAAATACATTTTACAACATACTAAAAACAGCAAAGAAGGAAAAATATGAGATTGAACGTTGGCGAGGCAGCTATCATCGGCGCCATTAGGTTATATCTGGAATAAAACCAACTGCAGGAACATCAAAAAAAATATATAGTCATACAGCACAGAAAAAGGCCCTTCAGCCCTATTCAATCATGCCAACCCCATCTATGCTCGTCTCACTTACCCAGGTTTGGCTCATACCCCTCAAAAGCTTTTTATCCATGTACCTGTCCAAATGTCGTTTAAATGTTGTTAGCTCAAATACTTCCTCTGGCAGATCGATTGATATACACACCACCCTCTTTGTGAAAAATTGCCCTTCAGGTTTTCATTAAATCTTTGCTCTCCCATCTTAAACGTATGTCCTCTAGTTCTTTTTGTTTGCACTTTTAATTTCAAGTTATTGTGTATCTTGTGTGTTGTGACTATCGGCAGACCAATTTCTCTCCGGGGATGAATACAATTTTATTGTATCATAACGTATCGTATTGTTAATTGACCTACCTGGGTAAAAGACTCTGGGTACAAACATCCTATTTAATCATAGTGTGATAGTTATGGAGTACCACAGCATAGAAACAGGCCCTTCCGCCCAGCTTACCCATGCTGACCAAGGTGCCCCATGCATACTAGACCCTACCTGCCTACGTTTGGACAATATCCCTTTACAGGTATCACTCTACCTGTCCAATATTCCCCTCATGATTTTAAACATCCCTATAAGATCACCCATCAGCCTCCTACGTTACAAGGAATGAATTCCTAGCCTGCCCAACCTTTCCCTTTAACTCTGTCCCTCAAATCCTGTCAATTATAGAGTCATAGAGTGATACAGTGTGGAAACAGGCCCTTCGGCCCAACTTGCCCACACCGACCAACAATGTCCAAGCTACACTAGTCCCACAGGCCTGTGCTTGGCCCACATCCCTCCAAACCTGTCCTATCCATGTACCTGTCCAACTGTTTCTTAAATGATAGGATAGTCCCAGCCTCAACTACCTCCTCTGGCAGCTTGTTCCATACACCCACCACCCTTTGTGTGAAAAAGTTACTCCTCAGATTCCTATTAAATCTTTTCCCCTTCCTTGTAAATCTTCTCTGCACTCATACCAGCTTCATGGAACTACAGTACGCTGGGAAACAGCGTGACCAAACCACAATACTCCATGTGTGTAGGTAGGAACTGAAGATACTGTTTTACACTGAAGATGGCCACAAAATGCTGATGTAACTCAGTGTGTCGAAGAACATCTCTGGAGAAAAGGAATAGGTGACATTTAAGGTCGGGACCCTTCTTCGGACTACTCCAAGTGCAGCCTCATCAGTGTATTGTACAACTGTAACGTGATGTCCAACATCTATACGGAATTATCTGACTGATGAAGGGCAATGTGCCAAAAGCCTTCTTCACCACCCGATAAGATCATAAGTGATAGGAGCAGAATTAGGCCATTCGGCCCATCAGGTCTACTCCACCATTCAATCATGGCCGATCTATCTTTCCCTCTCAACCCCATTCTTCTGCCTTCTCCCCATGACCCCCCAACACTACCTACTGTGGTATCAACAAAGCAGTCCATGTTATATTACAGGAAGATGCGTTTTGCGGCCTTTTTAAACATTTAATGTCACTGCAAAACAGGCATTGATTTTTCTAAGAATTTTCAGACCCATGAAAATTGTGATTCTGTATGAAGCACGTGTTTTTTCCTTATTCTCTGAGATTTCTTTCACAAAGTATCCTAATTTAATTCGGAGAATGGAGTTCCAGTGAAATAATTCATTCTTCAGTCAGCGGATTGATTTGACTAACTGCAGCAGGCCCTTGTTTCCCACATCTTGCATCTCACTGACTACAAGATAACTACTTAATACCGCCATTAGATTTTCAAATGGCCTGGCTTTATAGGCATTTCAGCTTCAATTTGTGGACTGTGAATGGATTTTTGAAAGAACAGAAATAATTTCAGTGACTTAATTGAAGATTACAAAGTAGGGAAGGAGGAAAGAATTAGACCAATGGGGTCCATCCACCCGATGAACCATTTACAATTTGCACTATCGTAGGCTGAAAGTGGGGAAAACTTTCAAGTGTGGGGAATTAATGTGGTTAAAAATCTGCAAGAATAGCTATTTTGTTCCCCAGACATTAATAGCTATTAAATTCCAGTGCACCAATTCAAGTTTGTAATTTATATTGTTCGATCCCTAATGGATATCATCATTGGTTATACACCTCAACAATGCCAAATGGAGGGAGCATTTAAGTATGGAGTCTTACCTAATGACCTGAATCTTGTCAGTTGTGGCAACTGAGTCATCCTACCACAAACAGAGGGCAGTGCTGAACTACCATCTACCGCTTTGGTGACCCTCGGACTATCCTTGATCGGAATTTTCTGGCTTTACCTTGCACTAAATGTTATTCCCTTATCATGTATCTGTACGTTGTAAATGGCTCGATTGTAATCATGTATTGTCTTTTTGATGGCTGGATAGCACGCAACAAAAGCATTACACTGTACCTCGGTACGTGTGACAATAAACTAAACTAAACTAAAGTAATCTGTGCAAGTCATTCAGTGAGATTTTTTACCAGTCCTGACCCAAGAGGCTGCATCCCAGAGTACTTAAGGAAATAGCTCCAGAAATAGTGGATGCATTAGTAATAATCTTTCAAAACTCTTTAGATTCTGGAGTAGTTCCTGAAGATTGGCGGGTAGCAAACGTAACCCCACTTTTTAAGAAGGGAGGGAGAGAGAAAATGGGGAATTACAGACCAGTTAGTCTAACATCGGTAGTGGGGAAACTGCTAGAGTCAGTTATTAAAGATGGGATAGCAGCACATTTGGAAAGTGGTGAAATCATTGGACAAAGTCAGCATGGATTTACGAAAGGTAAATCATGTCTGACGAATCTTATAGAATTTTTCGAGGATGTAACTAGTAGCGTGGATAGGGGAGAACCAGTGGATGTGGTGTATCTGGACTTCCAGAAGGCTTTCAACAAGGTCCCACATAAGAGATTAGTATACAAACTTAAAGCACAAGGCATTGGGGGTTCAGTATTGATGTGGATAGAGAACTGGCTGGCAACCAGGAAGCAAAGAGTAGGAGTAAACGGGTCCTTTTCACAATGGCAGGCAGTGACTAGTGGGGTACCGCAAGGCTCAGTGCTGGGACCCCAGCTATTTACAATATATATTAATGATCTGGATGAGGGAATTGAAGGCAATATCTCCAAGTTTGCGGATGACACTAAGCTGGGGGGCAGTGTTAGCTGTGAGGAGGATGCTAGGAGACTGCAAGGTGACTTGGTTAGGCTGGGTGAGTGGGCAAATGTTTGGCAGATGCAGTATAATGTGGATAAATGTGAGGTTATCCATTTTGGTGGCAAAAACAGGAAAGCAGACTATTATCTAAATGGTGGCCGATTGGGAAAGGGGGAGATACAGCGAGACCTGGGTGTCATGGTACACCAGTCATTCAAGGTAGGCATGCAGGTGCAGCAGGCAGTAAAGAAAGCGAATGGTATGTTAGCTTTCATTGCAAAAGGATTTGAGTATAGGAGCAGGGAGGTTCTACTGCAGTTGTACAGGGTCTTGGTGAGACCACACCTGGAGTATTGCGTACAGTTTTGGTCTCCAAATCTGAGGAAGGACATTATTGCCATAGAGGGAGTGCAGAGACGGTTCACCAGACTGATTCCTGGGATGTCAGGACTGTCTTATGAAGAAAGACTGGGATAGACTTGGTTTATACTCTCTAGAATTTAGAAGATTGAGAGGGGATCTTATAGAAACTTACAAAATTCTTAAGGGGTTGGACAGGCTAGATGCAGGAAGATTGTTCCCGATGTTAGGGAAGTCCAGGACAAGGGGTCACAGCTTAAGGATAAAGGGGAAATCCTTTAAAACCGAGATGAGAAGAACTTTTTTTCACACAGAGAGTGGTGAATCTCTGGAACTCTCTGCCACAGAGGGTAGTTGAGGCCAGTTCATTGACTATATTTAAGAGGGAGTTAGATGTGGCCCTTGTGGCTAAGGGGATCAGGGGGTATGGAGAGAAGGCAGGTACGGGATACTGAGTTGGATGATCAGCCATGATCATATTGAATGGCGGTGCAGGCTCGAAGGGCCGAATGGCCTACTCCTGCACCTAATTTCTATGTTTCTATGTTTCTATGTCATATAGAGTCATAGTCATAGAATCATACAGCGTGGAAACAGGCCCTTTGGATCAACTTACCCTCACTGACCAATATGTCCCATCTACACTAGTCCCACCAGCCTGCTTTTGGCCCATATCTCCCTAAACATGTCCTATCCATGTATCTGTACAAATCTATCTATCAATCTGTACTATTATTAAAACTCTCATCTTGACCACTTCCTGGGAGCGAGGAGAGTAAAGCCCCGGAGGCCGGGCATGAGTCCAGAAGTCAGGCGTGAGTCAGTCAGCAAGCCCGGAAGCCGTTAGTGAGAGTCGGGTCCAGAAGCCGTGAGTGAGAGTCGGGTCCAGAAGCCGGGAGTGAGTGAACTGTGGCTTCAGAAGCCGTCCGAAGTGCGGAGCCTGCCCGATTGCTACAAACTCGAGATTCCTGGGGAAGTGAGGAGTGAGAGTGTGGGGATTGAGGGAGCCGGGCTCTGGCGGGGCCGGGCGCTGGCAGGGCACACCACCCCCACCCCAGGGGCACACCACCCCCACTCAAACACCCCCATCCCCCTGCCCTCGCACCTACCCCCCCCCCCCCCACCTCATCCCTGAAGCCGCCTCCCTCCCTCACCCGGCTACAGAACGCTCTCTCCGGCCCCCACCTGAACCCTCCCCGTCCCCAGCTCCAGGACTAGCCCAATAATCCATTCGGCCCACAATATCCATACTTGCTCTCTGGAAACCAGTCCCATTGCCCCACAACACCCATACTAGCCCTCCAGAAAGCCCCCCCCCCCCCCACTAGCCACCGCCTGAAGCCGTCCCCCTCCCCCCGCTGCAGGACACTCCCCCCCCTCCCCCACAGCCCCGCATGAAGCCGTGTCTCTTCCCTGGCTGCAGGATGCAACAAGAGACGCAACAAGAAATAATGGACTGAATAAATCTCCTCTTTAATGCTTAAATTGTTGTTATATTTTAAGAGTTATTCACATTTTAAGCTTTAATAAATCCCTTTCCCACTTGCTGTGCTGTCAGCTGCATCTGCGAAGTAATACCTGCATGTTCTATGTCACAATGGGAACCCAATGGGTGGGAATGGCTGCGCCGCTGGAGAGCCGCTAAGAGTGGATGGGGGGGGGTGTGGGGAATGGGGGAGGAATGGAGTTAGAGGGGGGGGGGGGGACGGGCAAGAGGCGAATTGGGGGGGGGGGCATGAGGGGGGGTGAGGGGAGGAGGGGGGATCAGGACCCTCACAACGGGAACCCATCAGCCGCGCCTGCGCAGTTGGGGGCTATGCGTGAATGGTGGAATATTGGAATTGATGGAGAGGTGGAATATTGCGTTGGGGGACCAGGCCTCCCGTGTGAGAATGGGACCCAATGGGACCCACTTAGTCTAGTGTTTCTTATAGTTGCGATAGTTCCTGCCTCAACTACATCCTTTGTCAGCTCATTCCATACACCTACCATCCTTTGCATGATAAAGTTACCCCTCAGGTTCCAATGACCTTTCCACCCTCACCTTAAATCTATGTTCTGTGGTCCTTGATTCCCCTACTCTTGGCAAGAGACTTTGCATCTACCCAATCTATTTGTTGGTTGTGGGTTCAAAGCCCACTACAGCTTCTGTTTAATTTAATCAATTTCCAAGAGGAGTTCATTACTGACCAGGCAAAGCAAATTAGGAGAAATGTTTTTCCTTTTGGAGTGTTGTGTGCAGTTCCCCCCATTATAGCAATGTTACAAAATTTTGAGATTTAAAAAAATCAAGTCTGTAATTTATTCCATCAGATACAGCACAAAAATAAGTTTAATTTGACACCTAATTCGCTTTCATATCTTCAGTATTAAACATGTTATGCCCATTTTCATACTCGGAAATTAGCATCTTGTTCCCTATTGATTTTCCATTGACTTAACACAAAAGCTGTGATAAAGAACAGTGAAATGGCCATAACTTTCTTAAAAATTAAGAGAACTGAAAGAACTTTTCAGTTATTATAGATTGAAGCATTCTGAAACAAATATAAAACAATCTTACTTGGATGACCTGAAATTAAAGCATATAATTAGTTATACCCAATTGTAGCTAATTCCAAACTTCAATTACTAGATCTAAACATCTATCCATTTCTTAAGAAAAGATTAACATTTTTAAATAGACTAAGTGTCCAAATAACATTCACAAAGAATTCACAATAAAACATGGTTTTTAAATCTCATTTACATTAATTTATAGGCCAAATGGAAGGAATTTAGTGTTCAATTGCTGTAAATTAATAGCCATTTAAATCAGCTTTCGAGTGGGATCCTGTGGAACTCTGTGGAACGCGCTGGTTTGGAACATTCCCATTGTGGTGGATTTGTACCCTATATGCCCAGAAAAATACTGGGGGATTTAATGGGCCCCCAAATTAGCTACTCGCAACATAAAATTTTGTATTATGGGATCTTAAGAAGCGCTTTTTAATGTAAAAATAAACAACCTACCTTCCGTTGTCCCCTGCATGAGATCCGTCCCGTTGTCGGTGGTCGCGGGTTTAGAGGATGATGTTTACCTACTATAACAATTAAATTAACCAATTAAGACTAAAAATAGCTGCAGCGAACAAACCTCGCAGCGATTTTTCGTCAGCAACTAAGTAGGCTGAACAACACGATTTGAATAGCCGAGAGAAAATTGCGTTATAAACCCGCCCCCCTCCTAAAGGCGCCAAAATCACGCACACGGGCAACGACAGATCTGCAGCGCCGCTGAAGGTAGGTTTTGCAACATAGCTACCCATTACAGGAAGGATGTGGAGGCTTTGGAGAGGGTGTAGAAGTGTTTTGCCAGAATCCTCTCTGAATTAGAGGGGACTACCTTTGTAGACGTAAATAGATTTATTTATTGCTCATATTTATGTCGCTCTTGTAGGGAGATGCTAACTGCATTTCGTTGTCTCTGTACTGTACACTGCACAATGACAATAAAGTTGAATCTGAATCTTAATCTGAATCTGAATCTGGAGAGGTTTGACAAATTTAGATTGTTTTCTCTGGAGCGTCGGAGGCTGAAGGAAGAGCTGATCGATGTATATAAGAGAGGCATCGCTAGTGGAGACAGTCAGAACCTTTTTCCCAGGGTAAAAATGTCAAAGACTAGACGGGCAAGCGTTTAAGGAGATCTCTCGGGCGCCATGGTGGCGCAGCAGTAGAGCTACTGCCTCACAGCGCCAGAGACCGGTGTTCGATCCATACTGTGTGTGCTGTCTGCTGTACGCTCCAAAGACATACAGGTTTGTCGGTTCATTGGCTTCGGTCCCCAGGGTGTGTAGTGTGCGCTAGTGTAACGGGGATCGCTGGTCGGTGCATACTCGGTGGGCCAAAGGGCCTGTTTACACGCTGTATCTCCAAATAAAAAAATGATTATGGAGGTGGGCACACCCTTGCTCATGGTTGCTTTTGATTTAAGGTTTGAAGATGTGACCATTCAATGCCTGAACTTTGCCTTCTAACAGCAGTGGGTTCAACTGGAGGCACCAATGTTAGGTTGGATGGGGCCCATGCTAACACTGGATTTTCTAGGCAGTCATTCTTATAAAGAATTATTGATTTTTTGGGGATCTAATGCACAAGGTAAAGCTTTCAGCAAATTAAAACGAAAATAGATATGATTAAACCAATCCATTAAGTAAAATCATGGCCACAAGCATTTAAAGCCTCGTTACGAAACCCAAGGGCTTTGACAGGATATTTTTGCCCCTCATTTGAGTTAAAGGTTGGGTAGAGCTTTGAATCACATCTGTGCACTTAATGCAGCCGGCCAATATTTTTAGCCTGTGATATGACTGCAATAACAACATCCTGCAGAAGGGTGTAGGATGGAACTGCAGATGCTGGTTTGAACAGAAGATCAACACAAAATGCTTTAGTAACAGCGGGTCAGGCAGCATTTCTGGAGAGAAGGAATGGAGGATGTTTCTGGCCTCTTCTTCAGGCTGATCTTTTAGACTCGAAACATCACCTATCCATGTTCTCCGAAGATGCTGCCTGACCCACTGAGTTACTCTAGCATTTTGTGTAATTTTGTGTATTACCCAGCTGCTATAGTTCCCTGTTTCTATGTTTCAACAATATTGAACATTGCGATATCTCCCTCATCCTATAAGTTTAGGTTTAGTTTTAGTCAAAGAGTTATATAGTCATAGAGTGATACAGTGTGGAAACAGGCCCTTCGGCCCAACTTGTCTATACCGGCCAACAATGTCCCAGTTACACTAGTCCCACCTGCCCGCGTTTGGTCCTATCCATGTACCTGTCTAACTGTTTCTTAAATGATGGGATAATCCCAGCCTCAACTACCTCCTCTGGCAGCTTGCTCCACAAAACCCACCACCCTTTGTGTGAAAAAGTTACCCCTCAGCTAGTTTTCCCCATCACCTTGAACCAATGTCCTCTAGTTGTAGAGATGGAGCATGAAATCAGGCCTTACGGCCCAGCGAGCCCGTGCTAACTAGCGATCACTACAGGCACTATCCTGCACACTAGGGACAATTTACAATTTTTACGGAAGCCAATTAACCTACAAACATGCACAAATTCATAATGTGGGGGAAACCAAGCACCCGGGGCAAACCCACGCAGGTCACGGGGAGAACGTACAAACTCCATACAGTCAGCACCAGTAGTCAGGGTCTAACCCGGGTTTCTTGCGCTGCAAGGTAACAACTCTACTGCTGCCCCACCGTGCTGCCCTTTTTATTGGTATTTTTATTAAAACATTTTCAGTCAAACTCAAGTTTACTTCAGCATCCCTTTATCATATCAGGTCAGTGACGGCAATTATTTGAAAATGCGTTTTTGTATTATGAACAAACCCTAGACATGTATGATTAGTAACACATAATTTTGTATTCAAACTTACAGGAATCATGCATGTACTGAAGGTTTCATGCAGAAGGGTCATGTCATAAGGTCCTAAGTGATAGGAGTAGAATTAGGCCATTCGACCCATACCCATTAAGTCTACTCCGCCATTCAGTCATGGCTAATCTATCTCTCCCTCCTAACCCCATTAAATATTTGGTGCAGAAACCTTTTATAATACAACATAGCAGTTTTGGTCAGGATTGGCTGGACCTTCTGCATATAAATGCAAATATTTATTTCCATTGAAATGTGAAATGAAACTTCTGTGTCCCAATCCTCTTGTTCGTCAACTTTTTTTTAGATTTAGAGATTTAGAGATTCAGCACGGAAACAGGCCCATCAGCCCACTGAGCCCACGCCGACCACTGATTCCCCCACACTAACACTACCCAACACATACTGGGGACAATTTACAGCTATATCGAGCCAATTAACCTACAAACCTGTACATCTTTGGAGTGTGAGAGGAACCCAAAGATCTCGGAGAAAACCCACATGGTCACGTGGAGAACGTACGAACTCCGTACAGACAGCACCCGTAGTCAGGGACAAACCCGGGCCTGGCACTGTAAGGCAGCAACTCTACCGTTGTGCCACTGTGCTGCCCCAAAACATACCCTGCATCTAATTGATGAATTAAAACATGCACAATTAACCAAATTATCATTTTGTTGAGGATAATCCAGTCCACCTCCTTTAGTTAGTCTTAGAGTCATACAGTGTGGAAACAGACCTTTCGGCCCAAATTGGTCATGTCGACCAACACGCCCCACCTACACTAGTCCCACCTACACTAGTCCCACTAGTTTGGCCCATATCCCTCTAAAGCTACCCTATCATGTACCTGTGCAAATGTTTTCTAAATGCTGTGGTAGTACCTGCTTCAACTACCTCTTCCAGCAGCTCGTTCCATACTCCTACCACCCTTTGTGTAAAAAAAGTTGCCTCTCATGTTCCAATTAATTATTTCTCCCCCTCAGGAACTTTGCATTCCTAATGCAAATTATGTTGATCGGGATTACCCATTGACCCTGTTTCTTTTTCTAAATTAAAGATTATTGGACAAAAGTTCATAGATGGAGGTTGTTAGCTGTTAGCTAGATGCAGGAAACATGTTCCCAATGTTGGGGGAAGTCCAGAACCAGGGATCAGAGTTTAAGAATAAGGGGTAGGCCATTTAGGACTGAGATGAGGAAAAACATTTTCACCCAGATAGTTGTGAGTCTGTGAAATTTTTTCTGCCACAGAAGGCAGTGGAGGAAAATTCACTGGATGTTTTCAAGAAAGAGTTAGATATAGCTCTTAGGTAAGGGAATCAAGGGATATGGGGAAAAAGCAGGAACGAGGTACTGATTTTGGATGATTAGCCATGATCATATTTAATGGCGGTGCTGGCTTGAAGGGCAGAATAGCCTACTCCTGCACCTATTTTCTATATTTCTATGTTTCATACACCCCAAAGGCACCTGCTGATCAATCAAATTCACCAATTAGTTTATTGTTCTGATTAAGTATTAGATTGTATGCCTCGTTGTCACCTTCCCCTCAACTAACAATGTACCATTCTGCATTTGCTTGATCATCATTCCCTTTGATCTGTGTTTTCATCTCTTAACCTTCCATGTATGTCTCCCTCTCCCCTGTAGAAGGACTCGATCTGAAACATCACCCATTCCTTCTCTCCGGAGATAACTTAGCTGCCTGTCCCGCTGAGTTACTCCAGCTTTTTGTGCCTATCTTTGGTGTAAATCAGCATCTGAAATTCCTTCCCTCACAATGCCATATGCATTATTTAATGGTGCACATAATCAGGACACTTTCAGCAGACGTTCAATGTGCAAGGCATTCCCTATAAAATAAGTATTTTTGTTTCAGACAAACTAAGTTACTGACGGTCAGTTTGGGTAATTGCCCACTGCTGACTCCAATCACAATCTACATCTCCCTGTCTTAAGCTAAATGTCAGGCAGCAAATCAGCCAGCGTGGAGCCTGTAAAGGAAAGAGGTGGATCATTCTCAATTCAAAACCAATTACTACTGCTCCCGGGGGGATGTGATCGAGGTTAGCGCACGCAACTAAGTGTTGAACACACACAAAAAATGCTCCATGTCCACACTGCATGGTAAGTCAAACGTGGCCAGTAAAGTGGAAGTGTTGGGTTCCAAAACCGTTAAAATAGTCAAAGATGGATTGGGTGAGACAATCAGAATAGTTAACCAGCATTATGAAAGCTTGAGCTGTATATATAGCCGGAATTAGGAGCACAGATTTAGGACACAAATAGGGAGATGTTGAGTGGGCTGTGACTCTATTCCTTGGAGCGCAGGAGGATGAGGGGTGATCTTATAGAGGTGTTTAAAATCATGAGAGGAATAGATCGGGTAGATGCACAGAGTCTCTTGCCCAGAGTAGGTGAATCGAGGACCAGAGGACATAGGTTTAAGGTGAAGGGGAAAAAATGTAATAGGAATCCGAGGGGTTACTGTACTATGTCGATCCTGACTATGGGTGCTGTGCAAATATGGGCAGGTGGGACTAGCATAGATGGGGCACCGTGGTCAGGATGGGTAAAGTCAGGGGAGGGAATAGCAGACCCAGTGAGTTTAGTGTGAGGGTCATGGACAGATGCAGTAGGTAGGAGAAGGGGGAAAGATGCTGTGAGCAGGGGTTGGTGAGAAGAAGAGGTGTATGGGTGGCACAGTGACGCAGCAGTAGAGTTGCTGCCCAACAGCGCCAGAGACCCGGGTTTGATCCTGGCTGGGTGCTGTCTATATGGAGTTTGTACATTCTCTCTGTGACCAGGTGGGCTTTCTCCAGTTGCTCTGGTTTCCTCTCTCATTCCCCGATGTACAGTACAGGTTAGTAGGTTAATTAGATTTCGTAAGTTGTTAACATCCCTAGTACGTAGGATAATGTTAGTGTACAGAGTGATTGCTGGTCGGCGCGGACTCGGTGAGCCAAAGAGCCTTTGACTGCGCTGTATCTCTAAAGTGTTAAGTCGTAAGAAGTGTATTTGATGGTGAACATGGATGCGATGGGGTTTGGGGGTGGGTTTCTGTGCTGGATGGCTTTATGGCTCTAAGTGTTTCTCCACAAATGCTCAGTGAATAGAATACAGGTTCCTTCTAAATAAACCTTGAACCTTCTCCAACCTCACCTGAAATTGCAAATTGTATCTAGTGTGTAGGATACGGCTAGTGTATGGGGTGATCGCCGGACAGCACGAAAGGGCCTGTTTCTGCGCTGTATCTCTAAAGTAAAGTTGGATATTTGAAATATAAACAGAAATGCTGAGACTACTGAACTGAAGCATTTGTCATTAATTACTTCTTGGCTGTGAAAAAAAACACTGACTTTGCCTTTCATTTTGCTGTTCGTCTTTTTCTCCATCGCTTAAAACATTCATGTCGAACTTTCATGGGTTCTGATCAAGGTTCATTGCCTTGCACTGTAAACTGTTTCTCTCTTCACGGATGCCTGGAATGGGTAGGTTAACCAATGATGAGCGTTTGTCGGCACTGGGCCTGTACTCGCTGCAGTTTAGAAGAATGAGGGGGTCCTCTCATGGACGGTCACGGTGGCGCAGCGGGTAGAGTTGCTGCCTTACAGCGAATGTATCGCCGGAGACCTGGGTTCAATCCCGCTGTCTGTACGGAGTTTGTACGTTCTCCCCGTGACATGCGTGGGTTTTCTCCAAGATCTTCGGTTTCCTCCCACACTCCAAAGACGTGCAGGTTTGTAGGTTAACTGGCTTGGAAAATGTAAAAATTGTCCATAGTGTGTGTCGGATAGTGTTAATGTGCAGGGATCGCTGGTCGGTGTGGACCCGGTGGGCCAATGGGCTTGTTTTCACGCTGTATCTTTAAACTTAAACTAAACCTTATTGGAATAAACAGAATAGTGAAAGGCTTGGACAGAGTGGATGTGTAGAGGGTGCTTCCATTAATGGAAGAGTCTAGGATAGAGGTCATAGCCTCAGAATAAACGGACGTTCTTTTTGGAAGGAGTTGAGGAGAAATGTCTTTGGTCAGAGGGTGGTGAATCTGTGGAAATCTTTGCCACAGAAGGCTGTGGAGGCCAAGTCAGTGGATATTTTTTAAGGCAGAGATAGTTAGATTCTTCATTAGTACAGGTGTCAGAGGTTATGGCGAGGAGACAGGAGAATGCGGTGAGCAGGGAGAGATAGATCTGCCATGATGGAATGGCGGAGTAGACGATAGGCCGAATGGCTTAATTCTACTACTATCACATGCCCATATGCAGTATAGCATGACTTTTCGTTACATTTCTGCATTGCTCACTATCCCTACCCACTGATCAATTCTCTACCTTGGAATATGTTTAAATAGAATTAAACTGCTCTCAAATTTGGTTAATTGTTTGTTGTTGGGATATGTTTCTGGAACTAGAGTGCTGAGACCTGCATCTTTTACTTCCTCCTTCCCATTCCCACACAGACCTTTCTGTTCTCAGTCTCCTCTATTGTCAGAGTGTGAGGCTAAATGCAAATTGGAGGAACAGCATCTCATATGTCGCTCGGGCAGCTTACAGCCCAGTGGTATGAATATTGATTTCCCCGGCATTCCCTCTCTCTCTCTATCCCTCCCCCACCCAAGTCACACTAGCTTCTCGTTTTCACCCAACAAACAGCTAGCAATGGCCTGTTTCCTTTAACATTGTTACTTTTTTGCAATCTTTTATCCATTGTTTTAATCTCTCCTCATCATCGTTTATATTTCTTGTTTCACATCCCTATCCAGTCTGAAGAAGGGTCTCGAAACTTCACCTATTCCTTCTCTCCAGAGATGCTGCCTGTCCCGCTGAGTTACTCCAGCATTTTGCGTCTATCTTCACTTTCAGTTTGCTCTGTCTTATGCCCCTGTCCCACCTAGGAAACCTGAACGGAAACCTCTGGAGACTTTGTGCCCCACCCAAGGTTTCCGTGCGGTTCCCGGAGGTTTTTGGCAGTCTCCCTATCTGCTTCCACTACCTGCAACCTCCGGCAACCACCTGCAACCTCCGGGAACCGCACAGAAACCTTGGGTGGGGCGCAAAGTCTCCAGAGGTTTCCGTTCAGATTTCCTAAGTGGGACAGGGGCATAAGTGTTCGTGGATGAATCTTTGGGGACCAGCGACCACTGTTATATTAGCTTTAAGATACAAGATACAAGATACAAGATACATTTAATTGTCATTTGAACCCCTTGAGGTCCAAACGGAATGCCGTTTCTGCAGCCATACATTACAAACAAATAGACCCAAGACACAACATAATTTACATAAACATCCATCACATTGCTGTGATGGAAGGCCAAATAAATTTATCTCTCCACTGCACTCTCCCCCCCGATGTCAGAGTCAAAGTCAAAGCCCCCGGCTGGCGATGGCGATTGTCCTGCGGCCATTAAAGCCACGCCGGGTGGTGCGAGGTCGCACACCGGGTTCTTGATGTTAGAGCCCCCGG
The DNA here is from genome assembly GCF_028641065.1 of Leucoraja erinaceus. Classification (NCBI taxonomy): domain Eukaryota; kingdom Metazoa; phylum Chordata; class Chondrichthyes; order Rajiformes; family Rajidae; genus Leucoraja; species Leucoraja erinaceus. The sequence goes on from NC_073377.1 coordinate 6,374,610, forward strand.
CGTGCGCTCGCAGAGTCCCGCGGCCATTCCAAGCCGCGCGGGGCAGTGATGGCCCCGCTCCAGGAGCTCTTCAACCCCGCAACTCGGGTGGGGGAAGTCGCCGTTGCGAGAGCCCTGAAAAGCGGTCTCCCTCCAGGGACCAGCGGGCTCCCGGTGCCGCCATCCACAGACCTGCCGTTGAAGCCTCCGACTCTCTGGTCGGGCCGCAGCAGCAGCAGCAGCAGCGCTCCTCCACCGCTCCACCCGCTCCAGACTCGGCCAGCCCCGCGACGGCGACGGTGAGTCGTCAGCACCAGAGTCCCCGGTCTCTTCCTGTTGGAGGCCGCTCCTCATTGCAGCCCCAACGATAACGGAAACCCGACGAGAAAAGGTCGGGTCTCCCGTGCAGGGAGAGATTTAAAAAGTTCCCACCCCACCCCCACACACACACCCCAACAAAAAATAACAAAAACTACATAAAAACATAGACAGAAAATAATAAAACGCGGACAGACTGCAGAGGCCGCTGCTGACGAGAGTCGCGCCGCCCACCGGAGTCATGGATAGTCATGGATAGTGACAGGGCGGACCTGAATGTTAAAATTCGAAATTGGGTCAAGGCCAACTTCTTCTATGGGTGTCAGGGGTTATGGGGAGAAGGCAGTAGAATGGGGTTGAGAGGGAAAGATAGATGAGGCCTAGCTAACACTTTCTGTGTCATAGATATCATTTAATGCCATGCATCCAGCAGGGGCAATAAATACAGTTGATACTTTAAGTACCTCTTTTTGATCGATGGAGTTGTGTAAATTGAGAGGGTTATGAGCTAAAGGCAGGCAGGTGGGACTAGTATAGGTTGGGCATGCTGGTCGGTATGGGCGTTGGGCTTGTTTTCATGCTGTATGACGCCATGACTAAATGACAATACCAACACTGTATTGCCAGCATTGACATTCTGGAGTAACAATTAGCCAGAAAATCAGCCTCATTACACCGTGGGAAGCATTTTATCAGGATGCATCACAGCTTGGTTTGGGAACAGCTCCATCCAAGACCCCAAGAAATTGCAGAGACGTGTGGAGCCCAGACTATCACACAAACCAACCTCCCTACCATTGACTCAATTTACACCTCACGCTGCCTCGGCAAGGTCAGCAGCATAATCAAGGATGTCTCACTCCGATCTCATCCTCTTCTCCCATCTCTCATCGGGCAATAAATATAGATGTGTGTAAACGCACACCTCCCGATTCAGGGACAGTTTCTTCCCAGCTTGTTATCAGGCAACTGAACCATCCTACCAACAACTGGAGAGCAATCCTGTACTACTATCTACCTCATTGGAGACCCTCAGACTATCCTTGATCGGACTTTACTGGACTTTATTTGCACTAAACGTTATTCATGCTATTCCCTTTATCTTGTATCTGTACATTGTGAATGGCTCAATTGTAATCGTGTATTGTCTTTCCGCTGACTGGTTAGCATGCTACTGAAGCTTTTCACTGCACCACTGCACCTCAGTACACGTGACAATAAAAGAAACTAAACACAAGTTCAACTGAACTAAATTATGATCAAGCAAATGGAATGTTAGCATTCATAGCAAAAGGATTTGAGTATAGGAGCAGGGAGGTTCTACTGCAGTTGTACAGGGTCTTGGTGAGACCACACCTGGAGTATTGAGTACACTTTTGGTCTCCTAACCTGAGGAAGGACATTCTTGCCATAGAGGGAAGTACAGAGAAGGTTCAACCGGACTGATTCCTGGGATGTCAGGACTTTCATATGAAGAAAAACTGGATAGACTCGGCTTGTACTCGCTAGAATTTAGAAGATTGAGGGGGGATCTTATAGAAACTTACAAAATTCTTAAGGGGTTGGACAGGCTAGATGCAGGATGATTGTTCCCGATGTTGGGGCGGTCCAGAACAAGGGGTCACAGTTTAAGGATGATGAGTTTTAGGGGATGAGAAAAACATTTTTCACACAGAGAGTGGTGAATCTCTGGAATTCTCTACCAAAGAAGGTAGTTGAGGCCAGTTCATGGCTATATTTAAGAGGGAGTTAGATGTGGCCCTTGTGGCTAAAGGTATCAGGGGGTATGGAGAGAAGGCAGGTACAGGATACTGAGTTGGATGATCAGCCATGATCACATTGAATGGCGGTGCAGGCTCGAAGGGCCGAATGGCCTACTCCTGCACCTAATTTCTATGTTTCTATGATTGAAGGATCTAGGCGCTGCAATAAAAGTTTTGTGATTTAGTGAAACAAATTTATACAGAGATGGATGGCCCAGGGAGATGTGATTTTTCTTGACGGTGACTTAACCAACTCTCATAGTCACAGTCATAGAGTCATAGAGACGTAGATAGTGTGGAAATAGGCCCTTCAGCTGAACTTACCCACACCGACCAACATGTCTACACTAGTCCCACATGCCTGCACTTGGCCCATATCCCTCCAAACCTGTCCCACCCGTGTACCTGTCCAATTGCTTCTTAAATATTGCGATAGTCCCTGCCTCAACTACCTCCACTGGAAGCTCGTTCCATTCATCCAACAGCCTTTGTGTGAAAAAGTTATCCCTCGGATTCCTATAAAATCTTTCCCCCTTCACCTTAAATCTATGTCCTCTGGTTATCGATTCCCCCAATCTGGCCAAGAGTCCCTGTGTGATCTATTCCTCTCATGATTTTATAGACCTCTATAAGATCACCCCTCATCCACCTTTATCGTGTTTTGCAAACACAAATGATGCACCTGAGTTAGCATATTAAGTATATCTCTCAGCTACTTTAGATGTGATTATGCTGTAGAGATTACTGGCCGTATACTGAAAGGCTTGGATAGAGTGGATGTGGAGAGAATGTTTCCACTGGTGGGAGAGTCTAGGACCAGAGGTTATAGCCTCAGAATTAAAGGACGTTCTGTTAGGAAGGAGATGAGGAGGAATTTCTTCAGTCAGATGGTGGTGAATCTGTGGAATTGTTTGCCAGAAAAGGATGTGGAGGCTAAGTCAGTGGATATCTTTAAGGCAGAGATACAATAGATATATTATTGATTAGTACGGGCATCAGGGGTTATGGGGGAAGGCAGGAGAATGTAGTTAGGAGGGAGAGATAGATCAGCCATGATTGAATGGCAGAGTAGACTTGATGGGCTGAATGGCCTAATTCTGCTCCTATTACTTATGACCTTATGAATGCCTTATCATTTTAACTTCAGGAACTCAAAACAGATTTTATTCTCTTTTAGTGTATTTGTTACTTGATAAACATCATCAATACTGTAACTGATGTCTTCTGCGTTGCTGTTAAGGACTCTTTGATTACTTATTTGGAAACAGGTTTACATACTGAGCCGGAATTATTTTGGGAATTATTCTGAGAGAAACAATTTGGATTCATGCCATACTTTGCTGGTGTTTTTTTTCTACTCTCTCTCGGGAATTGGATGAGGTTGACAGAAGGTAAAATAACAGTGTGAATGCTAAATAGATCACCTTGCCTCTCAGCATACAAATATCCGCGCTCATGTTCACTCGAACTTTCACTGCCAATCTCAAAACAGCAGGATGGGATTGTTGTCATCTCCGCTGTGATTTAACCCTTCACAACCCTTCACAACCCACTTCAGCTCGACTGATGAGCGCTTGAAGGCACTGGGCCTCTACTCGCTGGAGCTTAGAAGGTTGAGGGGGGACCTCATTGAAACTTACAGAATAATGAAAGACATAGACAAGTGGATGTGGCAAGGAGGCTCCCACTGGTGGGAGAGTCTAGGACCAGAGATAGCATCAGAATTAAAGGGCGCTCTTTTGCAAAGTAGGTGAAAAGGTACTTCTTTAGTCAGAGGGTAGTTAATCTATGGAACTTATTGCCACAGAGGGCTGTGGAGGGCAAGCCAGTTGATAGTTTTAAGGCAGAGATAGACACATTCTTGATTAGAACGGGTGTCAAGGGTTAGGAGGCGAAGGCAGAAAAATTGAATTAGGAGGCAGATATCAGCCATGATTGAATGGCGGTGTAGACTCGATGGACCGAGTGGCCTCATTCTACCCCTATAAGACTACCTTGATAATCCAAGATGTCCAAGACAAAAAATGTTGGAGTAACTCAGCGGTACAAACAACATATCTTGAGATAAATGGGTGTCATTTCTGATCGAGACCCTTCTTCAGAGTCAGAGGAGAGGTATGGAACTAGAGATATGGAAGGGTAAGGTACAAAAATGACAGATCAAAGCAGATGATTATAAGGAAATGTAGAATGGATCATTGTTAGCTGAGGGGAAGGTGACAACGAGGCATACAATCAGTAATATTAATCAGGAGGACTGCAGAACTAGTTGGAGAACTAGGATGGGGGAGGGACGGAGAGAGAGGGAAAGCAAGTGTCACTTGAAGTTAGAGAAATCAATAGTCTACTTCAGGAGGTCACAGAAGGGGGAATACGCCCCAAACTCCATCTACGGGGAAAGTGTGGAGATAGTGTCCAGCTTTAAGTTTCTGGGCACTCACATCTCAGAGGACCTCACATGGTCCACCAACACCGCTGCGCTGGTCAAAAAGGCACAGCAACGGACTGGTCTGCCCCAGCAGCTGCTGACAACCTTCTACTGCTGCACAACAGAGAGTATACTATCGTATGGCATCTCTGTGTGGTATCTCAGCTGCACGGAGGTGGAGAGGAGAGCTCTTCAGCTTGTCATCCACAGAGCGCAAAAGATCATTGGGACACAGCTACCAGTGGAGGGCATCTACCACACACGGTGCCTCAGGAAGGCCGTCAGCATTCACAAAGACTCCTCACACCCTTGTAACGGACTGTTCGAACTACTTCCCTCCGGCAGACGCTACAAGGCCTTCTATGCCCGCACCTCCAGACTCAGGAGCAGCTTCATTCCCAGAGCTATAGCGGCTCTGAACCGGCCCTGCTGAGTGCCCCCCACCCCCATGGACTGTCTCCCTCGGATGGTCACGTCGCACAGACACATCTGCACTTTAGTCTGTTTTGACTATTTTACTGTTGTAATGTTCTTTGTACAAACCATGTTCTCGGGTATCTATATCTAAATGTTAGTAGTTACTTAAGTTATGATGTCGGATGGAAGCTACATACCCAATTCTCGTTGCACATATGTGCAATGACAATAAAATATATCATTATTGTTATTATTGTTATTAGTCATATCGCTGTGGTGTAAGCTGCCCAAGTGAAATATGAGGTGCTGTTCATCCGCTGGGCCTCACTCTGACAATGGAGGAGGCTCAGGACAGAAAGGTCAGTGTGGGAGTGGGATTGGGAGTTAAAGTGTTTAGCAACTGGGAGATCGCATAGGCCTAGGTGGACTGAGCTGAGGTGTTCAGCGAAACGATCACTGAGTCTGCGCTTGGTCTAGCCAATATACACCTGGAACAACGATACAGTGGATGAGGTTGGAGGAGATTCAAGGTTTATTTAGAAGGGATCTGCTTTCTATTCACTGAGCATTTGTGAATAAACACTCAGAGCCATAAAGTCATACAGCACAGAAACCAACACCAAACCCCATCGCATCCATGTTCACCATCTACTATTCTTCTTTAAACTTTACACTTTAGAGATACAGTGCGGACAAATTCCCTTCAGCCCACCGAATCTGTGCCGGCCAGCAATCATCCCATGTACTAACACTATCCTGCACACACTAGGGACAATTAATAAGTTTACCAATGAACCTACAAACCTTTATGTCTTTGGAGTGTGGGGGGGAAACCGAAGATCTCAGACAAAACCCACGCATATCACAGGGAGAACAGGCAAACTCCGTACAGACAGGACCCGTAGTTAGGATCGAAGGGCCACACCTGGAGTCTTGTGTGCAGTTTTGGTCCCATAATTTGAGGAAGGACATTCTTGCTATTGAGGGAATGCAGCGTAGGTTTACAAGGTTAATTCCCAGGATGGCGGGACTGTCATATGCTGAGAGAATTGAGCAGCTGGGCTTGTACACTCTGGAGTTTAGAAGGATGAGAGGGAATCTCATTGAAGCATATAAGATTGCTAAGGGCTTGGACAGGCTAGAGGCAGGAAACATGTTCCCGATGTTGGGGGAGTCCAGAACCAGGGGCCACAGTTTAAGAATACGGAGTAAGCCATTTAGAACGGAGATGAGGAAACACTTTTTCTCACAGAGAGTGGTGAGTCTGTGGAATTATCTGCCTCAGAGGGCAGGTTCTCTGGATGCTTTCAAGAGAGAGTTAGATATGGCTCTTAAAAATAGCGGAATCAGGGGATATGGGGAGAAGGCAGGAACGGGGTACTGATTGTGGATTATCAGCCATGATCACATTGAATGGCGGTGCTGGCATGAAGGGCCAAATGGCCTATTCCTGCACCTATTGTCTATTGTCTATTGAACTGGGGTCTCTGGCGCTGCAAGTCAGCACCTCTACCGCCGCGCCACGGTGCCACCCTAAATTATATATTCTATATTAAACGTATTTGTGGTGCATTGTCTTGGCGACTCAGAAGCTCATCCTGCCTCCAACACTCCAACACAGGCCAGTCATTCTAGATACCACTCATCTCCTGAGAGAAGATAAACATTCCTGAAATCCATTCTAATCCTCCTAACCCTTACGCTAAACTAATGCCTCCTAGCATTGGACACTTACGCAATGAAAAAAAATAATCCTACTATCCACCTTTTAAGCTGGAGAGAGTACAGAGAGGATTTACTGTATGAAGATGTTGCCAGGACTTGATGGCCATAATTGTAGGGAGAGGTTGGGCAGGCTAGGACAGTATTCCTTGGAGAGCAGGAGGCTGAGGGGTGATCTAATATAGGCGTATAAAATTATGAGAGGAATAGATCGGGTAGGCACGGTTTTTTACCCAGTGAAGGGGAATCAAGAAACATAGGTTTAAGGTGAGAGGAGAAAGATTTAATCTGAACCTGGGGAATTCTTTTCACACTGAGGGTGGAGGTTATATATGAAACGAGCTGCCAGAGGAAGTAGTTGAGGCAGGTGCTCATAAAGTCTCTACTAGTCCCACCTGAATGCGTTTGGCCCATATCCCTCTAAACCTGTCCTATACATATAGCTTTCTAAATGTTTCTTAAACGTTTCGATAGTCTCTGCCTCAACTACCTCCTCCAGCAGATCGTTCCATACACCCACCACCCTTAGTGTAAATAGGTTACCCCATGGGTTCCTATTAAATGTTTCCCCCTTCACCTTAAACCTGTGTTGTCTGGTTCTCAGTTCACTTACTCTGGGCAAGAGACTCTGGTGGCTAAGCTTTGGGGCTTGAAGAGATGGCACTGGCAGTCTCTGTATTATCCTGTGTAGGAAAGAACTGCAGATGCTGGTTTAAATCGAAGGTTGACACAAAATACTGGAGTAAATCAGCGGGTATGGCAGCATCTCTGGAGAGAAGGAATGGATGACATTTCGGGTTGAGACCCTTCTTCAGATTATCAGACCTCGATTATCCTGGTGGCTCACTTTCCCTCCATGTGTGGGCACAGTCCCTCGTTGTCCATGGGCAGGAGGAGATACTGGCATCATAGGCTTGCCCAGCCATTCACTATTATTCTCAGTCGGGCTGTCTGTCTGGGGAGTTTCCCCCGGCAGTGCAGTCAGGTCTCAGGTGTGTCCCAGTGGCTCAGTCTTCCTCTCACCTGCGACAGGTGAATACAGCCAGCAGCTCCTGTTTCCTCCCACATCAAATAATCGTGCGGGTTTGTAAGTTAACCGACCGGAAACATGCTCCAGGAGTCCAGAATCAGGGGCCACAGTTTAATAAGGGCTAAGCCATTTAGAACGGAGATGAGGAAACACTTTTTCACAAAGAGAGTTGTGAATCTGTAGAATTTTCTGCCTCAAAGGGCGGTGGAGGCCGGTTCGCTGGATGTTTTCAAGAGCTAGATAGGGCTCTTGAAGATAGTGGAGTCAGGGGATATGTGGAGAAGGCAAAAATTGGGTACTGATTGTGGATGATCAGCCATGATTACATTGAATGGCAGTGCTGGCTTGAAGGGCCGAATGGCCTACTCCTGCACCTATTGTCTATTGTCTATTGTTTATTGGCCTCTGTAAATTGCCCCACGTATGTAGAAAGTGGAGAGGAACGTAGAATACCGTAGAACTAGTATGAATGGGCGATCGATGGACGACAGACTCGGTGGGTCAAAGGGCCCATTTCCATGCTGTATGTCTAAACTGAGATAGTTAATGAGACTCCAGAGATCATCGTGTTATCTGACCTGTAATCAGTTCTGAATGGTGATGGGGGAAAAGATTTTTCTGAGGATGACAACCAGGCTCAAAGCAGACAAGATTAAGAAGCAGAACTTCAAATGCAGATACCCATGAATTATTAACTAGTGCGGGTGTCAGCGGTTATGGGGTGAAGGCAGGAGAATGGGGTTGAGATGGAAAGATAGTTCAGCCATGATTGAATGGCGGAGGAGACAGGTTGGGCCGAATGGCTTTATTCTGCTCCTAAAACTTATGAACTTATAAATTACTGTTTGTGCCATGTACCAGTGAGTATAAAATTATAAAGATGGCAGTGAGAGAGAGATTTTGTAGGGCAGATGGCTTTACCTGGCCATTGGGGCTAGTTCTATGAGAGGTGAAACTAGGACTAGTGGGAGAGTCTATGACTAGTGGGAGAATCTAGGATCAGAGGCCGGAGCCTCAGAATAAGAGGACGTATCTTTAGAAATGAGATGAGGAGGAATTTCTTTAGTCAGAGGATGGTGAATCTCATACTCATAATAGTAAATTTTTTGCAACATACGAGGAATTTGGTCTGACGTACAGTCATGCCAAAAATGCAAAAACACACACAACTACATAAACATTTGACATAAACATCCACCACAGCGGCTCCTCCACATTCCTCACTGTGATGGAAGGCAATAAAGCCTTATCTTCTTTCTTCCCGCGGTCGGGGGAGTCGAACCATCTACAGCCGGCGATCGAGCTCCCACGCCGGGGTGGTCTAAGCTCCCGCATCGGGGCGGTTGAACACATAACCATAATCATAATGACACATTATTAGCCAAGTATGCTTTGCAACATACGAGGAATTACATTTGCCAAGTCAGTCATACCAATAAATAGCAACAGAACACACAAAATCCATTTTAACATGAACATCCACCACAGTGACTCCTCCACATTCCTCACTGTGATGGTAGGCGAAAAAAAGCTCCATCTTTCCCTTCTTTGACCTCCAGCGGCCGGGGGCCTCTAACCTTCCGTTGACGGGACGATCTTGGCTCCCGTAGCCGGCGGTTGGGCCCTCCGCGTCGGGGAGATCGAGCCCCTGCATCGGGGGGCATCTCATTCCTGATTAATAGTGGTCTATCCAGTCTTTCTTCATATGAAAGTCCTGACATCCCAGGAATCAGTCTGGTGAACCTTCTCTGTACTCCCTCTATGGCAAGAATGTCTTTCCTCAGATTAGGAGACCACAACTATACGCAATACAGCAGGTATGGTCTCACCCAGACCTTGTTCAACTGCAGTAGCACCTCCCTGCTCCTGTACTCAAACCCTTTTGCTATGAATACTAACATACCTATTAGGGGTGTCAGGAGTTATGGGGAGAAGGCAGGAGAGGGAAAGATAGATTAACCATGATTGACTGACGTGGTTGGGCCGAATGGTCTAATTCTGCTCCGATAACTTATGAATATGAATTTATGAGGTAGGACTAACAGAGGGGTCAGACCGATTGCACTTTGACATAAACTAGGTGTAATGACTTTCGCAAGATATTTTATAAGTGGGAGGACAGCATGGTGGTGCAGTGGTAGTGTTTGTAGTGACCCAGGTTTGATCCTGACTAAGGGGTGCTGTCTGTACACAGTTTGCATATTCTCCCAGTGACCGTGTGAGTTTTGACCTGGTGTTCCAGTTCCCTCCCACACTCCAAAGTCATACAGGTTTGTAGGTTAATTGGCTTCGGTAAAATCGGGAGAAATCTGTAAATTGTCCCTAATGTGTAGGATAGTGTTAGTGTGCATGTTGAAAGCTGGTCAGCGAGAGGTTAGTGGGCCGAAGGGCCTGTTTCCGTGCTGTATCTCTAAAGTCTAATGTTTAGTTTTAGTTTAGTTTAGAGATACAGCACGGATACAGGCCCTTCGGCCCATTGAGTCCTCACCTACCAGTGATCCCCGCACATTAACACTATCCTACACACAATTTTTACACTTATACAAAGCCAATTAACCTTCAAACCTGTACGCCTTTGGAGTGTGGGAGGAAAGCGAAGATCTCGGAGAAATCCCACGCTGTCACAGGGAGAACGTACAAACTCCGTACAGACAGCACCCGGAGTGGGGATCGAACCCGGGTCTGCAAGCGCTGTAAGGCAGCAACTCTACCACTGCGCCACCGTGTCCATGGGAGTTGGAGGGGATGAGGTATTCAAACCAATATGGCAGGAGATGGGCATAGGGGGATAGTTTGAGAAAAAGATGCCGAAAAAGAGAAATAAGTGACACCAGAAAAATAAATAGAAAGTTTTTGTGCGCTGCCAGACAAAGAGAGAGCGCTGGAAGTTTGAAGAAAGTTTCATGGTGCATCTGTTGTATTGCAAAAAAATGCATGAAACAGAACTATTGCGTTACAGGTGTAAATATTCATGTGGGGTTACAATATTGCGTTATACAGAGAGTAATTGATATCTGGAGTGCACTGCTAAAGGGGCTGTCCCACTTGGGAGACCTAATCTGCGAGTTCTGGCGAGTTTGCCCTTGACTAATACTCACAGCATGGCCGACATGAGGTCGTTGGAGGTCTTTGTAACTCTCCTTCATGCTCGAGAGTGGTCTCTGCTTACTCGAAGCCTCAGCTAGGTCTCGGCGTATTTTTCAACATGTTGAAAAATGCCCGCGAGTAAAAAAAGGTCGCCATGGAAAAATCGATACTTTTTTTACTCGTAGGTTTAGTCGAAGTAGGTCGGCATGTTAGTTGTAGGTAATCGAGGGTAGTCGAAGGTAATCGAAGGTAGTCGAAGGTAGTCATAGATAGTCTTCATCATAGTCGAAGGGAGGTCGTCTTCACTCTCTATTATTCGGTGTCCAATTTTCCAGAAGTTAGTCGTAGCTAGTCTTCAACATAGCTGAAGGAGGGCGAAGGAGGTCTTCAATATGACGTTTTTTCAAACTCTCCTAAACTTTTCTAAGCTCGCCAATTAGGTCGCCAAAGTGGGACAGCCTCTTAAAGTGGTGGTGGAATTAGAAATTGTTACAATGTTTAAGAGGCATTTAGTCAGACACTTCAATAGGCGAGGCACATAGAAACATAGACAATAGATGCAGGAGTAGGCCATACGGCCCTTCGAGCCTGCACCACCATTCAATATGATCATGGCTGATCATCCAACTCAGTATCCTGTACCTGCCTTCTCTCCATACCCCCTGATACCTATAGCCACTAGGGCCACATCTAACTACCTCTTAAATATAGCCAATGAACTGGCCTCAACTACCTATGTGGCAGATAATTCCAGAGATTCACCACTCTCTGTAAAATGTTTTTCTCATCTTGGTCCTAATAGATTTCCCCCTTATCCTTAAACTGTGACCCCTTGTTCTGGACTTCCCTAACATCGGGAACAATCTTCCTGCATCTAGCCTGTCCTACCCCTTAACAATTTTGTAAGTTTCTATAAGATCCCCCCTCAATCTTCTAAATTCTAGCGAGTACAAGTCAAGTCTATCCAGTCTTTCTTCATATGAAAGTCCTGACATCCAGGAATCAGTCTGGTGAACCTTCTCTGTACTCCCTCTATGGCAAGAATGTTTTTCCTCAGATTATGAGACCAAAACTGTACACAATACTCCAGGTGTGGTCTCACCCAGATCCTGTACAACTGCAGTAGAACCTCCCTGCTCCTATACTCAAATCCTTTTGCTAGGAATGCTAACATACCAATTGCTTTCTTCACTGCCTGCTGCACCTGCATGCCTACTTTCAATGACTGGTGTACCATGACACCCAGGTCTTGTTGCATCTCCCCTTTTCCTAATCGGCCACCATTCAGATAATAGTCTACTTTCCTGTTTTTGCCACCAAAGTGGATAACCTCACATTTATCCACATTATACTGCATCTGCCATGCATTTTCCCACTCACCCAGCCTATCCAAGTCATCTTGCAGCCTCCTAGCATCCTCCTCACAGCTAACACTGCCCCTCAGCTTCGTGTCATCCGCAAAGATGGAGATGTTGCATTCAATTCCCTCGTCCAAATCATTAATATATATTGTAAATAGCTGGGGTCCCAGCACTGAGCCTTGCGGTACCCCACTAGTCACTGCCTGCCATTGTGAAAAGGACCCGTTTACTCCTACTCTTTGCTTCCTGTCTGCCAGCCAGTTCTCTATCCACATCAATACTGAACCCCCAATGCCATGTACTTTAAGTTTGTATACTAATCTCTTATGTGGGACCTTGTCAAAAGCCTTCTGGAAGTCCAGATACACCACATCCACTGGTTCTCCCCTATCCACGCTACTAGTTACATCCTCGAAAAATTCTATAAGATTCGTCAGACATGATTTACCTTTTGTAAATCCATGCTGACTTTGTCCAATGATTTCACCACTTTCCAAATGTGCTGATATCCCATCTTTAATAACTGACTCTAGCAGTTTCCCCACTACCGATGTAAGACTAACTGGTCTGTAATTCCCCGTTTTCTCTCTCCCTCCCTTCTTAAAAAGTGGGGTTACGTTTGCTACCCGCCAATCCTCAGGAACTACTCCAGAATCTAAAGAGTTTTGAAAGATTATTACTAATGCATCCACTATTTCTGGAGCTACTTCCTTAAGTCTTCCACGGTCCCCGTAGCTGAGGTTTCCCCCAAGCACGGTTCTACCCGTGTTCTTCACAAGGTCCCTGTAGCTTGGTTATCCCCAGTCTTCCCACGGTCCCTGAAGCTGGGTTACCCGTGGTTTTCCCGGAGTCTCTGAAGTCGGGTACCTGCGGTCTTCCTGCGGTCTCGGAGAACGGGTTACCCGCGGTCTTCCCCCGGTCCCGGAAGGCAGGTTACCTACAGTCTTCATAGGTTCCGTGGTCCCTGCAGCCAGGCTTCTTCCTGCGGTCGGCATTCCCCACGGCCCTTGTAGTTGGGACCTAAAATGCTGGCGAAACTCAGCGGGTGCAGCAGCATCTGTGGAACCTTGTAGCAGGGATCCTTGCGATGTCGGGAGCCGGGATTTCCCCTTTGAATGCTCCCTTGGTTTTGGGCTTCCCCCGAGCCGGCGGGCTTAGTAAACGGGGTTTCCCTCGCGGCCCCTGATAAAGGGCTTCCCCGCGATTCTGTGCTCGGCTTCGGATATCCCCGCAATTCACAGCCGGGTCCACCCCCCCCCCCCCCGCGCGCCCCCGGCGGTCCCTGTAGAAGGGAGCCGGGTGGCGCTGGGGTTCCGACCTCGGACCTCCAGCAGGAGCTCTGAACGCTTCCTGCAGTAAAAAAGAGACCTGAAAAAGTTAAAAACTTACCTTCAGGGCCGAGCTGTTGGAAGCAGAGGGTCTTCACGTAGTCACTCACGTGACTCCGGAGTAAAATAGCTATCTGCACATTCAACTCATCCACCTTATTACGAATGCTCCTTGCATTGAGACGCAAAGCCTTCAGGCTTGTTTTGACAACACTCTTACCCCTTATACAATTATGTTGAAAAGTGGCCCTTTTTGATTTTTGCCCTGGATTTGGCTGCCTGCCACTTTTACTTTTCACCTTGCTACCTATTGCTTCTACCCTCATTTTACACCCCTCTGTCTCTCTGCCCACACATTTAAGAAACCCTTTCCCTTTAACTCCATCCTCAAATATCCCGTTTGACACCCCACCCCCCTTATTCAGTTTAAAACCACCCGTGTAGCAGTGGCAAACCTGCCTGCCAGAATGCTGGTACCCCACCTGTTAAGATGCAATTCGTCCCTTTTGTACAGTTCCCCCTTACTCAAAAACAGATCCCAGTGATCTAAGAATCTAAATCCCTGCCCCGTGCACCAGTTCTTCAGCCACACGTTCAGGTCCCGTATCTCCCTGTTCCTGCTCTTGTCAGCACGAGGAACTGGAAGCAAACCAGGGATAACAACCCTGGAGGTCCTGCTTTTCAGCATTTTTCCAAGCTCTCTAGCAGCAGAATATTCATCCCCTTCTTTCCGACATCGTTTGTGCCGACATGCACTACCACTTCCGGCTGTTCACCTTCACCCTTGAGGATTTTCTGCAATCTGTGTGTGACATCCTTGATCCTGGCACCAGGAAGGCAGCACACCATCCTCGAATCCCGTCTGTTGCCGCAGAAACCCCTGCCCGTACCTCTCACAATGGAGTCTCCCACTACAATGGCCTTGCCTGACGTTGGCCTTTTTGGTTTTGGCTGAACAACCCTATTTGCTTCACAAGCCAGTCCGCCAACGTCTTCTGTCCCGACAGCTTCTAAGTTGGAGAACCTGTTCTCAAAAGGTAAAACACCCGGGGACCTTTGCATTACAAGTTTCCCTCCCTTTCTCACCCACTTTATCTCCTCTGGTACCTTAGGTGTAACAATCTTACTGTAGGACTTGTCGAGGAACGACTCAGTTTCTCGGACGAACCTGAGGTCATCCACTTGCTTCTCCAGTTCCCCAACACGGTCCTTCAGGAGTTGTACCTGGATGCACTTCTCACATTTGTAGCAGCCAGAGGCACCAGCAGTGTCCTTGACCTCCCACATACTGCAAGCATCACACTGAATCAGCTTGCCTGACATCTCCTGCTTTCGTCTCTCTCTCTCCAGCGTTTTGCGAAGCCTCCTCTCCTCAACATCCTCGCCGAAGACTCTCGAGCCAAAGACTCACTTTTCTCACAGGGCCGCTCCCTCACTGCTGCTCCCTAAGAGCCGTCTTGCTTATATTGACTGATAAATTGCCTAATTTACCAATTTACAAACAAAATGTCTCCGTTTTCAACTGTTTTCCCCCTCTGACTCACTTCTAACTCTCCTCCCACGGGCTAGAGCCAATCAGTGTTTTATCCTGCTTCTCTTTGTTGCTGTTGCTGTTTCTTCCAAATCCACAGGAGCTCTGAGTAAAGTCTGCCTCTGCTTTGCCTCTCCTTTTCAACTGTTTCCCCCCTCTGACTTACTTCTAACTCTCCTCCCACAGAATGTTATGGTCCCAATGCAGGCAATGGAGATTGGTTTAGTTATTACCTACAGGCCCTTCAGCACACCGAGTCCACGCTGACCCTAACACTATCCCACACACACGAGGGACAATTTACATTTACACCAAGCCAATTAACCTACAATACTGTAGATCTTTGGGGTGTGGGAGGAAATCGGAGCATCCCGATGAAAACCCACATGGGCACGGGGAGAGCGTACAAACTCCGTAGAGACAGCAACCATTGTCAGGGTCAAACCCGGGTCTCTGGCCACAACTCTACCGCTGTGCCACCATGCCACCCATCACTCATCTATTAGTGTTGATGAGTGAAAAGATTGGCATGGACACGATGGGCTGATTTGCATGGACACGATGGCCAGTTTCTGCACTATATGACTAATAATATTGATTACAAATGAACAGGGATGCATTCTGATTTTACCCAAGTACAAAACAATCAGGAAAAACAGGAAATGGAAATAATAAAGATTGTGGTATAATTAATTAGAGTCATATTCACAGAAACGTGTCATCATCATACAGCACAACCCAACAGCCATGCCAACCAAGATGCCCCATCTAATATATTCCCATTTGCCTGCATTTGACCCATATCCTCCTAAACCTTTCCTATCCATATATAGTATGGATGTCAGAGGATATGGGGAAAAGGCAGGGAATGTAGTTAGGAGGGAGAGATAGTTCTGCCATGATTGAATGGCTGAGTAGGCTTGATGGGCCGAATGGCCTAATTCTTCTCCTATCACTTATGAACATGAATAACAGGTTGTGCAAAACAGAAAGGAAAGTGAGAACAGAATATAGTGTCACGTTTACAGAGAAAGTGCAGATACAAAATAAAGTGCAAAGGCCACAAGGCAGATTGGAAGATTGGGAATTCATCCTTAGATTATGGGAGACCAGTGGAAAGATAGTCATAGAGTCATTGAACATGGAATCAGGCCCTTCAGCCCAACATGTCCCATCTATACCAGTCCCTCTAAACCTGCCCTATTCAGGTGCCTGTCTAATTGTTTCTTAAATGTTGGGATAGTCCCTGCCTCAATTACCTCGTCTGGCAGCTTGTTCCATACACTCACCGCTGTTTGTGTGAAAATGTTACCCCTCAGATTCCTATTAAATCTTTTTCACTTCACCTTAAACCTATGTCCTCTGGATCTCGATTCACCGACTCTGGGCAAGTTACTCTGTGCATGGACCCAATCTATTCCTCTCATGACTTTATACACCTCCATAAGATCACCCCTCATCCTCCTGCACTCCAAGGAATAGAGTCCCAGCCTGCTCAACCTCTCCTTATAGCTCAGACCTTCGAGTCCTGGCAACATCTTTGTACCCTTTCCAACTAGACAACATCTTTCCTATAATATGATACCCTAATGCATTCACACCCCTCTGCAACTTCTTGCAGTCTTGGCTGGAGCTGTTGCCTTACCAAGCTGTGATACATCCTGGTAGGATGCTTCCGACAGCGCATCTGTCAAAATTGGAGAGAGTTATTGTGGACATGGCTGGATTTACTTGGTCCTCTGAGGAAGTAGAGACACTGGCATGCTTTCTTGGATAGAGCTTCAATGTAAGAAAGGTATCGATGAAGACTTCACGATGAAAACAGCCAGTTGGAGATTGGCCACGATGGAACCCACTATCGTGGCAGAGCAGGTTTGTGCTTCAAGGATGCAAGAGGCTACGAGAGAGTTAGTGAGAAGATTGGCTTCTCATAATGCTTTTTAATGGTATGACTGTATGGCAAATCAAATTCCTCGTGTGCTGTGAAACATACTTGGCTAATAAAATATGATTATGGTTATGATAAAATGGTAACCCAAAATATTCTGCTAGCATTTGAACGAAAATAAAATGGTTGCCAGAGCAGAGGTAGTTAGAGACTAGAAAGGAAATCCTTTCATGATAACAGTGGGCATGGCGGATTGTCGGGTGACTGTGTGTTTTCTCCCACACCCACACTCCAATTGTCCCTATCGTGTTGGATGCAAAAATGGGATAACATAGAACTAGTGTATGGGTGATCAGGGGTCAGTGCGAACCTGGTAGGCCCAAATGACATTTGGATGGGTAAGTGGATAGGAAAGGTCTAGTGGGGTATGTGCCAAATGCAGGCAAATGGGACTAGCTTAGATCAGACATCTCTGATTGGCATGAACGAGTTAGATTGAAGGGTCCGTTTCTGTTCTGTATAACTCTATAACTCTGAAACCTTTCACAAGGCTTTAGACAAGGTCCCACAAAAGATTAGTATACAAACTTAAAACTTAATGTATTGGGGGTTCAGTATTGATGTGGATCGAGAACTGGCTGGCAGACAGGAAGCAAAGAGTAGGAGTAAACGGGTCCTTTTCAGAATGGCAGGCAGTGACTATTAGTATACAAACAAGATAAATTTAATTGTCATTTGGGGAGGTTCAGTATTGATGTGGATAGAGCCAACATTACAAACACATAGACTGGCAAGACACAACAGGAAGCATCCAAGATCGCTGTATGGAGGCCAAATAAACGGGTCTCTCCTGCACTTCCCCCCCCCAATGTCAGCAAAGTCATTGCCCCCGGCTGGCTATGTGGGGTACCGCAAGGCTCAGTGCTGGGACCGCAGCTCTTTACAATATATATTAATGATTAGGCGAGGGAATTGAATGCAACATCTCCAAGTTTGCGGATGACACGAAGCTGGGGGGCAATGTTAGCTGTGAGGAGGATGCTAGGAGACTGCAAGGTGACTTGGATAGGCTGGGTGGGCAAATGCATGGCAGATGCAATATAATGTGGATAAATGTGAGGTTATCCACTTTGGTGGCAAAAACAGGAAAGTAGACTATTATCTGAATGGTGGCCGATTAGGAAAAGGGGAAATGCAACGAGACCTGGGTGTCATGGTACACCAGTCATTGAAAGTAGGCATGCAGGTGCAGCAGGCAGTGAAGAAAGTGAATGGTATGTTAACATTCATAGCAAAAGGATTTGAGTATAGGAGCAGGGAGGTTCTACTGCAGTTGTACAAGGTCTTGGTGAGACCACACCTGGAGTATTGCGTAGTTTTGGTCTCCTAATCTGAGGAAAGACATTCTTGCCATAGAGGGAGTACAGAGAAATTTCACCAGACTGATTCCTGGGATGTCAGGACTTTCATATGAAGAAAGACTGGATAGACTCGGCTTGTACTCGTTAGAATTTAGATTATTGTGGGGGGATCTTATAGAAACTTACAAAATTCTTAAGGGGTTAGACAGGCTAGATGCAGGAAGATTGTTCCCGATGTTGGGGAAGTCCAGAACAAGGGGTCACAGTTTAAGGATAAGGGGGAAATCTTTTAGGACCGAGATGAGGAAAACATTTTTCACACAGAGAGTGGTGAATCTCTGGAATTCTCTGCCACAGAAGGTAGTTGCGGCCAGTTCATTTGCTATATTTAAGAGGTAGTTAGATGTGGTCCTTGTGGCTAAAGGGATCATGGGGTATGGAGAGAAGGCAGGTACAGGATACTGAGTTGGATGATCAGCCATGATCATATTGAACGGCGGTGCAGGCTCGAAGGGCCGAATGGCCAACTCCTGCACCTAATTTCTAGGTTTCTATGTTTCTAAAAACGATCTAACTGTAGAAGGTAGACACAAAATGCTGGAGCAACTCATCGGGTGAGGCAACATCTCTGGAGACAAGGAATGGGCGACGTTTCGAGTCGAGACCCATCTTCAGACTGAAG
This sequence comes from Leucoraja erinaceus, assembly GCF_028641065.1. Taxonomy (NCBI): domain Eukaryota; kingdom Metazoa; phylum Chordata; class Chondrichthyes; order Rajiformes; family Rajidae; genus Leucoraja; species Leucoraja erinaceus. The sequence continues at coordinate 6,393,505 of NC_073377.1, forward strand.
AAAGGTCTCGACCCGAAACGTCGCCTATTCCTTCTCTCCATGCTGCCTCATCCGCATTTTGTGTCTTATATCCTTCCAGCATCTGCAGTTCGGAGGGATATAATGAGAAATGTATTTAGTCACAGGGTGGTGAATCTGTGGAATTCTTTGCCACAGAAGGCTCTGATGGCCAAGTCAGTGGATAATTTTAAAGCAGAGATGGATAGATTCTTGATGAGTGCATGTCTCAGAGGTTATGGGGAGAAGTCAGAAGAATGGGAGTCAGGAGGGGTAAATAGATCAGCCATGATTGAATGGTGGAGTACACTTGATGGGCGGAGTGGCGTAATTCTACTCCTTTCGCTGATGACCTAATGCTCTTATGAGTGGCATGTAAATTAAGTTAAATGTTGGAGGAACTCAGTGGGTATGGTTTGGTATGGTACGTTATCGTGGTCCAACAGCTTCTTGGGAGGGAATGAATAGACGGCATTGTGGATCAAGGCCCTTCATAAGAATGAATACTTCTTTAAAGGCGTGCAATGTATACGTTAAGTGAATGGAGTTGTGTCACGTAAGGATACTATGTATTGCTGGTCACATGTATCCGCAAAGCGTAGCTCAAATGATCATAGGAAAAAAATTTAGAAAACTGTATTAGAATCTTACATGTATTATTACAGAAACAAATCATAAACTTTCTCCAGCACTTTGTGTTTCGTCAATACTTCACCATCTACAATTTCCTGTGCCTCTATGTAAATTAGTTACTTTTTCAATCAAAGAGGAGTTGTCAAAATGTTGTAAAATTCTAATCAGTTCAGTAATGGAGGAGGTAGGATGCGTTTGTGATTATCACCCCATACCGATATAATCGTCTCTTGCAGCTTACAGGTTGTATGTTAATTGGCTTTGGTAAAATTGTAAATTGTCTCCAGTGTGTAGGATAGTTCTAGCGTACAGGGTGATCGCTGGTCGGCGCAGACTCGATGGGCCGAAGGGCCTGTTTCTGTGCTGTATCCCTGAAAATAAAGAAATTGTCACGCCCGGAGGAAACCCACAGTCATAGGTGCAAACTCCACACAGACAGCACCCGAGGTCGGGATCGAACCTGGTTCTCCGGCGCTGTGAGGCAGCGGCTCTACCAGCTGCGCCACCGTGAGTTCTGTTCTATGATCTATGAAACATGCTCGACACAAGATCATAAGGTCATAAATGACAGCAGCAGAATTTGACCATTCGACTCATCAAGTCTACTCGCCATTCAATCATGGCTGATCTACCTCTCCCTCCTAACTCCATTCTCCTACCTTCTCCCCATAACCCCTGACACACGTACTAATCAAGCAGGTAGGCCAGTAAAGAATAAGTAAAGATGGGCTTTAAAACTGCCCTGAAATGCAAATTTCGCAAGAATGTATAATCACCTGCTGCTCATGAGTGAGATTTATTGTATCCGATTTCTCTGCCACTTCAACTCTCTCTCTCTCTTCATCTGCCGACTGCCAAGAAGCCATGCTGGTGAAATGATCTTCAATTGTGTTTGAAATGCTGGCACCTTGATCAGACGCAATCACAATTTCTTTGGAAGCTCTCCAAAAACCTTTGAGCCTCCACTCTTTTAAGTTGTCCTCATGTGGTCTTTCTAGTTACCCTCCTCCTTTGTGATCTTCCTTTCCCATTAACAGGTATCACAGGTTCAGATACTGAAGATTACTTCAATCTATTAAATGTGGATAATCCTATTAGGCTCCCACAGTTTCTATGATTGGTTTCTATGTTTCTATGGATACAACTATCATTGCGTGTGTGACTTTGTTTAACGAGTGGAGACTGGTGCACAGACAGCCACCCCACGGTCCTTGACAGATCTGCATCAGGATCCAGTTGCATGGAATCCAAGACGACTGGGGACCCTTTTCTGCTGCAGCCTTCATCAGCCTTCCCAGCCATGGTGATGCTCAACTAAGGTCAGCCATCATCCTCTGCTGTTGAGATCTTGGTTGGATAGTTCTTTGTCAGAGCCCTCCCCCTCGACCTTACCGCCATGGGTGGCCTTACCAGGAGCATAGCTCCAGATGGCATCGCTCTCAGGATCTCAGGACCGCACAAGCTTCTCCACCACGACAATAGTGACAATTCACGGAGAATCCATCCATAGAAACATAGAAAATAGGTACACAAGTAGGCCATTTGGCCCTTCGAGCCAACACCACCATTCAATATGATCATGGCTGATCATCCAAAATCCAAAGTCTGAAGGAGGGTCTCCACCCGAAACGTCACCCATTCAATAGACAACAGACAATAGGTGCAGGAGTAGGCCATTCGGCCCTTCGAGCCCTCACCTCCATTCAATGTGATCATGGCTGATCATCCCCAATCAGTACCCGGTTCCTACCCTCCCCATATCCCCTCCCTCCGCTATTTTTAAGAGCCCTATCTCGCTCACTCTTCCTTCTCTCCAGAGGTGCTGCCTGTCCCGCTGAGTTACCCCAGCATTTTGTGTCCACATCCAAAATTAGTACCCCGTTCCGGCTTTTATACCATATCCCTTGATTCCCTTAGCTCTAAGAGCTAAATCTAACTGACTGCACAGGATATGACCAATGGCTACACACTCAGTCACTTGAGCACATTGCAAGATATTATAAGTTATCTTATATCTTATTATCTTAGCCCGATATTTTTCAAACCTAGGACAGGCACTCGTTTCGTCTTATCCCCAAGACGTAATGAGAGGAGAACTCCCGGCCACTTCCTACGACTAACTGTAATTTTACTGCAAGAATATATTCCCACTTCAAGTCATAGAAGGAACACAGCAGCCTTGAGTTCACATAACTCCTCTTCATAACCTGAGGGAATCACTGAATGCTTCCGAGACGATAAAGTGTTGACACCGTTGCTATAGGGGTGGATAAACCTACATTCTACAACTTAAAAGAGTGCAGTCATTTTAATCAATGTCATAGGGGTCGTTGAGGAAAATTACTCTGTGCTTCAAAAAATCCCCTCAGAAATTGTCATGAGATCTAGGAGGACAGACAGCACAATGTCCAACACTTCAATGGAGGATTACACCACCATAGCTGGTAGAGCTGGTAGAGTTGCTTGCCTCACAGCGCCATAGATTCTTGATTAGTACGGATGCCAGCGGTTATAGAAACATAGAAACATAGAAATTAGGTGCAGGGGTAGGTCCATTCGGCCCTTCGAGTCCTGCTAACCGCCACTTTCAATATGATCATGGCTGATCATCCAACTCAGTATCCTGTACCTGCCTTCTCTCCATACCCTCTGATCCCTTTAGCCACAAGGGCCACATCTAACTTCCTCTTAAATATGGCCAATGAACTGGCCTCAACTACCCTCTGTGGCAGAGAGTTCCAGAGAGATTCACCACTTATGTTTGGGAGAGAGATTGCAGGAGAATGGGAGAAGGCAGGAGAGGAGGGAGAGAGAGATCAGCCATGATTGAATGGTGGAGTAGGCCGAATGGTCTAATTCTACTCCTATCACATATGACATGACTCTCTCTACTGTGTCTCTGAAGCTAAGCCATTTTTCTGTGATCTTTGGCTACTTATAGCTTAAATTGAAGACAGGGATGGACCAGACAGTCTAAAGATGACGGTAGTTAAATTAATGTTCACATTTCTCAGGCTTAGCACAATTCATCATTTAGAATGGCAGAGGTTTATCAAGGACAGTCTGACTAACCTGACTGAAATTTTTTTGAGGAGCTAACAAGGAAGATTGATAATGCTTTTTAGCAAGACTTTGACAAGGGCACAAGGCAGATTGATTGGAAATGCAGAAGCCCAGGGGATCGAATAGAGTGGATGTGGAGAGGATGTTTCCACTAGTGGGAGAGTCTAGGATCAGAGGGGCACAGCCTCAGAATAAAAGGACATACCTTTTGAAAGGAGATGAGGAGGAATTTCTTTAGTCAGAGGGTGGTGAATCTGTGGAATTCATTGCCACAGATGGCTGTGAAGGTCAAGTGTTTGGGTATTTTTAAAGCAGAGATTGACAGATTCTTGATTAGTACGGGTGATAGGGGTTATGGGGAGAAGGCAGGAGAATGGGGTTGAGAGGGAGAGAGAGATCAGTCATGATTGAATAGACTTGATGGGCTGAATGGCCTAATTCTGCTCCTATCACTTATGACCTTATGACTGGAATGTAAGGAATGCAAGTTGAAGTGTTTTCTGCAAGGTGATTTCATACCCAACGTGCTTCGTGAGGCCCACTGAATTTGAAATTGAACTCTAACAAATTCCTACGGCCGTTACTCTTGGCCGAAGCTGTAACCTTACTGAAAAGGAAGACAAAATGGTTGTTTGATTTTCGTAGATTAAAAGATTCTTGATTAGTACGGGTGTCAGGGGTTCTAGAACCATAGACACATAGAAAATAGATGCAGGAGCAGGCCATTCAGCCCTTCGAGCTAGCATCACCATTCTATATGATCATGGCTGATCATCCAAAATCAGTACCCCGTTCCTGCTTTCTCCCCATATCCCTTGGTTCCTTTAGCCCTAACAATTAAATCTAGCTCTCTCTTGAAAACATCCAGTGAACTGGCCTCCACTGCCTTCCGTCGTGGAGAATTCCACATATTCACAACTCTCTGTGTGAAAACGTTTTTCCTCATCTCAGTCCCAAATGGCCTCCCCTTATTCTTAAACTGTGACTCCTGGTTCTGGACTCCCCCAACATTTTTCCTGCATCTAGCCTGTCCAATCCCTTAATAATTTGATATGTTTCTATAAGATACCCTCTCATCCTTCTAAATTCCAGTGAATATAAGCTCAGTCAATCCATTCTTTCATCATTTGTCAGTTCCACCATCCCAGGAATTAACCTGGTGAACCTATGCTGCACTCCCTCAATAGCAAGAATGTCCTTCCTCAAACTAGGAGACCAAAACTGCACACAATACTCCAGGTGTGGTCTCACCAAGGCCTTGCAGTAGGACCTACTTGCTCCTATACTGAAATCCTCTCGCTATGAAGGCCAACATGCCATTTGCTTTCTTCACTATGGGGAGAAGGCAGGAGAATGCGGTTGAGAGGGTAAAGATATATAGTGGTTGAGAGGGAAAGATTGAAAGATGGAGTAGACTGCATGGGCCTTTCTGCTCCGATGACATGAACTAAAGAAAGTAGCAACTTGGAACTAAAACTCAATGGTTGGAATACCAAGCTAATGGTGGGGGGATGTTTTTGTGACTGGTGAGTTGCAAGGCCCAGTAGACATAGTACTTTGGAGAAAGAACAGGAGAGTGGGATTAAGTATACAGCTTTACCAAAGAACCATTTGGGAAAGGAGGGCCCAGTAAGCTTCTGCAGTACTTGTTCGTATGCCTTTGTTATCACCTCTTCCACAGCCAACAATGGACCATTGTGAGCTCCACATTCCCTGAGTTATCGGTGCCGGCTCTGATTTGTTCCGTACATTTTCATACCTCTATTTCCCCTTTTTCCATGTCTTGCAGTCCGAAGATGGGTCTCAACCAGAAACGGCACCTATTCCTTTTCTCCAGAGATGTTGCCTGCCCCGCTGAGTTACTCCTGTATTTTGTCTCTTTCTCCAATAGTCTTTCTTTTTCGGTTTTAATGCTCTTCCTTTCTTGTGTATCACAGATGATCCTAAAATCATGGTAATTGAGTCATAGACCCACCACCCTATGTGTAAAACAATTACCCCTCTGGTTTATCCAATCTGTTCCTTTCATAATTTTGTACACCTCTATAAAGTCACCCCTCATCCTTCTGCGCTCCAAGGGATTAAGTCCCAGTCTGCTCAACCTCTCCCGATAACTACAGCCCTGAAGTCCTGGCAACATCCTCGTCAATCTTCTCTGCACCCTTTCCAGTTTGACATTTTTCCCATGACATGGTGAACAAAGCTGAGCACAAAGATCACCCATCATTCTCCTGCACTCCAAAAGATGTCAGGACTTTCATATGAAGAAAAACTGGATGGACTCGGCTTGTACTCACTAGAATTTAGAAGATTGAGGGAGGGATCTTATAGAAACTTAAAACATTTTTAAGGGGTTGGACAGGCTAGATGCAGGAAGATTATTCCCGATGTTGGGGAAGTCCAGAACAAGGGGTCACAGTTTAAGGATAAGGGGAAATCTTTTAGGACTGAGATGAGGAAAATATTTTCCACACAGAGAGTGGTGAATCTCTGGAATTCTCTGCCACAGAGGGTAGTTGAGGCCAGTTCATTGGCTATATTTAAGAGGGAGTTAGATGTGGCCCTTGTGGCTAAAGGGATCAGGGGGTATAGAGAGAAGGCAGGTACAGGATACTGAGTTGGATGATCAGCCATGATCATATTGAATGGCTCGAAGGGCCGAATGGCCTACTCCTGCACTTATTTTCTATGTTTCTATGTTTCTATGTCTATGTAAAGTCATTTTCCCGAGCTGGCTGCCTGCCCCTTTTCCAGGGATACGTCCGTGCCCGGGTGGTGTTAGAGAGGGACTACACGCTGTCCATGGGCGCCCTGGGGCATTGCCGGGACCACTGGGAGGTTGAATGCATTCTTTGACAAGGAGTGTAAGATAGGTGTATAATAGTTTATCGTTTGTCATGTATTATGGTGGTGGGTTCTGTTTGTTTTTTTTACTGTACTGTATATATTATTTTAATATTTGAATAAATATTTTTGATTAAAAAAAAATTAAAAAAGGACTAAAGTCCTAATCTGCTCAACCTCTCCCGATAGCTCAGGCCGTTGAGTCTTGGCGACATCTTCGTAAATGATCTCTGCACCCTTTCAAGCTTGACAACATATTTCCAATAACATGGGGAGCAATACTGAACGCAATGCTCTAAACGTGGCCACAACAATGTCTTATATAACTAGCTACATGACTTCCCAACTTCTGTACTCAGTGCTCTGACTGATGAAGTCCAACGTGCCAAAAGCTTCTTTGACCACCCCATCTGCCTGTGACACCACTTTCCAGGAAAGAGCCTATCTAAAGGTTCTTTAAAGTTCACCATTGTATCTGCCTCCACCACCAACCCCGGCAGCATGTTCCAGACACCCATCACCCTCTGTGTAAAAAAAACTTACGCTGCTCATCTCCTTTAAACTTTGCCCCTTTCACCTTAAAGCCATATAAGATAAACATTAATGTTTTAGAAACATAGAAACATAGAAAATAGGTGCAGGATGAGGCCATTCGGCCCTTCGAGTCAGCACCGCCATTCATTGTGATCATGGCTGATCGTCCCCTATCAATAACCCGTGCCTGCCTTCTTCCCATATCCCTTGACTCCCCTAGCCCCTAGAGCTCTATCTAACTCTCTCTTAAATCCATCCAGTGACTTGGCCTCCACTGCCCTCTGTGGCAGAGAATTCCATAAATTCACAACTCCGTGGGTGAAAAAGTTTTTTCTCACCTCAGTCTTAAATGATCTCCCCTTTTTCTATCAATGTGTTCATTGTTTTGAATGGCGTTAACTATCGCGGACTTTTTGTAAATAAAGTCAATACCACCTCCTTCCATTGGACTGAATGTTTGCTGGCATGGTTTGTTCAGCTAAATGCAATGCTCAAACGATTGATTGTTACAACAGATTACACTGTGCATTATTTTCGCAAGCCATGATAATATCGTTTACTACAAATACCTATATGAATTGCTGACCACACATAGCTAATTGCAGACATTTTCATTGACAATAATCGATGCTTGTTAATTCTAAACACTTGCACCCATTAAAACATTAGCAGATAGGCATAATTATAAGTAAACCTTGTCTTTAGACTTTACTTTAAACTTAGAAACATAGAAACATAGAAAATAGGTGCAACAAAATAGAGAGAGTGCAGAGGAGATTTACTAGAATGTTGCCTGGGTTTCAGCAACTAAGTTACAGAGAAAGGTTGAACAAGTTAGGGCTTTATTCTTTGGAGCGCAGAAGGTTAAGGGGGGACTTGATAGAGGTTTTTAAAATGATGAGAGGGATAGACAGAGTTGACGTGGAAAAGCTTTTCCCACTGAGAGTAGGGAAGATTCAAACAAGGGGACATGACTTGAGAATTAAGGGACTGAAGTTTAGGGGTAACATGAGGGGGAACTTCTTTACTCAGAGAGTGGTGGCTGTGTGGAATGAGCTTCCAGTGAAGGTGGTGGAGGCAGGTTCATTTTTATCATTTAAAAATAAATTGGATAGTTATATGGACGGGAAGGGAATGGAAGGTTATGGTCTGAGCGCAGGTATATGGGACTAGGGGAGAATATGTGTTCGGCACGGACTAGAAGGGTCGAGATGGCCTGTTTCCGTGCTGTAAATTGTTATATGGTTATATGGTTATATGGTTATAGGAGGAGGCCATTCGGCCCTTCGAACCATTCATTGTGATCATGGCTGATAGTCCCCAATCAATAACCCGTGCCTGCCTTCTTTTGAGAGATACAGTGCAGAAACAGGCCCTTCGGCCCTCTGAGTCCACACCACCCACAATCACTCACGATCACCCCGTACACTAGCACTATCCTACACATACTAGGGACAATTTAAAATTTTACTGAAGCAATTAACCTACAAGCCTGTGTAGGAGAGAACTGCAGATGCTGGTTTAAATCGATGGTGGACAAAAAATGCTGGAGTAATTCAGCAGGACAGGCAACATCTCTGGAGAGAAGGAAAAGATACTGCCTGTCCTGCTGATTTAAAGGCCTGTCCCACTTGGCGATTTTTTCAGCGACTGCCGGCATCATATCAGTGTTGCCAAAAGATTTCGAACATTTGAAAATCCACCAAAAAAATGTTGCAACACGTGAAAAAATACGTCACCGCCACATCGTGCATCGTCACGCCGCAAACCTTTCGGTGACCTGATACATTAGTCAATGATGCCGGCAGTGGTCGAAAAAATTGCCAAGTGGGACAGGCCCTTTACTCCAGAATTTTGTGTCAACCTACAAACCTGTACGTCTTTCGAGTGTGGGGGGAAACCAAAGCACCCGGAGAAAACCCACGAGGTCACAGGGAGAACGTACAACCTCCGTACAGACAACACCCATAGTCAGGATCAAACCTGGGTCTCTGGCGCTGTAAGTCAGCAACTCTACCGCTGCGCCACCGTGCCGCCCACAATACCAATATAGTCAATTGTAGTCACGCACACATTAAAATACTCGTGTGCAAACACGACAAAGATTAAATGCGTGATTTCACGAAAGCATGAAGAGAGAACAACACCAGAGCTGTTCAGCCCATTAGGGCCATGCATGCGGGGTGATCCTATACGGAAGGAATGTGGCGAGTGAACCTGCGGGAGGGATGGGGGGCATGAAGGAATAGGAGCGGAGGAAGGACAATGGGAGATCGGGAGTAGGGAGGGGTGGTCTCTGGAGAAAAAGGATGGGTGACGTTTCAGGTTGGGACCCTTCTTCAGACTGAAAGTAGAGGGGAGTGAACAGGAGGTGAGAAAAGACCAGGACAGAGCAGGGCCAGCAATGGATGACCAAGTGAGGAGACCATAATGGCTCATTGGTCACTGGGGAAGAGGTGATATTGATGTGGAACGAGGACGCGAACGGTGGAAATAGTAGGACAACTAGTGGGGGGGGGGGGGGGGGGGGGGGGGGGGGGCATGAGGGTGGGGGATGGGTGGGGGGGGGGGGCGGGCATGTAGATGTTACATGAAAAAGTAACTATTCACTAGGCGGGGGGAGAAAGGAATGGAGCTACTTGAAATTAGAGAAATCAATATTCATACCACTAGGGTGTCAGCTGCCCAAGCGAAATATTAAGTGCTGTTCCCGCTATTTGCTTGTGGCCTAGCTCAGTCCTAACTGCTGAGTTACACCAGCACTTTGTGTCTTTCATTGAGTATAGAAGTTGGGAGTTCATGTTGCAGTTGTATAAGACGTTGGTAAGACCACATTTAGAATATTGTGTTCAGTTCTGGGCACCATGTTGTAGGAAAGATATTGTCAAGCTTGAGGATGGTGGGTTCTTTATATTGTGCTCCAGCGGACTTTTTACAGCGCCAACCTTCCTGTTCATCGCTGTGTGTGTCTGTTTCACCTTGGCTTTGCACATTGACAGTAGCCGGCAGTCCGCTGAAAAATAGCCGAAGTGGGACAGACCCAATATGGACCAAGCACAGGCAAGTGGGGCTAGTCTAGCTGGGACATGTTGGCCGGTGTGGGCAAGTTGGGCCGAAGGGCCTGTTTCCACACTGTATCACTCTATGACTATCATCTGTTTCCGTGTAGGTTTCGGGGGGAATAAATATTGGACAGGATATCCGAGGCAAATCATTGAAACTTACAGAATAATGAAAGGCATAGATAGAGTGGATGTGGAAAGGATGTTTCCACTGGTTGGAAAATCTAGGACCAGAGGTCATAGCCTCAGAATTAAAGGGCGCTCTTTTAGAAAGGAGGTGAGGAGGAACTTATTTAGTCAGAGGGTAGTTAATCTGTGGAGCTCATTGCCTCAGAGGGCTGTGGAGGCCAAGTCAGTGGATAATTTTAAGGCAGAGATAGACAAATTCTTTATTGAACAGATGTCAAGCGTTATGGTGAGAAGGCAGGAACATTGGATTAGGAGGCAGAGATTTGCCAATATTGAATGGCAGAGTAAACTCGATTGGTTGAATGGCCTAATTCTACTCCTGTAATTTGTGAACATGAACTTGGAAGATCCCCCTACTCTCCTTGAAAGAGACATGGGAATCCTTTGCAGGCACATGGGGAAGCAGATGGGTTTAGGTTTGACATATGAGTATATGGATGATGGTTGGCGGCGCGACTCGCGTTGCAGCGGCCCCTGCAGCCAGTCTGTCTTTTTTAAATTTTTTTGTCCAGTTAAATGTAGTTGTTGTGTTCTTTTGTTCTGTTTTTGGCTGTGTATATGTGGGGGGCGGGGGGAAACTTTTAAATCACTTCCCTGCACGGGAGACCCGACCATTTTCCTGTCGGGTCTCCGTTGTCATTGAGGCCTAGAAGCGTGGAGCGGCCTCCAAGCCGAAACGACCTGGGGGCTCCTGTCGCAGAGCCTGCGGACTACTCACCATAGTGGGACTGGCCGACCCCTCGGAACGTGGAGAGCGGTGGTGGCTCGCTGCTGCAGCCCGACCCCGGAGCTTCGGATGCTCCAGCCACAGATCCGGTGGACAGGAACATCGGGAGCTCGCGGCTGCCTGGTGGGAGACCGCTTTTCGGAGCTCGGCAACGCAACTTCTCCCGCCCGTGTCGCGGGGTTGGAACGACCCGGAGCGGGGCCTTACATCGCCCAGCGCGGCTTTAACGGTCGCGGGACATGCCAACGCCCGCCGGGGGCTCCCCGTTGAGACATTAAGACCTGGGGGAGGGGGGGCGTACATCGCCCAGTGCGGCCTTAACAGCCGTGGAACATACGATCGCCCGCCTGGGGCTTTAACATTGGGAGAAAAATGGACACAGGGGAGAGAAAAGACTTTGTCTTCCATCACAGTTAGGAGGAGATTCACTGTGATGGATGTTTGTGTAAATTGAATTGTTTGTATGTCTTGTAGAAATTGTCCTGTTTGTATGGCTGTAGAACCAGAGTTTCGTTTGAGCCTCATTGAGGTTCAAATGACAATGAATAAATATTGTATTGTATTGTATTGTATTGATGTATTAAGGCGTGACGTGCTGTGAGGTGTCACTTGTTCCTACAACTGTAGGACTTAGGGACAATCTTAGTTTACAGATACAGCATGGGAACAGGCCCATTGGCCCACCGTACGCGCCGACCATCGATCACCCATTCACACTAGTTCTATGGTATTCCAATTTTGCACCCTATACTTCGGGGCGGCACGTTGGCGCAGAGTTGATGCCTTACTGCAACAGAGACATGGGGTCAATCCTAACAACGGCTGCTGTCTGTACGGAGTTTCTACCCGTGATCGCGTGGGCTTTCCCTTGGTGCTCCGATTTCTTCCCACACTCCAAAAACGTACACATTTGTAGGTTTATTGGCTTCAGTAAAAATTGTAAACTGTTGCGAATATGTAGGATAGTATATGGTCATCGCTGGGCGGCACAAATTTGGTGTGCCAAATGGCTTGTTTCTGTGCTAAATCTCTAAACAAAACAAAACTAAACTAAACTAATCTAAACCAAAGATTTAGGGTCCTATTCTCATTCCCACCTAGCACCAGGTTCCCGTTCTCACCAAACAAACAACCAGCAATGGCCTGTTTCCTTTATCATCGTTACTTTTTTTGCATACAGTGCATATCTTTCATTCATTTGATCTATATCTCTCTACATCACTGCCTGTATCTCTCGTTACCCCGACGAGTCTGAAGAAGGGTCTCGACCCGAAACGTCACCCATTCCTTCTCTTCAGAGATGCTGCCTGTCCCGCTGAGTTACTGGGTCTATCTTCGGTTTAAACCAGCATCTGCAGTTCCTTCCTAAACCCAACCACACACTATATTCAGAAGCCAATTAAACGACAAACCTTCATGTCTTTGGAATGTGGGAGGAAACCGGAGCACCGGAGAAAATCCACGAGGTCACGGGGAGAACGTAAAATCTCCCTACAGTCAGCTCCCATAGTCAGGATTGAATACAGGTCTCTGGCGCTGTGAGGCAGCGACTCTACCACTGTGCTTCTGTGCTGCCCTCATGTAAATAAAATAGATACAAGCAATAACATAACATTGAAAAATTGTCTTTGCCTGTGGTTGTCTGTTTAAGGGATTTAGTGTGAGATATTGGACTGGTGAAATGTAAAAGTAATTGCTGGTGAATTGGAATAATAAACACGATTTCAGAGAGGGATGACTCTTTATGAAGTTTATGTCAAATTGATGCGTACTCTTCATTCTCTCCAACAAAAATGCTTAGTTTTTGTCAAAAAGCTTGGAGACTAGCCATGTTTAGTAATGTTAAGTAATATAAAGTGATGCAGGGCAAACAGCGAGGATATTACAGCATGTTTGGGAACAGCTCCATCCAGGATCGCAAGAAATTGCATCTCTACCAACCTCCGTACCATTTACACATCACGCTGCCTCGGCTAGCCCAGAAACATAATCAAGGATGAGTCGCACCCTGGCCACTTCGTCTTCTCACATCTCCCATTAGGCAAAATGTAAAGAAGAGTGAAAATGCACACCTCCAGATTCAGGGACAGTTTCTTCACAGCTGTTATCAGGCAACTGGACCATCCTACCACAACCAGAGAGCAGTGCTGAACTACTATCTACCTCATCGGTGACCCTCGGACTATTCTTGATCGGACTTTGCTGGCTTTACCTTGCACTAAACGTTATTCCCTTATCATGTATCTATACCCTGTAAATGGTGCGATTGTAATCATGTATTGCCTTTCCACTGACTGGTCATCATGCAACAAAAGCTTTTCAATGTACCTCGGTACACGTGACAATAAACTAAACTGAACTGAACATATTGGAACAGATTAGGGCAATGGCCCATGAAAGTGCACATAAAGACTAAACACCAAATAATTACTTGCCTAGTCAGTAATGAACTCCTCCTGGAAGTAGATTAACATAAACGGAAGCTGTCGTGGGTATTGAACCCACAAGAGAGGAATAGATCGAGTAGACACACAGAGTCTCTTAGTTTAGTTTAGTTTAGAGATGCAGCACGGAAACAGGACTTTCTGCCAACCAAGTCCACAGCGACCAGCGATCCCCGTAGAAATTATCTCTATTCTACACACACTAGGGACACTTTTTCATTTACCAAGCCAATTAACCTACAAACCTGTACGTCTTTGGAGTGTGGGAGGAAACCGGAGATCCCGGAGAAAACCCACACAGGTCATGGGGAGAACGTACAAACTCGGTACAGACAGCACCTGCGGGCAGGAACGAACCCGGGACTCCGGTGCTACAAGCGCTGTAAGGCAGCAACTCTACCGCTGCGTACGGTGGGGAGAAGGCAGGTGAATGGGGTTGTGAGGGAAAGATAGATCAGCCATGAATGAATGGTGGAGTAGACGATGGGCCGAATGGCCTAATTCTGCTCCTATCACTTATGAATTTCTGGGAGTTTCTTCACCAAGTATGTTTCTCACCGCTACTGTCCCAAAGCAATTAGGGAAACACGATAAATTCTAGAGAAACAAGGAACTGCTGATGCTGGGACACAAAGTGCTGGAGCAACTCTGTGGGTCATGCCACATTTCTGGAAAACATGCATAGGTGACTGACTGATCAGTCTGAAGAAGGCACCCGACCAGAAACGTCACTTCTCCATGTGCTCCACAGCTGCTACCTGACCTGCTGAGTTACTCCAACATTTGATGTCCTTTTCAACTAATAAATTCTGGCCTTACCAGCAGTACCCAGGTCTTGGTTTAGTTTAGCTTTTGTCCCGAGTACCGAGGTACAGTGAGAAGATTTTGTTACCTGCTAACCTGTCAGCGTAAAAACAATACTTGATTTCGAGCCATCCACAATGTACAAATACACTGAAATGATTATATTTGGTGTAATGGAAGATGGGAATCAATTGAACACATCTCAAAATCTATTCCTTAACTATGGTTTAATAATAGCAAAAAAATTAATACTTAAATTTTGGAAGGGTACATCAATACCAACGCTTAAAATGTGGATTGCAAGTATGTTGGACACTGCTCATCTTGAGGAAATGCGATTCCTCCTAATGGATAAATCAGACCAATTCATAACGAGTTGGTCTCCATTCGTCGTTTTTTTGGAATCATATGGTGCAACACAATTGTAAAAGAACTGTTTCAGGACTGGACGAGGGTTGGTCAAGATTATAAATAATGACCTCCTTTTCTTTTTTATTTTATTTTCTTTTCTCTATTTTCTCTCTCAACTTTCTTCATTTACTCGTTTTCTTTCTTCACACACTACATATTTCACATCTTTCTATCCTTTACTATCTAACTTCTTTTTCTTTAAAAAAATAATAATAAACACAATCTACAAATACATGATACAGGGAATAACGTGAATAATGTTTAGTGCAAGACAAAGTCCGAACAAATATAGTCGAGTATCTCCAATGAGGTACTGTAGATAATGTTGGGAGTGAATAAAAATGGTTATTTAAATATTATTTCCAAACAAGTCCTTGTTAATCCACAGAATAATGGTTATTTGTGTGTTTAACAACATATCCAATAATGCACAGGATTAAAAAAAATCTTTATAATTGAAAGAACATTAAAAAAACTTGCAAACTAATTACAGGTCATCTATAATCAGCGCGTGAGAGAATAGTTCAGATATGGCACGCTGTATTAAGAATGTCAGATAGATCATGGGAATGATCATTAATTCACAAGGGATGTTCGTGCACTGGATAAGTCAGATCTGAGCAATGCATTTGCCTTTATATGCGTTGGCCTCGATCTAATCCATTTATCTCTTTTAAGACACATAATTAGTAACACAATATGGCTTTGTTCCACCGCTGAGAATGATGGATAAAACATAACAAAATCACCAGCTCTATAAACCATTAACAAACGCAAAAGGTTTAGCAAAAAAAACCCCTTCGTATTTCCATCATCCTTGCCACAAATGCCGCTTGTCTCAAAAGCCGTTTATAACCAATTAATTACCTCCGAAGGGTAATCACAGTTGCCATGCAGCAAGCACACCAAACTCCCACCAACAGCAATAGAATAATAAATCTTTACCCACAGATCGGATCAAATAGTGCCGTGTTTGTTATGGACCACGTCGTTCAAATTCTAGTTAAAAAATTGCAGGGGAAAATTGTGGACTTTTTGTTGGGCAGATTGAGGGAGAGTTTGGGCAGGCAGTATAGGAGGACGAGAGGTCATGTCATAAGTTATAGGAGCAGAATTAGGCCATTCGGCCCATCAAATCTATTCCTCCATTCAATCATGGCTGATCTATCTCTCCCTCCTAACCCCATTCTCCTGCCTTCTCCCCATAACCTCTGATGCAAAGATACCCTCTGAGATGGCCTCCTCAGCCTTCTGTGGCAAAGAATTCACCACTCTCTAACCGAAGAAATTCATTCTCTTCTTCCTGAAGGAACCTCCAGTCCTAGACTCTCCCACTGATGGAAACAGCCTCTCCATATCCACTCTATCCAAGCCCTTCACTACTTGGTGCATTTCAATGAGGTTCCTCTCATTCTTCTAAATGATCGTACAGAGGTGCATTGTAAAGTAAAGTAAAGTATCCTTTATTGTCATTCAGACATTTCACTCTGAACAAAATTTTATACCTTGCAGTCATAACATAGAATAAAATAACAAAACACACACTTAACACAGTTTAACATCCACCACAGTGAGTCTACCAGGCACCTCCTCACTGTGATGGAAGGCAAAAGTCTTAAAGTCCTTGTCTCTTCCCTCCTTGTTCTCCCTCTGCATTGAGGCGATCCAGGCTTCCGATGTTGTGGCCCCGCCGGGTGATGTCCAGCGGCCGCATACGAGCTCCGCGAATGGGCCGGTTCAAACTCCGCGGCCCGGGGCGGTCTAAGCTGCCGAAGCTGCCACCCTCCAGTCCAGCAGACAAAGCTGTTGTTGCGGGAGCTCCGGAGAACCGGTCACCAACCTGGGACCTGCGAGCTCCCGGCGTTGTCGTCCACTGGGCCCGCGGCCGTGGCTGAGTCTCCGAGGCTCCGAAGTCGGGTCTCCGCCGCCGCTACGCCACCACAGCCCCGAACTCGGCCAGCCTTGCGTTGGTAAGCCCTGGCTCTGCCTCCGGAGCCTCGAGGTCGGTCCCTGTTTGAGGCCGCCAGCTCCGCGATTAGGCCTCAGCACAGATGGAGACGGAGACGGGGGATACGACAAGAAAAGGTCGCTGCACCGCCACTGCCGGATCAGATTTTAGAATCAGAGGGTCGAATTGTGAAAGGCCTTTTTGCGATTAGCCTCACTCTGACAATGTAAGCCTCGAACAGAAAGGTCAGTGTAGGAATAGCAAGGGGAATTAAAGTCTTTGGCAACTGGGAGATCAGGTAGGTCCAGGTGGACTTGTATATCACAGGAACAGGCCCTTCAGCCCACAATGTTTGTGCCGAACATGATTTAAACTGATCTCATCTGCTGGTACGTGATCCATATCCCTCCATTCCCTGCACTTCCATGTGCCTATATAAGAATGATGAAAATGCCACTGTTGTATCTGCCTCCACCACCACTCCTGGCAATGACTTCCAGGCCCTCACCATCCAATGTGCATTTAAAAAAACTTGCCCCGCACATCTCCATTAAACTTTCCCCCTCTCACCTTATAACCATGTCCTCTAGTGTTGGACATTTCCACCCTGGGAGAAAGGTCTGAATACCTACCCTACCTACGTCTGTTGTAATGTGATATACTTCTATCAAGTCTCCCCTCAGCCTCTGATGTTCCAGAGAAAACAATCCAAGTTTATCCAACCTCTCCTTTTAGCTGGAATCCTCTGATCCAGGCAGCATTCGGATAAACCTCCTCTGCATCCTCTCCAAAGCTTCCACATCTTTCCTGTAATGAGGCGACCAGAACTGAACTGCTTAAGGGCCTGTCCCACTTGGGTGTCATTTGCGTGTCATTTACGCCACATCATTTATGCCACATCATTTACTTGTCACGATGCACGACGCACACGTCGTGACACGCACGTGAAGCATGCATGGTGCTCATTACATGCGCATGGTGCATGGTGCATGGTGCATGGTGCATGGTGCATGGTGCATGGTGCATGATGCATGGTGATGTAGGCAGTGATGTCCGGTGGCGAGCGGTGCCCCAGAATTTTGGGATTCACAAAAGGCTCTTTAGTGTACGTAGACTCTCACCACATACTGATCCACCTCGGTAGCTTTGTAGCTAATCATTGCCTGCTGTCCGTACTACTTCCAAGTGTCCTTTCTATTAAATCGAAGGTGGACACAAAATGCTGGAATTTTTATCAGCGGGACCGGCAGCATCTCTGGAGGGAAGGAATGGGTGATGTTTCGGATCGAGACCCTTGACGCAGAATATTATCTCCCAAATACATGTGCGTAAAAAGGGAAGAACACTAAAAGGGGTCCAATGAGTGTCTTGATTTATGGTATTTATTGTCTCTATCTGGGCAGCACAAACATTGCTAGAAGCTAAATGTGAGTTAATGATGCAAAAGGTGGACAGTGGATCAATGGAAAAATGATGTGCAATTAGTTGCAAGTTGCCGTCATCTACAGGTTATCTTTAATCGCACTACTGGTTATTTTGCTTTAATAGCACCTCACCGCAGACACTGCTCTTGTATGTTGCAGTCTGAGTAAATTCAGACTGCAACATACAACACGCAACATTCAGCCTGTCCCAAGATTTTGGGCCTATTTTTTAATTGAGATTTTGAGTAGTATGGGGGTCAGAGGTGACGGGGAGAAGGCAGGAGAATGGGGTTAGGAGGGGGAGATAGATCAGCCATGATTGAATGGTGGAGTAGACTTGATGGGATGAATTACCTAATTCTGCTCCTACCACATGATCTTATGAACATAGAACAGTGAGTTTCCCTCTCCCCTGACTCTCAGTCTGAAGAAGGGTCTCGACCTGAAACGTCACCTATTCCTTTTCTCCAGAGATGTAGTCTGACCCGCTGAGATACTGCAGCATTTTGTGTCTATCTTTGGTGTAACCCAGCATCTGCAGTTCCTTCCTCCACATGGAACAGTGCAGACCAGCAACAAGGCTTTTGTTCCATCATGTATGTGCTGTGCCAAGCAGAATACCAATTTAGCCTAATCCCTCCATTCCCTGCATAGCCATGTACCTATCTGAAAGCCTCTTAAACACCACTATCTTATCTGCCTCCACCACCACCCATGACAATGAGGGCCACACTCTGTGTGAAAATCTTGCCCCGCACATCTCCTTTAAACTTTGCCCATCTCATTTTAAAGCTCTGTCTTCTAGTCCTTGACATTTCCACCCTGGGAACGATGTTCTGATTGTCTACCTTAATCTATGCCACTCATAGCTTACTTGGATGGCACGGTGGCACATAGGTAGAGTTGCTGCCTTGCAGCACCAGAGACCCAGGTTCGATCTTGACTACGGGTGCTATCCGTACGGAGTATGTACATTCTCCCCGAAACCAGCATGGGTTTTCTCCAGGATTTCCGGTTTCCTCTCAAACTCCAAAGACACACAGATTTGTGGATAAAATTGGCTTGGTAAAACTGTAAATTGTTCATAAGTTCAAGTAATAGGAGTAGAATTTGGCCCATCAAGTATACTCCACCATTCAATCATGGCTGATCTATCTCTCCCTCCTAACCCCATTCATTCTCCTGCCTTCTCCCCATATCCTCTAACACCAATACTAATCAGAAATCTATCTATCTCTGCCTTAAATATATCCACTGACGGCCTCTGCAGCCTTTTGTGGCAATGAATTCCACGGATTCACCACCCTAAAGAAATTTCACCTCATCTCCTTCCTAAAAGAACGTTCTTTAATTCTGAGGCTATCACCTCTAGTCCTAGACTCTCCCACTAGTGGAAACATCCTCTCCACATCCACTCTATCCAAGCTTTTCACTATCCTGTAACTTTCAATGAGGTCCCCCTTCATTCTTCTAAACTCCAGTGAGTACCGGCCCAGTGCCGACAAACGCTCATCATAGGTTAGTCCCTTGTGCGTCTAGCTAGTGTTAACGTGTGTTAATGTGTGGCGATTGCTGGTTGGCGTGGGCTTGGTGGGCCGAAGGACTTGTTTCCGTGCTGTATCTTTAAAGTAAACTAAACTAAACTCCTTTACTTCAATCAGATTAGATCTCTCTGACGCTCCAAGAAAACAATCCAAGTTTGTCCAACTTCTTTTCACTGCTAACTCTCTCTGATCCAGGCTGCGTTTATGGTAAACCTTTTCTGCGCCCTCTCCAAAGCCTCTAAATTCTTCCTGTAATAGGGTGACCAGAACTGCACACAATACACCCGGGTGTCTGGCGCAGTAAGACAGCAACTCTACCGCTGCTCCACCGTGCCACCCTTATTGCCAGCAAATCTCCTCTGCCTGCAAAGATGAAACTAAATTTGTCTTCACCAGTGCATTTACAGTGTTAATTTCATTTTGCAACAGGAGGAACTCTAGCACTACACCCTTTTATAGTGGAGAGGAGGGATGGATATTAGTTGAAGGGGACAGTGGGGAGGGGAAAGAGAGGGGACAAAACGGAAATAAGAGACTCAGGGATGGGAGATGAGTGCCAGGGTAAAGGGATCGAGAAGCAGAGGACATAAGTTTAAGGTGAGGGAGGAAGTTAGATTTACTAGGAGCCTGAGGGGCAACATTTTCACACAAAGGATAGACAATAGACAATAGACAATAGGTGCAGGAGTAGGCCATTCGGCCCTTCGAGCCAGCGCCGCCTTTCAATGTGATCATGGCTGATCATCCCCAATCAGTACCCCGTTCCTGCCTTCTCCCCATATCCCCTGATTCGCTATCTTTAAGAGCCCTATCTAGCTCTCTCTTGAAAGCATCCAGAGAAGGGATGCCTCTAAGGCAGAGAATTCCACAGACTCACCACTCTCTGTGAGAAAAAGTGTTTCCTTATCTCCGTTCTAAATGGCTTACTCCTTATTCTTAAATCATGGTGGGTGGGTGCATGAAACAAGCTGCTGGAGGAGGTAGTTAGTTGAGGCAGGTAGTATTGTGACTTTTAAGAAACATTTGGACAGGTACATGGATAGGACAGGTGGTTTGGAGGGATTTGGGCAGGTGGGGCTAGTGTAGTTGGGGCATGTTAATCTGTGGCGGCAGGTTGGGCTGAAGGGCCTATTTCCATGTTGTATGACTCCATGAATCTATGAGTGTGTGAAGGAGGGGAAAATTCATTTTCTCCAGAGATGCTGCCTGTCCCGCTGAGTTACTCCAGCATTTATTGTCACTATACCATTTGTTCAGCGAGATTTGGGTTGCCATTACAGCCATACAGATAAAAAGAACACAACACAGGTGTCTATCTTTTGTTTAAACCAGCATCTGCAATTCCTTCCCACACAGGGAAAGGTTGGTGTTGTCCCTGACGATGTTTCATTAGCGAATCATGGATTGGCGTGATTTGTGTTTAATTATCCGATCAATATATCTAGACTTCATTGCATTTTAAATCATGATGTTGATCAGTACCCAGGCTCTTGTGGATCTTACTATTGAACGTTGTCAATGGCTTTACACTGTGATATGATGGTGCAATCTGTTCAATTGCTGAGATCAGCATAGTTAATTGCTTTCTTGTGTATTATTGGAGAAGGGAATTTAAGCAGTCATTTATGATTTTAAAAAAAATTATATTTAATGCAAAGCTTTAGGGCTATGGGGACATTAAAAGTTAAAAAAAACATTTAGTTACATTGTGTGTATATTGGCATAGATTGCTCCATGTAGTTCATTATTATATATGTGGTACTTTTAATGAAATTTCATATTGTTACAGTAAATCATTCACTGTGGCTTTCTTGTTCAATTTCAATCAAACTACTGACCCATACGTCTGTGGATCAATGTGGAATCATCCAGTTTAATCCAATTTAATTGGAGACCGAGGCCACACTGCAATTTTAATTTGATTCAGTTGTTTTTCATAATTTCAGGTCAGTGGATTTAAATTAACTTGAGAGCTTATCTGCATTGCTAGGGATGTGTGTGAGGAAAGGTTCTGCTGGTGGGATATTGATTCAGTTCCTTCAGTCCTAGGCATGTTTGGGAGGGACATTTCCAGTGGGAATCGAGATAGAGTGATAGAGGGAACGGTTTGTTAATGGGTAGAGATCGGAAGACGAGGAGGGAATATGGAACAGTACTGTCTGCTGCGGGGAGACATACAAACAGCTGGAGTAACTCAGCGGGACAGGCAGCACCTCTGGAGAGAAGGAATGGGTGATGTTTCGTGTCGAGACCCTTCTTCCGATGGGGCAACTCAACAACTTAGCAGGTTGGAAAGGTGCAGCTGCCATTTTGGGTTCAATCCTTGCATCAGGACGGAGAGAGGAGATTTACTTTTTTTGGTTTAGTTCAGTTTAGAGATAGAGCGTGGAAACAGGCCCTTCGGCCCACCGAGCCGGCACTGACCGGCGATCTCTGCACAGTAACACCATCCGGCACATACTGGGGACAATTTTGCATTAATGCCAAGTCAATTAACCCACGAATCTGTACTTCTTTGGCGTGTGGGAGGAAACTGAAGATCTCGGAGAAACCCTCGCAGGTCACGGGGAGAACGTAAAACTCCATACAGACGGCACCCATAGCCAGGATCGAACCCAGGTCTCTGGCGCTGTAAGGCAGCAGCTCTACCGCTGCACCACTGTGTCGCCCATGTATGCAAAACTGGTCCATGGTCAATATACAAACAATAGATTTTATTTTTCACTAAGGGCTTCAAATAAAAAAGATGAAGAAATTAAACTTTGTACTTACAAGGATAATGAAAGGCAGAAATAGATAGATTTTTGATTAGTTCGGGTGTCAGAGGTTATGAGAAGGCAGGTGAATGGGGTTAGGAGGGAGAGATAGGTCAGCCATGATTGAATGGCAGAATAGACTTGATGGGCCGAATGGCCTAAGTCTACTCCTATCATTTATGACTTGTGACTTAAACACCCTATCTGGCCCTTTTTGTTTGGACACTGAGGCTCAGTGTCCTGACATGGATAATGGAGAGGCAGCAAGGATCAGCTAGGTAGTTACATTACATTATTATGTCTAGTGCCAGTGATGGTGAGGTTATTGACTAAGAATTGAGGGATATTATTAATCTGCATTTGGATTGGCAGGGATTAGTGAAAGATAGTCAGTGCGCTTTTGTTCGGATTGGGCGGCACGGTGGCGCAGTGGTAGGGTTGCTGCCTTACAGCGCCGGAGGCCCTGGTTCGATCCCGACTACGGGTGCTGTCTCTAATGAGTTTGTACGTTCTCCTCGTGACCTGTGTGGGTTTTTCTCCAAAATCTTCAGTTCCCTCACACACTCCAAAGACGCACAGGCATGTAGGTAAATTGGCTCGGTAAATGAGAAAATTATCCCTTGTGTGTGTAGGATAGTGCAGAGATGGCTGGCCTGTTTTTGTGCTGTATCTCTAAACTAAACTATAAGATCTTACCTGGTGAATTTGTTGAAGTGGTAAGTGCTGCTGATGTAGTCCTCGTGAACTTCTGTAAGGCCTATGTTCAGTTTGGTTTATTGTCACGTGTACCGAGGTACAGTGAAAAGCTTTTGTTGTGTGCTAACATAAGTCAGCAGAAAGACAATACGTGGTTACAATCGAGCCATTCACAGTGTACAGATACATGATAAGGGGATAACATTTAGTGCAAGGTGAAGCCAGTGAAGCCAGTAAAGTCTGAAGAAAGATAGTCTGTGGGTCCCCAATGTGGTACATAGTATGGGTATTTGCAGTGTTTTTGCACTGTTTGGTTCAGTCTAGCTTAGCCTGAAACTCCACCGCTGCGCCACTGTGCCACTCTGCCCCTTGCGCAGTTTGCACGTTCTCCCTGTGACCGCGCAGGTGTTTAGTTTAGTTTAGTTTACTTAGAAACATAGAAACATATATATTAGATGCAGGAGTAGGCCATTCGGCTGTTTGAGGCAGCACGACCATTCAATATGATTATGGTTGATCATCCAAAATCAGCTTCTTGTTCCATTTTTTCCCCAATATCCCTTGATTCCCTTAGCCCTAAGAGCTAAATCTAACTCTCTCTTGATAGTTTAGTTCATTATTATTGTCACGCGCAGTGTCAGGTACAATGAAATGTTTTTTCGTTTCATGCTATCCTGTCAACAAAAAAACGATACATGATTATAATCCAGCAGATTACTGCTAGATTACTCATGTACAGATAAAGGATTCCTTCACAAACTTTCTTCACTCAGTGGGCGATGGGTATATGGAATAAACTGGGTAATAATAATAATATAATTGATAGGTATATGGACGGGAAGGGAATGGAGGGTTATGGTTTGAGTGCAGGTAGATGGGACTAGGTGAGAGTAAGTGTTCGGCATGGACTAAAAGGGCCGAGATGGCCTGTTTCCGTGCTGTAATTGTTATATGGTTATATGTTATATGTTATAATGTGGGTAATAATATCTATATAATAACATAATATAGTATAATAATAATATGGGTATATGGTAGTTGAGGCAGGTACATTAACAATAGTTTAAAGACATTTGAACGTGGATAGGAAAGCTTGCGAGGGATCTGGGCCAAATGCGGGCAGGTGGGATTAGAGTAGATCTGGTATAGTGGTCGGCATGGCCAAGATGGGCCGAAGGGCATCTTTCCGTGCTGTATGACTATTGACTATGACTGTATAACACTCAATACTCCTTTCACTATTTTAAATTATTATGATATTCAGAGAATTCAAAAAACACTTTAGATGGATTCAAATAAATAATTCATCGTGTTTTAACTGCATTTATTACATTTTATTAATTTTAATTATTTTGAATTATTTATTTAAAATGTATATATTTAACCACTTATTTATTATTTAAAGCCAGAGAGACAAAATGAAATATATACACCAATTTTCTTCCTATTTCCCTGCAACATGGTGAGAGACCATTTGGCCCTTCGATTCTGTGCTAGTTTTGAAAGTAATCCGATGAGTCACACGCAGACACTTATTCCTCTGTAACCTATTCTCTCCTACACATGTCCATTAGAATCCCTGATTCTCTCACCACTCACCTACATCTCTACAGGGGCACAGAGTCACACAGCAGGGAAATAGGCCCTTCGGCCCAACTTGCTGATGTTGACCAAGCTACCCCACCAACACTAGTCCCACCTGCCCAAGTTTGGCCCATATCCCTCCAACCCTTTCCTGTCCGTGTATCTGATAATTGGTACACGGTAATGATAAATACCAAACCAGCACATGTTTGGGATGTTGGAAGAAATCAAAGTAGGACATGAATGATTTAGTTTAGAGATACAGCGGGGGAAACAGGCCCTTCGGCCCATCGAGTCCTTACCGACCAGCGAATCCCGCACATTAACACTATCCTACACACACTAGGGACAATTTGCACATACACCAAGCCAATTAACCTACACTCCTACGTCTTTGGAGTGTGTGAGGAAACCGATGATCTCGGAGAAAACCCACACGGTCACGGGGAGAACGTACAAACTGTGAATAGACGGCACCCGTAGTCGGGATTGAACCCGGGTCTCCGGAGCTGCAAGCGCTGTAAAGCAGCAACTCCACCGCTGCGCAGATAGGAGTCAGAATTAACACATTGGGCCCGTCAAGTCTACTCCGCCATTCAATTGCAGCTGATCTTTCTTTCCAACCTTACCCCATTCTCCTGCCTTCTCCTGATAACCTCTGTCACCTGTACTAATCAGGAATCTATCTATCTCTGCCTTAAAATTATCCATTGACTTGGCCTGCACAGCCTTCTCTGGCGAAGAATTCCACAGATTCACCACACTAAATTAAGGTTTAGACGTAGATTGAGGTTTAGGTTGATTATTGTTGCCTGTATCGAGATAAAGGGAAACGCTTTGTTTTGCATGCAATCCAATCAGAGCAAATATACCACGTTCCTGGAAGAAAATATCATCAGCATCTTGTCCTGGGCCAGGCATATTGAAGCAATGGCCAAGAAAGCACATCAACACCTCTAGGATAGTGCTAGTGCACGGGGTGATCGCTGGGCGGCACGGTGTGTGCAAAGTCCTGTTTGTACGCTGTATCTCTAAAATCTAAAGTTAGTGCAATTTAAGAGACTTTTGGATATGCACATAGATATGCATGGAGTGGAAGGATAAGGGTAATGTGTGCAAGCTGATAAGAGTTGGGTCTTGGCATTATGTTTTGTACAGACATTGTGGGCTGATGGTTCTGTTCCTGTGGCATGCTGTTTGTTCTATGTTCACTGCACTATGAGTGGGTTGTGTGACTGAGGCCAGAGATAGTTGCTGTGGAGCCGTGGGCTTGGATACAAACTGAAGCCAGGCCCTCTGCTCAGGACCGCTGCTGGACTCAGTGGTGAGAGCAGGCAAGTAGAAAGCAGCATTTCACCCCCAGTGCCTGGAGCTGGACCATCAAAGAGAGAGTGTAGGGCCATCGGGGGGCAAGGTGGACCGTCAGAGACCATCAGGGACGTCAGAGAGTGTGTAGAGCCATCAGAGAATGGGGGGGGGGGGGGGATGTCGGAGAGTGAGGGAGGAGTGGGGGGATGTGCCGAGAATGAAGGGGGCCTCAGAGGTGGGCGCGCTGAGATCAAAGAGGGGACGGTGGGGGGTGTCAGTGATGTGCAGCGGTAGAAAGGGCTGTTCGGTGAACTTTTGTTTAGAGATACAGAGCGGAAATGCGCCATGCGGCCCTTCAAGCCCATGTCGACCAGTGATCCCGCGCATTAACACTATCCTACACACACTGTGGATAATTTTTGTACAGTTCTACAGTTTTGGTCTCCAAATTTGAGGAAGGACATTCTTGCTATTGTAGCGTAGGTTTACAAGGTTAATTCCTGGGATGGCGGGACAGTCATAGAGAAGGGATCTTGAAACGTATAAGATTATTGAGGGTTTGGACACGCTAGAGGCAGGAAACATGTTCCCGATGTTGGGGGAGTCCAGAACCAGGGGCCTCAGTTTAAGAATAAGGGGTAGGCCATATAGAACGGAGACGAGGAAATACTTTTTCACACAGAGAGTTGTGAGTCTGTGGAATTCTCTGCCTCAGAGGGCAGTGGAGGCCGGTTCTCTGGATACTTTCAAGAGAGAGCTAGATAGGGCTCTTAAAGATAGCGGAGTCAGGGGATATGGGGAGAAGGCAGGAACGGGGTACTGATTGTGGATGATCAGCCATGATCGCATTGAATGGCAGTGCTAGCTCGAAGGGCTGAATGGCCTACTCCTGCTCTTATTGTCTATTATCTATTGTTTGTTATATCAAGCCAATTGACCTACAAACCTGCACGTCTTTGGAGTGCTGGAGGAAACCTAAGATCTCAGAGAAAACCCACGCAGGTCACGGGGAGAACGTACAAACTCCATACATATAGCACCCGTAGTCAGGATCGAACCCTGGGCTCTGGCGCTGTAAGGCAGCGACTCTACTGCTGTGCTACCGTGTTGGCCCTGCCAGTTGTATGCAATGAGTTTTTCACTGTACCTAGGTAGATGTGACAATAAAGTATAATTGAATTACTGATTTGAATCATTATATTTTCTGTGTGTAGGAAAGCACTGCAGATGCTGGTTTAAATCGAAGATTGGCACAAACAGCTGGAGTATCTCAGCGGGACTGGCAGCATCGCTGGAGAGAAGGAATGGGTGACGTTTTGGGTTGAGACCCTTCTTCAGACAACACAGTGTGTAGCTCCAGTGATCAATGGCAAGCTGTGCGATGTTGAGTTGGTGTCTGGCAGTTTACTACAAACCCCTCTATTACACCGGGTCTCCTTCTATCCCCATTAATAAAATACAAAGTGCTGGGTTCTAACTGCGGGTTAGGCCGCAGCATAGGGAGGAAATCAAAAAATAGGGTGGCACGGTGGTGCAGCGGTAGAGTTGCTGCCTTACATCGCCCGAGACCAGGGTTCGATCCTGTCTGTACGGAGTTTGTACGTTCTCCCCGTGAGCTGCGTGGGTTTTCTCTGGGAGCTCCGGTTTCATCCCACACTCCAAAGACGTGCAGGTTTGTAGTTTAATTGGCTTGGCAAAATTGTACATTGTCCCGAGTGTGTGTAGGGGAGCGTTAGTGTGCGGGGGATTGCTGCTCAGCGCAGACCTGGTAATCGAAATCAACCAAATAAGTTGAAATTTATTAGGTTTAAATCAATCAAATCGTCTATTGATTCTCTACCCAGATGCAGCCTGACATTGAGTTCCTCCAGCACTTTGTGCTTTGCTCATTTCCAGCATCTGCAGTCCGTTGTGTCACCATCTATTTAATTCTTTGCCACTTATTGACTTTCCAAGATGCTACACCCCTTAATATTTCATCCATTTATACATTTTGTCACATCGTAGAATGATCTATAAATGTCTCACCTGCCCTTACCGGAAGACAAGTGTTCAAGTTCAAGTTCAAGTTCAAGTTCAGGTTTATTGTCATGTATCCCTGATAGGACAATGCAATTCTTGCTTTGCTTCAGCACACAGAACATAATAGGCATTGACTACAAAACACATGAATAAATAAACTGATAAAGTGCAAATAACAAACAATGGGTTATAATGTTCAGGGTTTTGTCCGAGCCAGGTTTAATAGCCTGATGGCTGTGGGGAAGTAGCTATTCCTGAACCTGGTTGTTGCAGTCTTCAGGCTCCTGTACCTTCTACCTGAAGGTAGAAGGGAGATGAGTGTGTGGCCAGGATGGTGTGGGTCTTTGATGATACTGCCAGCCTTTTTGAGGCAGCAACTGCGATAAATCCCCTCAATGGAAGGAAGGTCAGAGCCGATGATGGACTGGCAGTGTTTACTACTTTTTGTAGTCTCTTCCTCTCCAGGGCGCTCAAGTTGCCGAACCAAGCCATGATGCAACCGGTCAGCATGCTCTCTATTGTGCACCTGTGGAAGTTAGAGAGAGTCCTTCTTTGACAAACCGACTCTCCGTAATCTTCTCAGGAAGTAGAGGCGTTGATGTGCTTTCTTGATAATTGCATTAGTGTTCTCGGACCAGGAAAGATCTTCAGAGATGTGCACACCCAGGAATTTGAAGCTCTTGACCCTTTCAACCATCGACCCGTTGATATAAACGGGACTGTGGGTCCCCCTCCTACTCCTTCCAAAGTCCACAATCAGTTCCTTGGTTTTGCTGGTGTTGAGGGCCAGGTTATTGTGCTGGCACCATATGGACAGTTGCTCGATCTCTCTTCTATACTCGGACTCATCCCCATCAGTGATACGTCCCACGACAGTGGTGTCGTCGGCGAACTTGATGATGGAGTTCGCACTATGACCGGCTATGCAGTCATGAGTATAGAGTGAGTACAGCAGGGGGCTGAGCACGCAGCCTTGAGGTGCTCCCGTGCTGATTGTTATCGAGGCTGACACATTTCCACCAATACGAACAGACTGTGGTCTGTGAATGAGGAAGTCGAGGATCCAATTGCAGAGGGATGTGCAGAGACCCAGTTCTGCAAGTTTGGTAACCAGCTTGGAGGGGACGATTGTGTTAAATGCCGAGCTGTAATCAATAAATAACAGCCTGGCATATGAGTTTTTGTTGTCCAAGTGGTCCAGAGTGGAGTGGAGGGCCAGCGAGATTGCATCCACCGTTGTTCTGTTGTGGCGATAAGCAAACTGCAGTGGGTCCAGGTTTTTGTCGAGGTAGGAGTTGATTTGCTCCATGATCAACCTCTCAAAGCACTTCATCACCACCGGCATTAGTGCCACTGGTCGATAGTCATTGTGGCACGTCACCTTACTCTTCTTGGTCACTGGTTTAATTGATGCCCTTTTAAAGCAGGTGGGGACCTCAGACCTCAGAAGTGAGAGGTTGAAAATGTCCGTAAATACTCCAGTTGGTTGGTCTGCACAGGTTTTTAGAACACAACCGGGTATACCACCAGGTCTAGGTGCTTTTCGGGGGTTCACCCCTCTGAAGGATTTCCTGACGTCAGCCTCTGTGACTGAGACTGAGATACCATCACAGCGAATGGGGGCTGTGTTCTCCCTATCAAAGCATACGTAAAACGCATTGAGCTCGTCAGGGAGTGATGTTTCGCCGACATTCGAGCTGCCTCCTGGTTTCGCCTTGTAGGAGGTGATTGCATTCAGGCACTGCCACAGCTGCCGAACATCTGTCTCATCCTCCAGCTTGGAGCATAAGTCCCTTTTAGCCTTTTTGATGGCCTTACCAAGGTTGTATCTGGACTTCTTGTAGACCACTGTATCATCTGACATGAATGCCCGGTGTCTGGTCTTCAGAAGAGTGTGGATCTCATAGTTCATCCAAGGTTTCTGATTGGGAAACACTCGGAAGGTTTTTGTAGGGATGCAGTCCTCCACACATTTCTTAATGAAGTCTGTAACGACTGTTGCGTATTCGTTCAAGTCCGTTGCCGAGTCCTTGAACATTTCCCAGTCTACAGACTCCAAACAGTCCTGGAGTTGTTCCTCTGCCTCCCACCCCCCCAGACCAGCTCAGTATTCATCTACAATTAATGCCTTCCACCTGAACACATGGATTCTAATCATTTCAACTCTTTAATTTAATGTATTTGTTCCCTTTTAATATATTTCATCAGTTATAGGAGCAGAAGTAGTCCATTTGGCCCATCGAGTCTACTCCACCATTCAATCATGGCTGATCTATCTTTCCCTCTCAACCTCATTCTCTTGCCTTCACCCCATAACCCTTGGCATCCGTAATAATCACCAATCTGCCAATCTCCACCTTAAAATTACCCAATGTCGTGGCCTCCACAGCTGATTGTGGCATTGAATTCCACAGATTCACCACCCTCTGATTATAGAAATTCCTCTGCATCTCCATTCCAAAGGTATGACTTTTTATTCTGAGGCTGTGCCCTCTGGTCCTATACTCTCCCACTAATGAAAACATCCTCTCTATAAAACATGTGTTTAAGAGGGAACTGCAGATGCTGGAGAATCGAAGGTTACACAAAAAAGCTGGAGAAACTCAGCGGGTGCAGCAGCATCTATGGAGCGAAGGAAATAGGCAACGTTTCGGGCCGAAACCCTTCAGGGTTTCAGCCCGAAACGTTGCCTATTTCCTTCGCTCCATAGATGCTGCTGCACCCGCTGAGTTTCTCCAGCTTTTTTGTGTAACTCTCTATAAAACATAATTGGTTGTTGTTTCATTTTTATCTGCCAGTATTTTTTATGCATTCTCTTTGACTGCTTTCTTTTTTGATGTCATCCTGACACATTCGACACACCTCTGGATGACCTGCAGGTTGTCTGAAGTCTGCTCTGTTGGCAACAAATATTATTTGGAGCAAGTTCATGGAAATGGACCAGATTCTGTTGGGTGGCACAGTGCCGCAGCGGTAGAGTTGCTGCCTGACAGTGCCAGAGACCTGGGCTTGATCCTGCCCACGGGTGCTGTCTGTGTGGAGTTTGTCCCTTCTCCCCGTGACCTGCGCGGATTTTCTCCGGGTGCTCTGGTTTCCTCCCACATTCCAAGACCTACAGGTAGCTGGTTAATTTTGTTTTGGTAAAAATTGAAAAATGTACCCAGTGCTAGCATGTGGGGTGATTGCTGGTCGGCACGGACTTGGTGGGCCGAAGGGCCTGTTTCTGTGCTGTATCTCTAAACTAAACTAAAACTAAACTAAATTAAACTAAAGCAGCTCTTCTGCTTATGAATAAATTGGAAGCAATGATGGTGGATGATTGCATGGGAAAAGTTTGGTGTTGGTTCGAGTCCATAGAATGACAATAAAATATAGAAACATAGAAACATAGAAAATAGGTGGAGGAGTAGGCCATTCGGCCCTTCGAGCCTGCACCGCCATTCAGATCAGATTCAGATTAAGATTCAATTTAATTGTCATTGTCAGTGAACAGTACAAAGACAACGAAATGCATTTAGCATCTCCCTTGAAGAGCGACATAGCAAAAGATTTGAATTAAAAAAACCAATAAGACGGGGGTGGGGGGGGGGGGGGGGGGGGGGGGGGGGGTGGAGAGAGTTTGGGGGGCTGGCACTCACCGAGGGCACGTGGTCTTCAGTAGTTTGACAGCCCGCCGAAAAAAAAGTTTAGCTTCAGTTTAGCTATTCCTCGGAAAATGCTGGTTCGGCAACGGAGAGACCTGTAGCGCCTCCCGCATGGTAGGAGGGTAAACAGTCCATGATGTGCCTGGGGTGCTCCACCAGGAGAGCTAGCTCAGTGCAAACTTGGCCTCTGCAGTTGAGCGAGACACAGCATGGCAGACAGCGCTAGAAACTTTGCACGGGACTCAGCCCACCGCGTCTGGGGAGCGTGGAACCGGTGATGCTATAGTTGGGCAATTTTCACCACCCTCTGCATTGCCTTCCGGTCGGAGACAGAGCAGTTGCCATACCATACTGTGATGAAGTTGGTAAGGATGCTCTCGATGAAACAGCAGTAGAACATCACCAGGATCTGAGGTGACAGATGGACCTTCTTCAGTCTCCTCAGGAAGAAGAGACGCTGATGAGCCTTCTTGATCAGGGATGAGCCTTCTTGATCATTCAATATGATCATGGCTGATCATCCAACTCAATATCCTGTACCTGCCTTCTCTCCTTACCTCCTGATCCCTTTAGCCACAAGGGCCACATCTACCTCCCTCTTAGCCAAAGTGGGACAGCCTCTTAAAGTGGTGGTGGAATTAGAAACTGTTACAATGTTTAAGAGGCATTTAGTCAGACACTTCAATAGGCGAGGCACATAGAAACATAGAAACATAGAAACATAGAAAATAGGTGCAGGAGTAGGCCATTCGGCCCTTCAAGCCTGCACCGCCATTCAATATGATCATGGCTGATCATCCAACTCAGTATCCTGTACCTGCCTTTTCTCCTTACCCCCTGATCCCTTTAGCCACAAGGGCCACATCTACCTCCCTCTTAAATATAGCCAATGAACTGGCCTCAACTACCTTCTGTGGCAGAGAATTCCAGAGATTCACCATTCTCTGTGTGAAAAATGTTTTTCTCATCTCGGTCCTAAAAGATTTCCCCCTTATCCTTAAACTGTGACCCCTTGTTCTGGACTGTCCCAACATCGGGATCAATCTTCCTGCATCTAGCCTGTCCAACCCCTTAAGAACTTTGTAAGTTTCTATAAGATCCCCCCTCAATCTTCTAAATTCTAGCGAGTACAAGCTGAGTCTATCCAGCCTTGACTTGATACTTGATAGATTTGGGATTCAGTTCATGGAATCCCAAACTGAACATGGAACTGGAGGGTCTACTGACCAAAGTGGTTGGAGTTGTTGGAGAGAGGGTTGGGGGCTCAGGTCAGGGAGGTACTTGGTCAGTGAAGGAGTAGAGGATGCAGAGATCTGTGATGTAAAGGAGTGAACCTGCAACCAGGCAGGCACGGTGGCAGAGTAGTAGAGTTGCTGCCTTACAGTGGAAAACATGGGAAGAAAAAATTAGCTTGGTTTGGTTCAGTTTAGCTTCAGTTTAGATAGAATCAAAATGCGAGAGTAACTCAGCGGGACAGGCAGAATCTCTGGGTGACGTTTTGGGTCGAGACCCTTCCTCAGACTTGATGCTGCCTGTCCCGCTGAGTTGCTCCACCATTTTGAGCCTATCTTCAGTGCAAACCAGTTCCTTCCTACACATTAATTTCAGTTTTGTTTAGTTTAGAGACACAGCATGGAAACAGTCTCTTCGGCCCAGATTAGTATAATTTAGAAATACAGCACGGAAACGGGCCCTTCAGCCCACCGCGTCTGCGCCGACCAGCGATGCCCGCACCCTAACACTATCCTACACAGACTATGGACAATTTACAATTTTACCAAGCAAATTAACCTACAAACCTGTGCGTGTTTGCAGTGTGGGAGGAAACCAGAACTACCGGAGGTAAACCCACGCAGGTCACGGGGAGAACGTACAAACTCCGCACAGAGAAGCACCTGTAGTCAGGATCGAACCCGGGTCTCTGATGCTGTAAGGCAGTAACTCTACCACTGTGCCGCTGTTATGTATGTTACTGTAACACTATATTCTGCACACTGTTGTTTGACAAAGTTACTCACTGTATTCTTGGCACACAATTACATTAATAAACTAATACCAAAACTGCACCACACTGGCTACATTGCGATGGCAAGGACATTTCATAAGCATTTAACGATTGTAAAATGCTTTGCAACAACCCTGTCAAAAATGATGCCAAATTAGTGTGAGTCTTGCTTTCTTAATGCTACAGATAATGCATATTTGCCTGGCCTACATCAAAATGGATGTGTCAATCCGAGATGAGTCTAGGAAGTCTGACTTCCATTGAAGATGTGGATCGGTTTGACTGTAATTAAAATGGTGTACGTTGGACTGTAATTAGCAATGTCGATCTGTCTGGTTGTAATTATAAATGCAAAGCTGCTTGGTGTTGTAATTAAAAATCTCCCTAACTGTAATTATCAACATGAGCCCGTCTGAGTGTAATCACTCTGACTGAGGGCTGAGAATGCTATTAACAAAGCCAAGCTAGCAATCACCCGCGAAATAATAATTTAGATTCTGATGCCTTCTCTTCTTTGGATTAGATTGGAAAAAGAAACAGAAGTTGGAGCGAGACTATGCTGATTTCCCCCCTCAAACCTGTCCCATCTAGAGAAGGGTCCCGACCCAAAACGTCACCCATTCCTTCTCTCCAGAGATGCTGCCTGTCCCACTGAGTTACTCCAGCATTTTGTGTCTATCCTCCACTGATGCTGTTGAACTATTCCAACACTTTGTGGGGTTTTTTTGCAAACCAATATCTGCAGTTCCTTGTGTCCATCATTCATATGACCAGGGTGATTTGCCCCTGCCCGAAGTTAAGTTTAGATAATAGACAATAGACAATAGGTGCAGGAGTGGGCCATTCAGCTGTTCGAGCCAGCACCACCATTTACTGTGATCATGGCTGATCATCCACCCTACGTTCCTGTCTTTTCCCCATATCCCTTGACTCCACTATTTTTAAGAGCTCTATCCAACTCTGTTGAAAGCATACATAGAATTGGCCTCCACTGCCGTCTGAGGTGGAGAATTCCACAGACTCACAACCCTCTGTGTGAAAAATGTTTTCCTCATCTCCGTTCTAAATGGCTTACCCCTTATTCTTAAACTGTGGTCCATAGTTCTTGACTCCCCCGACATCGGGAACATGTTTCCTGCATCTAGCGTGTCCAAATCCTGAACAATCTTATATGTCACAATAAGATATCCTCTCATCCTTCTAAATTCCTAAATTCTAAAGCCCAAGCCGCTCCATTCTCTCAGCATATGACAGTGCCGCCATCCCGGGAATTAACCTCGTGCACCTACGCTGCACTCCCTCAATAGCAAGAATATCCTTCCTCAAATTTGGCGACCAAAACTGCACACAATACACCAGGTTTGGTCTCACTAGGGCCCTGTACAACTGCAGGAGGACCTCTTTGCTCCTCTACTCAACTCCTCTTGTTATGAAGGTCAACATGCCTTTCTCTTTCTTTACTGCCTGTTGTACCTGCATGCTTACTTTCAGTGACTGATGGAGCAAGGACCCCCAGATCTCGTTGTACTTCCCGTTTAGTTTAGTGCAGTGACACAACGCAGAAACAGGCCCTTTTGGCACACGACAAGCAGCGATCCCCACACATTAACACTACGCTACATGCACTAGGAACAATTTATAATTTTACCATGGGATTTTGATAGGCAGATAGGAGGGCAAATGCCAGAGATGATAAAGCAAGACGTATGAGACAAAAGGATTAACAAGTTACGAATTGTGAAGCTAGAGGAAGGAATGAATATAATAACATAGAAAATAGGTGCAGGCGAGGCCAGTTGGCCCTTCGAACCAGCACTGCCATTCAATATGATCATGGCTGATCATCCAGAATCAGTACCCCTTTCCTGCTTTTTTCCCCGTATCCCTTAATTCCGTTAACTCTGAGCTGACTATCTCTTGAAAACATCCAGTTAATTGAACTCCACATTTAAAACACAGAAACATGGATGGGAAAGATTTGATGAGATATGGGCCAAAAACAGGCAGGTGGGACTAGTGTAGATGGGGCATGATGGTCGGCATGGGCATGTTGGGCCAATGGGACTGTTTCCATTCTGTGTCACTCAATCTCCCTGTGGCTCAAAATGCTCACTATTTCCATTTAAAACCAACTGAGTCCGAATTGATTGTAATGAACAAAGACACTGCATTAATAATATAATCCTCAAGTGCTATACTCAAATCGACATGACATTCTCCAGACAAACTCTTTATTGATCTACTCTTACACCTAATATTGCAACAAAAAAAATTACGTGTCCTTAATGCATAATT
The DNA here is from genome assembly GCF_028641065.1 of Leucoraja erinaceus. NCBI lineage: Eukaryota > Metazoa > Chordata > Chondrichthyes > Rajiformes > Rajidae > Leucoraja > Leucoraja erinaceus. The sequence goes on from NC_073377.1 coordinate 6,429,439, forward strand.
TGATAAAAATATAAGGTATAAATCTCACTATTTTTTAAACGCCATATACTGGCCAGAAATGTTACATGCCACAGTTGAAATGACAAAAGTATAATTGTTTGGCTTAAAGAGCATACCCCAGGTAGAGGCAGCAGGCCACCTTTATATTCAAATAGTTGAGTTTACCTTTTCCATGGGCCTGTATAAGCTTCCATCAAGACGAAGCTCATGCTGTTCACTAAAGCTAAATCAAAGCCCTCGGATCTCCCTCCTATCACCACTTTGCAGGGCTCTGTGATTGAATCTGTGCCTCAATATAAATATCTGGGAATTATAATTGACGATTCTCTCTCTTTTAAACCTCATATCCAGCAACTTGTGAAAAAAGTAAAGATAAAATTAGGTTTTTACTTTAGAAACAATCTTGTTTTTCTTTTGAAGCCAAAAAAAGACGTTGCTGCAACGTTTATGTCCGTGTTGGACTATGGTGATGTTTTATATATGAATGCATCTTCAAAATGCCTACAGTCTTTGGACACGGTCTGCCCAGAAGCACTGAGATTTGTTACTAATTTTAAAACCCTCACGCACCACTGCTCTTTGTATGCTCAAGTTGGATGGTTTGCCCTGTCCACCCGCAGACTCCATCATTGGCATATCCTTATTTATAAGACTATCTTCGGTGTTCTTCCTTCATACCTGCAGAAGTATGTGATTCGAAAAAGCACAGGAACTTATCAGCTCCTCTCTGAGGACTTGTTCTTACTAACTGTACCTAAAGTCCGTACTGAACTGGGGAAAAGGGCATTTAGTTATGCTGCTTCCTTCGCATGGAACCAGCTGCAGAATGAACTGAAACTTAAGGAGCTGGTTTCTATAAACAGATTTAAATCCCTTCTTAATGATGTTGAAGCGGGCTCTTCTGTCTGTACATGATTTGTTTGATGATCTTCTGATTGTGACTCTATTTATATGTTCTCTGTTGTTTTTAAATTATTGTCTGTAACTGTGGAACTGTGCTGCTGCCTGTCTTGGCCAGGACTCTCTTGTAAAAGACACTTTTAATCTCAATGAGACTACTACTGGTTAAATAAAGGTTAAATAAAAATAAATAAAAATAAAGACACTGTTGGACTCCTAAGATAGACATAAAATGCTGGAGTGATTCAGCGGGGCAGGCAGCATCTCTGGATAGAAGGAATGGGTGACATTTCGGGTCGAGACACTTCATTAGACCATCTGCCCATATGTCTGAAGAAGGTTCTAAAGAATCTGAAGAAGGGTCTCGAGCCGAAACGTCACCCATTCCTTCGAATGAGGCTTGGATATTAATGGCTTGGATAGAGTGGATGTGCAGAGTATGTATCCACCAGCGGGAGAGTCTAGGACTAGAGGTTATAGCCTCAGAATTAATGGACGTTCCTTTCGGAAGGAGATGAGGAGGAATTTCTTTAGTCAGAAGTGAATCCATGGAACTATTACTTGTGGAGGCCCAAGTCAGTGGATATTTTTTAAGGCAGAGATAGATAGATTTTTGATTAGTACAGGTGTCAGAGGGTTCTGGGAAGAAGGCAGGAGAATGGGGTTAGGAGGGAAGAGAGAGATCAGCCATGATTGAATGGTGGAGTAGACTTGATTGGCCTAATGGCCAAATTCTGTACCTATCGCGTATGACCTTATGACCTCATGATCCAGAGATGCTGCCTGTCCCGCTGAGCTACTCCAGCATTTTGTTTCGATCTCGGGTGTAAACCAACATCTGCAGTTCCTTCCTACACTATTGGATTCTGTTGCTTGTGCCTTAACATTGTGGTTCAGAGAGTCAGCAACACCTATAGGTTACATTAATAAAAGTTTGAATCGAGTTTGTAGATGCAAAAGTGAGACGGAGTGATTAGTTTAGGCTGGCATCATGTTTGGCATGGACATTATGGGCAGAGGTGCTCTGTTTCTGTGCTGTGCTGAGTTGAAAGTGTTTTACTGTCATGTGCTCTGAAATCAAACAATGAAACTTCTTCAAACTTCTTCAGTCTAAATTTCCCCTCACCTGTTACCACCTATCACGTACAGAAAGGAACTGCAGATGCTGGTTTACACTGAAGATAGCGGAGAAAAGGAATAGATGACATTTCGGGTCGATATCCTTCTCCAGAGATGCTGCCTGACCCGCTGAGTTGCTCCAGCATTTTGTGTCTACCCACCTATCACTTGCCAGGCTTTGTCCTGTCCCTCCCAGCTTACAGCTTTCTTTCTCACCCCACACCACAATCATGTCTGAACAAGGGTCCCGACTCGAAACGTCATCTATCCAAGTTCTCCAGAGATGCTGCATGATCTGTTGAATTACCTGTATGATTACGATCAAACAAAACTCAAAGCGTTAGACATCAGCCAGTACAAAGTAGCTCACTTGATTGGCAAAGCTTTCATTAATCACTAGGAATAGACATTCTTCTGTGCTAACAAGGAAATCTGGTATCTTCTAGAGGGATAAATGTAGACTGAAGCTCATAGCCTCCAATTACATACAATACCTCTCTGACAAGAGAGCATAGCTTTAAGGTGAGAGGCAAAGATTAAAGGAGATATGCTTGGCAAGTATTTTTTACACAGAGGTTGGTGGGTGCCTGGAATGCGTTGCCAGGGGTGTTGGTGGAGGCAGATATCTAAATGGTGTTTAAGAGGCTTTTGGACAGGCACATTGAAGTGTGGGGAATAGAGGGATATGGATCATGTACAGGTAAATGAGATCAACTTAATTTGGCATCATGTTCGGTACAAACATTGTGTGCTCAAGGGCCCTGTGTTCCTGTGTTGTACCTTTCTATGCTCTCCACTGTGAAAGACGATGCACAAACATAATCACACCACCCACAGTGTACAGATACAGCGTAAAGGGAATGACGTTGGATTGGTTGATTGATACTATGTTTCATAGAAACATAGAAAATAGGTGCAGGAGTAGGCCATTCGGCCCTTCGAGCCTGCGCCACCATTCAATATGATCATGGCTGATCATCCAAGTATCCTGTACCTGCCTTCTCTCCATACCCCCTGATACTTTTAGCCACAAGGGCCACATCTAACCCCTCTTAAATATAGCCAATGAACTGGCCTCAACTACCTTCTGTGGCAGAGAATTCCAGAGATTCACCACTCTCTGTGAAAAATGTTTTTCTCATCTCGGTCCTAAAAGATTTCCCCCTTATCCTAAAACTTTGACCCCTTGTTCTGGACTTCCCCAACATCGGGAACAATCTTCCTGCATCTAGCCTGTCCAACCCCTTAAGAATTTTGTAAGTTTCTATAAGATCCCCCCCTCTATCTTCTAAATTCTAGCGAGTACAAACCGAGTCTATCCAGTCTTTCTTCATATGAAAGTCCTGGCATCCCAGGAATCAGTCTGGTGAACCTTCTCTGTACTCCCTCTGCGGCAAGAATGTCTTTTCTCAGATTAGGAGACCAAAACTATACGCAATACTCCAGGTATTTGGTGCGGTGAGTACCTTTGTTTTGCATACAGTACAAGTATACAAAGAGTTGCCATGTAAAGGGTGCAGACAAAGTTACAATGGTATTCAATATAGTGCCCCTTCCTTCACCTCCACCTCACCCCCCTTTGTTCTCGGCAGCGCTCCCCCCCCTCACCCCCAACGCTCTCTTTGTTCTCGGCAAAAGCGCTAAGGCGCTGTTGCCTCGTCCCCCTCACAAGGGACCCCCCCCCTACCATCCGGGAGGCGCTACAGGTCTCTCCGTTGCCGAACCAGCAGGTCGAGGAACAGCTTCTTTCCGGCGGCTGTCACTCTACTAAACAACGTACCTCGGTGACTGCCAATCACCCCCCCCCCGGACACTTATTATTATTATTTTTTTTTTTAATTCAAATCGTTTTGCTATGTCGCTCTTCAAGGGAGATGCTAAATGCATTTCGTTGTCTCTGTACTGTACACTGACAATGACAATTAAAATTGAATCTGAATCTGAATCTGAATCTTTTGATGAAATTCAGCGAGCAAAAGTGATAATTCCCGATATTTTGGATCATTAAATCTCCACGGCAAATGTCTGCTGTTCACTTCCGCTGTTTTTCCACATTCAGTTCCCTCTTTAATTACCTTACTTTCTATCTTTTTTTTGCCTGAAAATTTAGGTCACTGTGCTTCACGGTCACCCCGACTAGCACAGAAAATTTCAGCTCACAAATCGTCCGTTTTCCATGTTTTTAACGGGTGTAAAAGTGTGTTTCCCCATTCACTAACATGTACCGAAGTGACATATGTCCTCCAGTTAAATTTTTCGGTCACGTGAGGGGGGATCTACGCTCATTTGACATTTGGTGAAATCACCCTATACCAGAACCAAACACAGTCAGTCAATGGGAAAAAATATGTACAAATCCAGAATCAACAAATTTACCCCCCTGGGTCGGTAAAATTTACCCCTTGGGTAGGCGAAATGTACCTCAGGTTGGGAACCCTTGGACTAGCAAGATATTTATGCAAGATAAAGTCCAGCAAAGTCTGATTAAAGATAGTTTGAAGATCTTTAATGAGGTAGATGGGAAGTCTAGATGGTGGTAAGATGGCTAGGTTACCTGATAACAACTGGGGAGAAACTATTCCTGAAACTGGAGGTGTGCGTATTCACACTTCTGTACCTCTTGCCTGATGTAAGAATGAAGTCGTACGCAGTGCACAGATAGAGAATAAAGAGCATAAGATGTCTGAGATCAGCAGTTTCAGTTTCAGCTTAGTTTATTGCCACCTGTACAGAGGTGCAGTGAATAGTTTGTGTTGCGTGCTGATCAGTCGGCGGAAAGCCAATACATGATTACAGTGAGGAAAGCAAATGTCATGTTGGCCTTCATAGCGAGAGGATTTGAGTATAGGAGCATGCAGTTGTACAGGGCCCTGGTGAGACCATACCTGGAGTATTGTGTGCAGTTTTGGTCTCCTAATTTGTGGAAGAACATTCTTGCTATTGAGGGAGTGCAGCGTAGTTTCACCAGGTTAATTCCCAGGATAGTGGGACTGACATATGATGAAAGAATGGATCGACTGGGCTTATATTCACTGGAATTTAGAAGAATGAGAGGGGATGTTATAGAAACATATAACATTCTTCAGGGATTGGACAGGCTAGATGCAGGAAAACATGTCCTGATGTTGGAAGAATTCAGAACCAGGAGTCACATTTAGGACTGAGATGAAGAAAAACATTTTCAACCAGAGAGTTGTGAATCTGTGGAATTCTCTGCCACAGGAAGCCAATTCACCAGATGTTTTCAAGAGAGAGTTAGATTTTGCTCTCAAGGCTAATGGAATCAATGGATATGGGGTGAAAGCAGGAACGGGGTACTGATTTTGAATGATCAGCCTTGATCATATTGAATGGTGGTGCTGGCTTGAAGAGCTGAATGACCTACTCCTGCACCTATTTTCTATGTATCTATGTTTCTATGTTACAATCGAACCATTTGCAATGTATAAATACATGATAAGGGAATGGCCAGTAAAGTCTGATCATGGATAGTCCGAGGATCACCAATGAGGTTTGCTCTCCAGTTGTGGTGGATGTTTCAGTTGCCTGGTAACAGCTGGGAAGAAGCTGCATCTGAATCTGGCTATTTACCAAGATCAGTGTGAGGAAGGGTCCCGACTTGAAACATTATCTATCCATGTTCTCCACAGATGCTGCCTGACCTGTTGAGTTGCTCCAGCACTCAGTCTCTTATTTTTGTAAACCAACACCTGTAGTTCCTTGTTTCCACGTGTTATGCTGGGTAATGTTTTTAAGCATCACACCCTGGATTAACATACCAAATGCTTTATGCTTGATGAGCCTTTGTGCTTTCCATCTAATTAGAGCTCTTGGCATCCTTGTCAGGAAGTATAAGCCTTCTGAATGACTTGAACAAAAGACGGTAACAAAGTAGCAATTTATATGCCATTAATATTGAATTGGCAGTTTCAATGAAATGATTTCTGTCCATTTGTTATTCCATTCATTAACGACTGAAGCTGTCAGATCAGGAAGAACATCTGAGCTAATTGAGACCTTGGGCAGTTCCAATGGGAAACACACACTTGATTTCAATATTTAAAGTATGAAGTGCTGATTTGGTGGCTCCACTGTATTTGTGGCAAGTGAAAGTCTCTCACTTGTAAGTTTGTATTATGCACTACATCGTCTATCACTTGTTCTGAGAACTTTGGCTTAGTTTAGCTTAGCGTAGAGATACAGCGCGGAAACTGGTTATTCTGCCCACCAAGTCCATGCCAACTGGGGATCCCCGCACACCAACACTATCCGACACACACTAGGGTCAATTTGCAATTGTACCAAGCCAATTCAATTACAAATCTGTACGTATTTGGAGTACTGTGGGAGGAATCCGGAGTTCCCGGAAAAAGCGTACACAGGTCACGGGGAGAACATACAAACTCCGTACACACAGCGGCCATGCTCAGAATCTAACCCGGGTCTCTGGCGCTGTAAGGCAGCAACTCTAACGCTGCGCCACTGCTTCTCCCCCTTGAACGTTTGTATTATGTAGTACATTCTCTATAACATGTTCTCAGAACTTTGAATGAATGAATAAGTTTATTGTCCAAGTATTCACATACAAGGAATTTGCCTTGGTGCTCCGCACGCAAGTGACAACATGACATACAGTGAAAGTTAGGAATGACACATAAGTTTATGTTTGAGTTTCTTTTATCAATGTTTTCTTTATTCCTCTTTTTGGATTTAGGGTGTCAGGGGTTATGGGGAGAAGGTAGGAGAATGGGGTTAGGAAAGGGAAATAGATCAGCCATGAGTGAATGGCAGAGTAGACTTGATGGGTCGAATGGCCTAATTCTGTTCCTATAACATAGGAACTTACTTGTTGCTGCCAAGGCCAGCATTCACTTCCAATCCCTAATTCCTTTTGAGAAGATGGCGGTGAGCCATTTTCTTGAACCTCTGATGAAGGTGCGCACACATGGAAACATAGAAACATAGAAAATAGGTGCAGGAGTTGGCCATTCGGCCCTTCGAGCCTGCACCGACATTCAATATGATCATGGCTGATCATCCAACTCAGTATCCTGTACCTGCCTTCTCTCCATACCCCATGATCCCTTTCGCCACAAGGGCCACATCTAACTCCCTATTAAATATAGCCAATGAACTGGCCTCAACTACCTTCCGTGGCAGAGAATTCCACAGATTCACCACTCTCTGTGTTAAAAATGTTTTTCTCATTTCGGTCCTAAAAGATTTCTCCCTTATCCTTAAACTGTGACCCTTTGATCTGGACTTCCCCAACATCGTGAACAATCTTCCTGCATCTAGCCTGTCCAACCCCTTAAGAATTTTGTAAGTTTCTATAAGATCCCCCCTAAATCTTCTAAATTCTATCGAGTACAAGCCGAGTCTATCCAGTCTTTCTTCATATGAAAGTCCTGCCATCCCAGGAATCAGTCTGGTGACCCTTCTCTGTGAGTCAATTTACAATTTTACCAAAGCCAATTAACCTACAAAAATGGACGTCTTTGTACTGTGGGAGGAAACTGGAGCATCCGGAGAAAACCCACGCAAGTCACGGGGAGAACGTATCATCAACACATGGGTGGCACAGTGGTGCAGCAGTGGAGTTGCTGCCTTACAGCACCAGCGGCCTGGTTTTGATCCTGACTATGGGTATTGCCTGCACGGAGTTTGTACGCTCTCTCTGCGACCACGTGGGTTTTCGGTGGGTGCACTGGCTTCCTCCTACATTCCAAAGACCTGCAGGTTTGCAGATTAATTGGCTTCTGTAAAAATTGTCCCTAGTGTGTAGGATTGCATGGGTGATCGCTGGGCGGCGTTGGCTCGGTTGCCTGTTTTCGCTCTATCTCTAAACTAAACTAAACCGAATGCCTTCTCTCCATACCCCCTGATCCCTTTAGCCACAAGGGCCACATCTAACTCCCTCTTAAATATAGCCAATGAACTGGCCTCAACTACCGTCTGTGGCAGAGAATTCCACAGATTCACCACTCTCCATGTGAAATATGTTTTCCTTATCTCGGTCCTAAAAGATTTCCCCCTTATCCTTAAACTGTGACCTCTTGTTCTGGATACCTAATAACATTGTGTTATTAGGTATCCAGGTATCGAGCTCAATAATTTGGACCAAATGACAATTAATCATTGGCGATTTATTTCCAAGTGAGGTTGGTGTGAGCCGACTGGTTATTCATAACTCATGTTCATAAGTTGGAGGAGCAGAATTTGGCCATTCGACCCATCACGTCTACTCCATCATTCAATCAAGGATGATCTATCTTTCCCACTCAACCCCATTCTCCTGCCTTCTCCCATAACCCCTGACACTCTTACTAATCAAGAATATGTCTTAAAAATATCCATTGACTTGGCCTCCACAGCCCTAGAATGCCTTGACACCATCCTAGACCACGTGTTAGTATACTAGTCTGAAGAAAGTCCTGACCTTGATGTATTCAAGACAGAGTTAGATTTAGCTTTTAGGGCTAACGGAATCAAGGGAAATGTGGAGAAAACAGGAATGGGGTACTGATTTTGGATGATTAGCCATAATCATATTGAATGGCGCTGCTGGCTCAAAGAACTGAATGGCCTTCTCCTGCACCTATTTTCTATGTTTCTATTTTTTCTATGACCCGAAACATCTCTGCGGATGGCTCGATTGTAACCATGTATTGTCTTTCCACTGACTGGTTAGTATGTAACAAAAACTTCCCACTTACGAATCATATAGCACTCATAGAATCATACGCCAACTCGTCCATGTTGGGCCGAAGTGCTCCATCTAAGCTAGTCCCATTTGCCGGTGTAAGGCCAATATCCCTCTAAACCTTTCTTATTCATGTAGCTGTCCAAAGATTTGAAGTTGAGTTTTTTTTACTGTCTTTAAAATGTTTATTTTTTATTGTTGTTAACGTACATTTCTCAACTACTTGCTTTGGCAGCTTGTTCAATAAAACCCATCTCCCTATGAGTGAGATGTAGGTATGTTGCAAAACCTACCTGAATCGTCATTGGGAATCTGCCCAAAGCCATGTCCGCGATTTTGGCGCTGTTTGGAGGGGGCGGGTTTAAAACGCGATTTTTACTAGGCTGTTCCAATCGCAGATGTTCAGCCTAGTAAATCATTAACGAAAAATCGCAGCAAGACCCGGTCGCAAAAGGTATTATTAGTTTGATAGGCCTCGAATAATAGTTATAATAGTTTTAAAATCACTATCTCACTCCGCAACCTATCGCAGCCCCAGGGTTTTATAAAGCAAACAATTAAAGGTATGTACCTTATTTTTACATTAAGTGGGGCGTGTGTATAACCCTGTTTATAAAGTTTTCTATAGCGAGTAGTTCATTTTGGGCTTTTTATATCCCGCAGTATTTTTCTTGGCATTTGAGGGCACTAATCCAGCGCAATGTGAACGTTCTAAACCAGCGCGTTCACAGGAACCCACTAGAAAGCCGATTTAAATGGGCATTTATTTACAGCAATTGAACACTAAATTCCTTCCATTTGGCCTATAAATTAATGTAAATTAGATATAAAAATCATGTTATATTGTGAATTATTTGTGAATAATCTTTGGACACAGGCTATTTAAGAAATGGATAGATGTTTATATATAGTAATTGAATTTTGATTAAACATGATTTTCTTTTTTAGTATTTACTATTTGTTTTAGCGTTTAACTTTATAATCTCTACCTTTTTTTCTAAAATTGAAAAATTGAGGAAAAACAACGTGTACAGAGTTGCTTATTGGTTGCAGTCAGAGGAGTATGATGATGCTACTGATTATGATATGCCAATGTACCAGCTAGCAGCTGATCTTCTCCATAAAGACTTGGTCTTTTGCTAGAAATTGTAATTTATTTACCTATCCATTACTGACACAGCATATTATACAATAATATTAAAGTTCTGATCTTGAGAATATCACATTTTTGAATTTTCAAGGCAGTCTGGTTGTTTATTACCATTTCTGTCACATCGGTCAATTTTGTAATTAGCTACAATTAGGTAATTAGCTAATTGTATGCTTTAATTTCATGTCATCCAAGTAAGATTGTTTTATATTTTTTCAGAATGCTTCAATCTATGATAGGTGAAAATTTCATTCAGTTCTCTTAATTCTTAAGAAAGTTACGGGTTTTTGACTATCCAAGATCACAGCTTTTTTGTAATGTCCATTGAAAATCAATAGGGAACAAGGTGCTAATTTCCGAGTATGAAAATGGCCATAACTTTTTTAATACTTGAGATATGAAAGTGACTTTGGTGTCAAATTAAACTTGTTGTTATGCTTTATCTGATGGGATAAATTGCAGACTTGATTTTTAAAATCTCAAAATTTTGTAACATTGCTATGAGATGGTTCCTATTAAATATCTCCCCTATCACCTATTAACTACGCCTCCCAGTTCTTGATTCCCTGAGTTAATGAGTATAGGAAAGAAAAACACAGATGATTAATACATTTTTGAAGGAAACCTGTAATCCTTGCAGAAACAAAGGCCCGCAATTGCTTGTTCATACCAAAGACACAACATGCTGGAGTAACTCAACGGTTCAAGCAGCACCTCTGGAGAAAAAAGATGGGTTCCCATTATATTTCTCCTGAGATGCTGCTTGACCAGCTGACTTATTCCAGCACTTCGGGTCTTGCCTGTCATATTTCGAGACTTTAGAGAGTTTAGAGGAACAGTGTGGAAACAGCGAGGAAACTGCGCTAACCAGCGATCACCCCATACACTAGCACTAGGGCCAATTTACAAATGTTACTCATTAATTAAACTACAAACCTGCACGCCTTCAGAGCACCCAGTCACAGGGAGAACTCTGTATAGACAGCACCCGTAGTCAGGATCGTAGTCAGGACGCCTCGCAGTGGGCCGCGGAGAAGCCTAGGCCGATGGACAAGGATGGTCACGTGGAAGTGAGGACGCCGCTGCCGAGGGAAGGATCAAAGGAGGGCCCGGCGTGGGGGGATCGCCATAAGAATCAAGATCAAGATTCAAGATTCAAGATTCAATTTAATTGTCATTTGGACCCCTTGAGGTCCAAACGAAATGCCGTTTCTGCATCCATACATTACAAACAAATAGACCCAACATAATTACACTACATAATTTACATTTTACGTAAACAGGCCAAAAAAAACTTATCACTCCACTCACATCCCCCCCCCCCCCCCCCCCCCCCCCCCCCCCCACTCTCCCCCCCCCCCCCCCCCCCCCCCCCCGATGTCAGAGTCAAAGTCAAAGCCCCCGGCTGGCGATGGCGATTGTCCCGCGGCCATTAAAGCCACACCGGGTGGTGCGAGGTCGCTCACCGGGTCTTGGTGTTAAAGCCCCCGGCGTGCACTCGCAGAGTCCCGCGGCCATTCCAAGCCGCGCGGGGCGGTGATGTAAGGCCCCGCTTCAGGAGCTCTTCAACTCCGCAACGCGGGCGGGAGAAGTCGCCGTTGCAGGAGCCCTGAAAAGCGGTCTCCATAAAGGGACCCGCGGGCTCCCGGTGGCGACGTCCGCCAGACCCGCAGTTGCAGCCTCCGAATCTCCGGAGGTCGGTCCGCAGCAGCAGCAGCGCAGCACCACCGCTCCACCCGCTCCAGCCTCGGCCAGCTCCTCGACGGTGAGGTGAGTTGGCGGCACCACAGTCCCTGGTCTTCTCCTGTTGGAGGCCGCTCCTCGTTGCAGCCCCAACGACAACGGAGACCCGACAGAAAAGGTCGGGTCTCCCGTGCAGGGAGAGATTTAAAAAGTTTACCCCCCCTCCCTCCCACCCCACCCCCACCCCCGCCCCCCCACACACACACACCCCAACAAAAAAATAACAAAACTACAAAGAAACATAGACAAAAAATAATAAAAACGCGGACGAGCTGCAGAGTCCGCTGCTGACGAGAGTCGCGCCGCCTACCGGATAAGGGAGGGGGAATGGGGGGGGAATGGCGGGAATGGGGAGGGGGAAGGAGAGGGGTTGGGGAGGGGGGGAGGGGGAGGGGAGGAAAACAAAGGGGGACCGAGCACGGACACTTGGTAACTTTATTAGCAACCATTCATGTGGCGACTAATTAAGTAAAGAATTTCACAGTGACAATAAAGTTTTCATGAAGTCATAACGTATTATAAAACCCGGCTCTCTGGCCCAGCTCTCTGGTTATTTTTCACCAAGGGAGTTGTGAATCTGTGGAATTCTCTGCCTCAGAAGGCAGTGGAGGCCTATTCTATGAATGCTTTCAAGAGAGAGTTAGATCGAGCTCTTAAAGATAGCGGAGTCCGAAGATATGGGGAGAAGGCAGGAACGGGGTACTGGTTGTGGATGATCAGCCATGATCACATTGAATGGCGGTGCTGGCTCGAAGGGCCAAATGGCCTACTCCTGCACCTATTGTCTATTGAAATGGGCAGATGGCATGGGCCCCTTTTTCAGAAGTAACTAACTATACGTAACAAAATGCACTAGATAGACACAAAGTGCTATGTACCTGCTCAAATGTCCTCCGATAGCTTTAGGAGCTCTATGTAACTTTCTCTTGAAAGCATCCAGAGAATGAGGCAGGGAATTCTGAGGCAGGGAATTCCACAGACTCACAACTCTCTGTGTGAAAAGGTTTTTCCTCAACTCCATTCCAAATAGCTTACCCCTTATTCTTAAACTGTGGCCCCTGGTTCTGGACTCCCTCAACATCAGGAACATGTTTCCTGCCTCTAAAGTGTCCAAACCCTTAACAATCTTATATGTTATAACCATATAACCATATAACAATTACAACACGGAAACAGGCCATCTCGGCCCTACAAGTCCGTGTCGAACAACTTTTTTTCCCTTAGTCCCACCTGCCTGTACTCATACCATAACCCTCCATTCCCTTCTCATCCATATCCAATTTATTTTTAAATGATACCAACGAACCTGCCTCCACCACTTCCACTGGAAGCTCATTCCACACCGCTACCACTCTCTGAGTAAATAAGTTCCCCCTCATGTTACCCCTAAACTTCTGTCCCTTAATTCTGAAGTCATGTCCTCTTGTTTGAATCTTCCCTATTCTCAAAGGGAAAAGCTTATCCACATCAACTCTGTCTATCCCTCTCATCATTTTAAAGACCTCTATCAAGTCCCCCCCTTAACCTTCTGCGCTCCAGAGAATAAAGACCTAACTTATTCAACCTTTCTCTGTAACTTAGTTGTTGAAACCCAGGCAACATTCTAGTAAATCTCCTCTGTACCCTCTCTATTTTGTTGACATCCTTCCTATAATTGGGCGACCAAAATTGTACACCATACTCCAGATTTGGTCTCACCAATGCCTTATACAATTTTAACATTACATCCCAGCTTCTATACTCAATGCTCTGAATTATAAAGGCTAGCATACCAAAAGCTTTCTTTACCACCCTACCTATATGAGATTCCACCTTCAAGGAACTATGCACGGTTATTCCCAGATCGCTCTGTTCAACTCTATTCTTCAATTCCCTACCTGTTCCCTTCAGAGATAAAGCCTGACCCATTGTTTAGAGATACAGCGTGGAAACGGGTGTTTCGGACAACCAAGTCCGCGACAACCATCGATCCCCGCACACTAACACTGTCCTACACACACACAAGGGACATTTTACCATTAAACCAAGCCATTTCGCCTACAAACCTGTACATCTTTGGAGTGCGGTAGGAAACCAGAGCACCGGGAGAACAGGTCACAGGGAGAACGTACAAACTCTGCACAGACAGCACCCGTAGTCAGGATCGAACCTGGGTCTCTGGCGCTGTAAGGCTGCAGCTCTAACTCTGCATCACCGTGCCACCCAACGTGTTGGTCAATGTTTTTGATCTCCTGACAGGTGCCAGGCACAACATTATTTGTTGCTGCTACACACAGGTTCATAAACACTCACAAGAGAAGTGTTTGTTTAGCTCGAGGCAGCTGCTTCATGTTCTGCCCCAAGAGGTTAGTGGGACATCTGCTGCTTCAATAGATTGATGACTTTGCTGCAATCACAAGTCTATGAACAGCTGCATCCAGGACTGTGGGAAGCATTGACCTGTGGAGGACCAGCACTGGAACTCTACCAAAATTCTTGGGTCAGTTTAGTTTACTTAAGTTTATTTTTTTGACACTCTGCCTAAACAGTCTGGGGAAAGACTATACATGATACACATTTGAATAGGTACATGAGTTGGACAGGTTTAGTGTAACCTGTGAAACGGGTTTATTTTAGAGATACATTGCGGAAACAGGCCCTTCGGCCCACCGAGTCCTCACTGACCAGCGATCCACGCACATTAACACTGTCCTACACACACTAGGGACAATTTACACTTACACCAAGTCAATTAACCCACAAACCTGTATGTCTTTGGAGTGTGGGAGGAAACCAAAGATCTCGGAGCAAACCCACGTGGTCACGAGGAGAACGTACAAACTCTGTCCAGACAGCACCCGTAGTCGTGTCCGGCGCTGCAAGTACTGTGAAGCAGCAACTCTACCGCTGCGCCACCATGGCCGCACTAAAGTTCAGTGGGACTACTGTAGATGGGACGTTGGTCCGTGTGGGGAAGTTGGACCGAAGGGCCAGTTTCCACACTGTATGACCCTAGGGCTCTATGCCAGAGATAAAGATGAATGTTCCCATGGTACGGGAGTCCAGAACTAGAAGGCAAAGGTTTAAAGTGAGTGGGTGATATTTGTAAGAGACTTAGGCAATTGTTACCCACAAAGGATGCTGTGTATTTGGAATGAGCAGCAAGATAAAGCTGCAGAGGTGGGTACAATGGTGACACCTAAAATACATTAAGACAGGGATATGAGCAGGAAAGGTTGAGAAGGATATGGGCCCGATATGGAACGTGAGATTATCTATTTTGGTGGCAAAAACGGGAAAGCAGACTATTATCTAAATGGTGGCCGATTGGGAAAGGGGGAGATGCAGCGAGACCTGGGTGTCATGATACACCAGTCATTGAAGGTAGGTATGCAGGTGCAGCAGATTGGCCTCATCAGCAACAACGATGAGCTGGCCTACAGGGAGGAGGTCCAGCACTTAGCAGTATGATGTGCTGACAACAACCTGGCCCTTAACTCCAAGAAGACCAAGGAGCTCATTGTAGATTTCAGGAAGTCCAGAGGTGGCACGCACACCCCCATCCACATTAACGGGACGGAGGTGGAACGTGTTTCTAGCTTCAGGTTCCTGGGAGTCAACATCTCCGATGACCTCTCTTGGACCCACAATACCTCTACTCTGATCAAGAAGGCTCATCAGCGTCTCTTCTTCCTGAGGAGACTGAAGAAGGTCCATCTGTCTCCTCAGATCCTGGTGAACTTCTATCGCTGCACCATCGAGAGCATCCTTACCAACTGCATCACAGTATGGTATGGCAAACTGCTCTGTCTCCGACCGGAAGGCATTGCAGAGGGTGGTGAAAATTGCCCATGGCATCACCGGTTCCACGCTCCCCTCCATTGAGTCTGTCCAAAGCAAGCGCTGTCTGCGGAGGGCGCTCAGCATCGCCAAGGACTGCTCTCACCCCAACCATGGACAGTTTACCCTCCTACCATCCGGGAGGCGCTACAGGTCTCTCCGTTGCCGAACCAGCAGGTCAAGGAACAGCTGCTTTCCGGCGGCTGTCACTCTACTAAACAACGTACCTCGGTGACTTTCCCCAATCCCCCCCCCCCCCCCCCCCCCCCCCCCCCCCCCCCCCCCCCCCCCCCCCCCCCCCCCCCCCCCCCGGACACTTATTATTTTTTTTGTATTATATTGCTATGTCGCTCTTCAAGGGAGATGCTAAATGCATTTCGTTGTCTCTGTACTGTACACTGACAATGACAATTAAAATTGAATCTGAATCTGAATTGAATCTGAATCTGAATCTGAGCAGGCAGTAAAGAAAGCGAATGGTATGTTAGCTTTCATTGCTTTGAGTATATATGAATTTGAATTCAGGATTTGAGTATAGGAGCAGGGAGGTTCTACTGCAGTTGTACAGGGACTTGGTGAGACCACACCTGGAGTATTGCGTACAGTTTTGGTCTCCAAATCTGAGGAAGGACATTATTGCCATAGAGGGAGTGCAGAGCCGGTTCACCAGACTGATTCCTGGAATGTCAGGACTGTTTTATGAAGAAAGACTGGATAGACTTGGTTTATACTCTCTAGAATTTAGGAGATTGAGAGGGGATCTTATAGAAACTTACAAAATTCTTAAGGGGTTGGACAGGCTAGATGCAGGAAGATTGTTCCCGATGTTAGGGAAGTCCAGGACAAGGGGTCACAGCTTAAGGATAAGGGGGAAACCGAGATGAGAAGAACTTTTTTCACACAGAGAGTGGTGAATCTCTGGAACTCTCTGCCACAGAGGGTAGTTGAGGCCAGTTCATTGGCTATATTTAAGAGGGAGTTAGATGTGGCCCTTGTGGCTAAGGGGATCAGGGGGTATGGAGAGAAGGCAGGTACGGGATACTGAGTTGGATGATCAGCCATGATCATATTGAATGGCGGTTCAGGCTCGAAGGACCGAATGGCCTACTCCTGCACCTAATTTCTATGTTTCTATGACTCTGGCAAATGGGACTAGCCCAGATAGTGATAGTCATAGAATGATACAGTGTGGAAACAGGCCCTTCGGCCCAACTTGCCCACACCGGCCAACATGTCCCAGCTACACTAGTCCCACCTGCCTGTGTTTGGTCCATATCTCTTCAAACTTGTCCTATCCATGTACCTGTCCATATGTTTCTTAAACGTTGCAATAGTACCAGCCTCAACTACCTCCTCTGGCAGCTTGCTCCATACACCCACCACCGTTTGAGTGAAAAGGTTACCCCTCCTATTAATTTGTTTCCCCTTCACCAGAAACCTATTTCCTCTGGACTTCAATTCCCCCAGATATAGAGCTGGAAAGGAGGAACTGCAGATGCTGGTTTAACAAAAAAAAGACACAAAGTGCTGAAGTAACTTGGCAGATCAAGCAGAAATTTGGAGAACATGGATAGGTGATATTTTGTGTCGGGGTCTTTTTCAACCTACTAAGAGCAGTAGGTAGGTACAGTATATGGAATGAGCTGCCAGAGGAAGTATTTGACGTAGGTACCCTACAGCTTTTAAAAGTCATTTGGACAAGTACATGGATTTCAAAGAGGGATGTTTGGTTTAGTTGGATTTGTTTATTCTCACATGTACCGTGGTACAGTGAAAAGCTTTTTCATAGCTTGCCATCCAGTCAGCTGAAAGACTGTAGCTGATTACAATCAAGCTGTCCACAGTGTACAGATACAGGATAAAGGGAATAACGTTTAGTGCAAGAAAAAGTCCCAAAAGGTCTGATTAACGATTGTCTGAGGGTCTCCAATTAGGTTGATGGCCAGTCAGGACTGCTCCCTATTTAATGATAGAATGACTTCACCAAGGAAGAAACAAACAATCTCCCAGAAGTACTGGAGGACGAAGGATCTAACGGGGTCGAGGAACTGAAATAAATTTTCATTAGGCGAGAAATAGTATTGGGTAGGCTCATGGAACTGAAGGATGATAAATCCCCTGGGCCGGATGGTCTGCATCCCAGGGTCCTCAGGGAGGTGGCTCTAGAAATAATGGACGCATTGGTGATCATTTTCCAATGTTCAATAGATTCAGGATCAGTTCCTGTGGATTGGAGGAGGATAGCTAATGTTATCAAACTTTTCATGAAAGGAGCGAGAGAGAAAATGGGAAATTACAGACCTGTTAGCCTGACCGGTGGTGGGAAAGATGCTGGAGGTAATAATGTGGCATTTGGATAGCAGTAAAAGGATTAATCCAAGTCAGCATGAATTTATGAAAGGAAAATCATGCTTGACTAATCTTCTGGAATTTTTGGAGGATGTGACAAGTAAAATGAATGAAGGGGAGCCAGTGGATGTAGTGTATCTAGACTTTCAGAAAGCCTTTGATAAGGTCCCGCACGGGAGACTGATGACTAAAATTAGAGCACATGGTATTGGAGGTAAGGTGTTGACGTGGATAGAAAATTGGTTGGCAGACCGGAAGCAAAGAGTAGGAGTGAACGGGTCCTATTCAGAATGGCAGGCAGTGGCAAGTGGAGTGCCACAAGGCTCGGTGTTGGGGCCGCAACAGTTTACCATATGTATTAATGATTTGGAAGAGGGAATTAGGAGTTTGCAGATGACACAAAGCTGGGTGGTAGTGTGAATTGTGAAGAGGATGTTAGGAGGTTGCACGGTGACCTGGACAGGTTGAGTGAGTGGACAGATGCGTGGCACATGCAGTATAATATAGATCAATGTGAGGTTAACACTTTGGCGGCAAAAACAAGGGGGCAGATTATTATCTCAATGGGGTTAGGTTAGGTAAGGGGGAGGTACAGCGAGACCTGGGTGTCCTTGTACACCAGTCACTGAAAGTTGGCGTGCAGGTACAGCAGGCAGTGAAGAAAGCGAATGTAATATTGGCCTTGATGACAAAAGGATTTCAGTATAACCATATAACCATATACCAATTACAGCACGGAAACAGGCCATCTCGGCCATCTCGGCCCTTCTAGTCCGTGCCAAACACTTATTCTCCCCTAGTCCCATCTACCTGCACTCAGACCATAACCCTCTATCCCTTTCCCGTCCAGTATAGTAGAGAGGTTCTTCTGCAGTTGTATAGGGCTCTGGTAAGATCACATCTGGAGTATTGCATACAGTTTTAGTCTCCTAATTTGAGTAAGGACATCCTTGTGATTGAGGCAGTGCAGCGTAGGTTCATGAGATTGATCCCTGGGATGGCGGGACTGTCATATGAGGAAAGATTGAAATGACTCGGCTTGTATTCACTGAAGTTTAGAAGGATGATGGGATATCTTATAGAAACATAAAACATTATAAAAGGACTGGACAAGCTAGATGCAGGAAAAATGTTCCGAATGTTTGGCAAGTCCTGAACCAGGGGCCACAGTCTTAGAATAAAGGGGAGGCCATTTAAGACTGAGGTGAGAAAAAACATTTTCACCCAGAGAGTTGTGAATTTGTGGAATTCCCTGCTACAGAGGGCAGTGGAGGCCAAATCACTGGATGGATTTAAGAGAGAGTTAGATAGAGCTCTAGTGGCTAGTGGAGTCAAGGGATACTTTTGAGAAATATAAAAGTGGATAAGTCTCCAGGTCTGGACAGGATATTCCCTAGGACATTAAGGGAAGTTAGTGTAGAAATAGCAGGGGCTATGACAGAAATATTTCAAATGTCATTTGAACCAGGAATAGTGCCGGAGGATTGGCGTACCGCGCATGTTGTTCCATTGTTTAAAAAGGGGTCTAAGAGTAAACCTAGCAATTATAGACCTGTTAGTTTGACATCAGTCGTGGGCAAATTAATGGAAAGGATACTTAGAGATAATATATATAAGCATCTGGATAAACAGGGTCTGATTAGGAACAGTCAACATGGATTTGTGCCTTGAAGGTCATGTTTGACTAATCTTCTTGAATTTTTTGAAGAGGTTACTCGGGAAATTGATGAGGGTAAAGCAGTGGATGTTGTGTATATGGACTTCAGTAAGGCCTTTGACAAGGTTCCTCATGGAAGGTTGGTTAAGAAGGTTCAATGGTTGGGTATTAATGGTGGAGTAGCAAGATGGATTCAACAGTGGCTGAATGGGAGATGCCAGAGAGTAATGGTGGATGGTTGTTTGTCAGGTTGGAGGCCAGTGACTAGTGGGGTACCACAGGGATCTGTGTTGGATCCACTGTTGTTTGTAATGTACATCAATGATCTGGATGAAGGTGTGGTAAATTGGATTAGTAAGTATGCAGATGATACTAAGAAGGGGGGGGTTGTGGATAATGAAGTACATTTTCAAAGTCTACAGAGAGATTTATACCAGTTGGAAGAGTGGGCTGAAAGATGGCAGATGGAGTTTAATCCTGATAAGTGTGAGGTGCTACATCTTGGCAGGACAAATCAAAATAGGACGTACATGGTAAATGGTAGGGAATTGAAGAATGCAGGTGAACAGAGGGATCTGAGAATAACTGTGCACAGTTCCCTGAAAGTGGAATCTCATGTAGATAGGGTGGTAAAGAAAGCTTTTGGTGTGCTGGCCTTTATAAATCAGAGCATTGAGTATAGAAGTTGGGATGTAATATTAAAATTGTACAAGGCATTGGTGAGGCCAATTCTGGAGTATGGTGTACAATTTTGGTCGCTTAATTATAGGAAGGATGTCAACAAAATAGAGAGAGTACAGAGGAGATTTACTAGAATGTTGCCTGGGTTTCAGGAACTAAGTTACAGAGAAAGGTTGAACAAGTTAGAGCTTTATTCTTTGGAGCGTAGAAGGTTAAGGGGGGACTTGATAGAGGTCTTTAAAATGATGAGAGGGATAGACAGAGTTGACGTGGATAAGCTTTTCCCACTGAGAGTAGGGAAGATTCAAACAAGGGGACATGACTTGAGAATTAAGGGACAGAAGTTTATGGGTAACATGAGGGGGAACATCTTTACTCAGAGAGTGGTGGCTGTGTGGAATGAGCTTCCAAGGTGGTGGAGGCAGGTTCGTTTTTATCATATAAAAATAAATTGGATAGTTATATGGACGGGAAAGGAATGGAGGGTTATGGTCTAAGCGCAGGTGTATGGGACTAGGGGAGAATACATGTTCGGCATGGACTAGAAGGGTCGAGATGGCCTGTTTCCGTGCTGTAATTGTTATATGGGTATATGGGGAGAAGGCAGGCACGGGCTATTATAGGGGACAATCAGCCATGATCGCAACGAATGGCGGTGCTGGCTAGAAGGGTCGAACGGCCTCCTCCTGCACCTATTTTCTATGTTTCTATGTTTCTATGTAATGGTTCAGTTACCTGACAGCTGCTGGGAGGAAAGTGTCCCTGAATTTGGGTCCCTGGTAGACACAAAATGCTGGAGTAACTCAACGGGTCAGGCAGCATTTCTGGAGGGAAGGAATGGGTGATGCTTCGGGTCGAGACCCTACTTCAGACTGAATTTGGAGGTTTGCGTTTTCATGTTTCTGTACCACTTGCCTTCGGAGAGAGGGGAGAAGAGGGAGTGGACCAAATGTGGGGATATAGGACTAGCTTAGATGGGATATCCTGGTCGGAGTGGACGTGTTGGACTGAAAGGCCTGATGCCACACTGTATGACTGTATGACACATTTCATGTACTGCGGATTCTACTTTAAATCCACTGCAACCATCTTGGATCCACCATCTCACAACAGGCTAAATACATGCAAATGGGACCAGCCCAATAGGCGTGTTTGGTCAGCATTGACAAAAATGGGCCGAAAGGCCAATTTTCGTGCCGTGCAGCTCAATAACTCGAAACAGCCACTTGAGGTATCGTCAAGTCAAGTCAAGAGAGATAGGAGATAGGACAATGAAATTCTTACTTGCTGCAGCACAACAGAATATGTAAACATAATACATAGAAACATAGACATAGAAAATAGGTGCAGGAGTAGGCCATTCGGCCCTTCGAGCCTGTACCGCCATTCAATATGATCATGGCTGATCATCCAACTCAGTATCCCGTACCTGCCTTCTCTCCATACCCCCTGATCCCTTTAGCCACAAGGGCCACATCTAACTCCCTCTTAAATATAGCCAATGAACTGGCCTCAACTACCTTCTGTGGCAGAGAATTCCACAGATTCACCACTCTGTGTGTAAAAAATGATTTTCTCATCTCGGTTCTAAAAGACTTCCCCCTTATCCTTAAACTGTGACCCCTTGTTCTGGACTTCCCCAACATCGGGAATAATCTTCCTGCATCTAGCCTGTCCAACCCCTTAAGAATTTTGTAAGTTTCTATAAGATCCCCCCTCAATCTTCTAAATTCCAGCGAGTACAATCCGAGTCTATCCAGTCTTTTTTCATATGAAAGTCCTGCCATCCCAGGAATAAGTCTGGTGAACCTTCTCTGTACTCCCTCTAAGGCAAGAATGTATTTCCTCAGATTAGGAGACCAAAACTGTACGCAATACTCCAGGTGTGGTCTCACCAAGACCCTGTACAACTGCAGTAGAACCTCCCTGCTCTTATACTCAAATCCTTTTGCTATGAATGTTAACATACCATTCGCTTTCTTCACTGCCTGCTGCACCTGCAAGCCTACTTTCAATGACTGGTGTACCATGGTACCCAGGTCTCGTTGCATCTCCCCTTTTCCTAATCGGCCACCATTCAGATAATAATCTACTTTCCTGTTTTTGCTACCAAAGTGGATAACCTCACATTTATCCACATTATACTGCATCTGCCATGCATTTGCCCACTCACCCAACCTATCCAAGTCACCTTGCAGTCTCCTAGCATCCTCCTCACAGCTAACACTGCCCCCCAGCTTCGTGTCAATACAAAACGGAAGATAAACTAGCGGGCTGAACAGCCCCTCTACATTGTGCAGTATTTTCTATTCTCTATTTCATCCATCAGCTCCATTAGCCTTTGGGTGAACGACTGTTGCCAAGTCCTCCTGTCTGGCCATATCTGCCAAGCAATCGACATCTGCCCCTTGGCATTTGGAACTGCAATAGTCCTCCATCACGATCATTGGAATACATTTGCTAACTGTTGCTAATATTAATAAATGGAATATATCATTTGCAATTATGGTATTCACTATATTTTAAGTGCTTTTACATTATTAATAACGTATAAATTGCCAGTTTGTTACAGTTTTAATCACAGTTTTAATTATGGGAACATGAATGTCATTATAAAACAAAGGGATTTTCAGAACTGCCATTGCACATTTCAATGACTACATTAGAGTCTTATGTCGAGTAGACAAGGGGTCATATTTCTTTCTTGTGCCTCCAGCGTTCAATTAATCGTTTATAAATCAGTATAGGCATCTGCTTCATGAACAGAACATTAAGCCTTACAAGTTCCAGTCACTAGTCGCAGAGGTCAAACACCCCACATGTTCTTATGAAGGAATCAGCACACCAAGTGTGGCACAGTGGCGCAGCTGGTAGAGCCGTTGCCTGACAGTGCCAGAGGTCTAGGGTTCGATCCTGGCCTAAGATGCTGGCTGTGTGGAACTTGCACGATCTCCCTGTGATCGCGTGGGTTCCCCCTTGGTGCTTCGCTTCCCTCCCACATCCCAAAGACGTGCGGGCTTGTAGGTTGATTAGCCTCTGTAAAATTGCCTCTAATTGCCCCTGCTGAGTGGATAGAAAAAGTGGGATAATATAGATGGGTGGCACAGTGGCGCAGCGGTAGAGTTGTTGCCTTACAACGCCAGAGACCCGGGTTCGATCCTGACTAAGGGTACTGTCTGTAAGGAGTTTGTACTTTTACCCCGTGACTGCGTGGGTTTTCTCCGACATTGTATTGTATTGTATTGTATATCTTTATTGTCATTTCCTGAGTATTCGCATACCCAGAGGAAACAAAAAAACGTTGTCAACCAGTGTCCATTCAGTGTGCATGAAAAATAAATAGAAATAAAAAATACATGTATCATGAACAAATTTAACACTCTACTAAACATTCAACAGCCGTTCCGACCGGCAGCGGCACAACAGTGGCTCTGCTGCAGTGTGGGGGTTTGTGCGCGATACTTGGCAGGGGGCAAAGTCCATTTAACAGTCTTATAGCCTGTGGGAAGAAGCTGAGGAGCATCCTGCTGGTTTTGCAGCTGATGCTCCTGTACCTCTTCCCAGATGGGAGGATGGAGAAAATGACATGCGATGGGTGGTAAGGGTCTTTGATGATGGAGATGGCTCTGTTGATACATCTCTTCCTGTATATGTCCAGCAGGAAGGGGAGTGGAGCACCAATAATCCTGCTTGCGGTCTTCACTATCCTGTCTAGTTGGTGCCGTTCGTACGCCTTGCAGCTCCCGAACCAGGAAGTGATGCCGTAGGTCAGTGTGCTCTCGACAGTCCCCCTATAAAAAGTCCGTAGGTGTGTAGTGGGGAGGCCTGCTTTACGTAGTCTTCGGAGAGGGTGAAGTCGCTGCAGGACATCTTCAGTTTCCTCCCACACTTCAAAGACATAAAGGTTTGTAGGTTAATCAGCTTGGTATTAATGTAAATTGTCCCTCGTGTGTGTAGGATAGTGTTAATGTGCGGGGATCGCTGGTTGGGGCAGACTCGGTGGGCCGAAGGGCCTGTTTCCATGCTGTATCACTAAAATCTAATGACTAAAGACTAAAGTAATAGGCATCAAGGTTTCTCCCTCACCAGTAAGATTATGGTTGATTTTCCACTGGATTTCCACAGCCATTGACTCCACTCATGTACAAATATAGAGTCATAGAGTCTTACAGAGTGGAAACAAGCCCTTCGGCCCAACTTGCCCATACCCGTGAAACGTGACTCGTCTACACTAGTCCCACATGGCTGTGTTTGGCCCATATCACTCTAAACCTGTCCCATCCATATACCTCTCTAATAGCTTCGTAAACATTGCAATAATCCCAGCCTCAACTACCTCTTCCGGCAGCTCGTTCCATACACCCACCACCCCGTGTGTGAAAAAGTTACCCCTCAGATTCCTGTTAAATCTTTCCCCCTCTCAACTTAAACCTGTGTTCTCTGGTTCTCGATTTCCCTACTCTGAGCAAAAGACTCAGTGTGTCTACCTGGTCTATTCCTCTCATGATTTTGTGCATTTCTATATGATCACCCCTCAGCCTACTGCGCTCCAAGGAATTGAGTCCAGCCTGCAAAACCTCTCCCTGTAGCTCAAGTCCTTGAGTCCTGGCAACTTCCTTGAGTCTAGATGGTGGTCCCTGACTAGGACCCCGAAGTTGCTAATATATTTTCCGTATCACTCCTGATTATACACAATCAATCAAAACTAATCTCTTTGTTCAAGCAAAAAAAAACGAACTCTAGAGGAACTCAACAGTTCAGGCAGCATCTGTGGAACAAAATAGACAAAGAACATTTTAGGTCAGGATCCTTCATGCGAAGTAACTCTTCCAAAACTTGCCAGGACCTGTATTCTACCTGTAGCATTAGAACAGTACAGCACAGTGAAGGCCCTTCAGCCCACAGTGTTGATGATGAACATGATGCAAAGATAAATGAATTGCATCTGTTTGCACGTTATCCATAGCCTTCCATTCCCTGCATCTCCATTTGCCCTACTTAAAGCCTCTTAAACATTGCAAGATTATTTGAGTTTTGGGAACAAGGAGGTCCTACTGCAGTTGTCTAGGGCCCTGGTGAGACCGCACCTGGAATATTTTGTGCAATTTTGGTCTCCTAATTTGAGGAGGGACATTATTGCTATTGAGGGAGTGCAATGTAGGCTTATCAGATTAATTCCCGGGATGGCGGGACTGTCATATGATGAAAGAATGGGTCGACTGGGTTTGTATTCACTGGAATTTAGGATGAGAGGATATCTTATAGAAACATATAACATTCGTAAAGGATTGGACAGGCTGGATGCAGGAAAATTTTCCCGATGTTGGGGGAGTCCAGTATCAGGGTCTAAGAATAAGGCGTAGGCCATTTAGGACTGAGATGAGGTAAAACCTCTTCACTCAGAGTTGCGAAACTGTGGAATTCTCTGCCACAGAAGGCAGTGGAAGCCAATTCACTGGATGGTTTCAAGAGAGAGTTAGATTTAGCTTTTATGGCTAAAGGAATCAAGGGATATTGGGAGAAAGCAGGAATGGGGTACTGATTTTAAATGATCAGCCATGATCATATTGAATGGCGGTGCTGACTTGAAGGGCCGAATGTTTCTATGTGGTATCTGTCTCCACTAACAGCTCGTTCCAGGGACCCATCATCATCTGTGTAAAACACTTCAGAGTGATAGTTCAAGGGTGTTGCCAGGACTCGAGGGCCGGAACTATAGGGAGAGGTTGATTAGGCTGGGACTCTATTCCTTGGAGCACAGGAGGATGAGGGGTGATCTTTTAGAGGTGTATAGAATCATGAGAGGAATAGAGCGGGTAGATGCACAGAGTCTCTTAACAAGAGAAGGTGAATCGAGGACCAGGGGTTTAAGGTGAAGAGGAAAAGATTTAATAGGAATCTGAGGAGTAACTTTTCCACACAAAGGATGGCAGGTGTATGGAACAAGCTGCCAGAGGAGGTAGTTGAGTCGGGAACTATCGCAACATTTATGAAACATTTGGACAGGTACATGGATAGGACAGGTTTAGAGGGATATGGACCAAACGCAGGCAGGTGGGACTAGTGTAGCTGGGACATGATGTCTGGTGTGGGCAGGTTGGGCTGAAGGGCCTGTTTCCACACTGTATCACTCTATGACTCTATTAAACAAGCCTGGGTCAAGCGAACCAGTGAGAACGTATTGTTCTGGAGCATAGAAAGGTACAGAGCAGCAATGGGCCCTTGAGCACACAACATTTGTGCAGGACATGACGCCAACTTAAGTTGATCTCACTGCCTGTACATGATCCTATCTAAATGCCTCTTAATCATCATTTTCGCACCACTCCTCGCAGCGCGATCTCGGTCCCCACCACCCTTTGTGTAAAAATAGACTTGCCCAGCACATCTCCTTTGAACTTTTCCCCTCTTACCTTGAAGCTGTGCTTGCTTGTCAGCGATGTATGGAGTTGTTGTGTGGGAGGAAACTGCTGTTGCTGGTTTACACTGAAGAGAGAAACAAATGCTGGAATTACTCAGCGGGACAGGCAGCATCCCTGGAGAGAAGGAATGGGTGACATTTGGGGTTGAGAGTTGGAGGCTATACTTGGAAGCTATGAGCATCAGTCCACAATGAATCCTGCAGCAGATACCAGATTTCCTTTCAGTTGTAGGCAAAGAAGAAAGTTCATTCCTATTGATTAATAAAAGCTTTGCCAATCAAGTGAGCTACTTTGGACTGGTCAGTGTCTAACCCACTGAGTTTTGTTTGATCGTAATCATGCAGGTAATTCAGCAGGTCAGGCAGCATCTCTAGAGAACTTGGATAGATGACATTTCGGGTCAGGACCCTTCTTCAGACATGATTGCAGTGTGGGGTTGGGATAAAATGCTGGAGAAAGGAGGGACAGGACAAAGCCTGGCAAGTGATGGGTGGATAGACTCAGCGGGTCAGGTCAGGCAGCATCTCTCGAGAAGGATCTCGACGCAAAACATCACCTATTCCTTTTCTCCAGAGAGTCTACCTTCGGTAGACACAAAATGCTGGAGTAACTCGTGTTATCCAGCATCTGTCATTCATAGAAACATAGAAACATTCCTCACATAGTAAAGGACTGCAGATGCTGGTTTAAATCAAAGGTAGACGCAAAATGCTGGAGTAACTCAGCGGGAGAGGCAGCATCTCTGCAGAGAAGGAATGGGTGATGTTTCGGGTCGAGACCCTCCTTCAGTCTGAAGAACATGATGCCAACTTGTTGATCTCAGGTACACAAAATTGCTGGAGAAACTCAGCGGGTGCAGCAGCATCTATGGAGCGAAGCAAATAGGCGACGTTTCGGGCCGAAACCCTTCTTCAGATCTGCTTGTACATGTTCCTATCTAAAAGCCTCTTAAACATCACTTTCATAACTGCCTCCAGCACCACCCCTAGCAGTATAAAGAAGGGTCTCGACCCGAAATGTCACCCATTCCATCTCTCCAGAGATGCTGCCTGTCCCGCTGAGTTACTCCAGCATTTTGTGTCAATCTGCAGTTCCTTTCTACATAAGTGATAGATGGATACAGGTGAGGTGGATTTTTAGACTGAAGAAGTCTGAAGAAGTGTTCAGACCCAAAATGCCACCTATCCATGTTCTCTTGAGACAATTCTTGAACCTTGGGGTCACCTTGCGTCTTTTTTGACTCAGAAACCTGGTCAGCACGGACATGCTGGGCAGAAGGGCCTGTTTCCGTTCTATACGGCCCTAGGACACTGTTTGTAAACCACACCATGGGTAGTGTCATATTTAAATCTCTTAAACCCTAATGATGTGATGGAGAGAGAGGTGGGGAATCGACGAAATGAAGAAATGGGATTACTGTAGTTCTGCTTTTTGATTCCGCACTTTCCTTTCCAATAATTAATGAACAAATAAACTAATGCATCAATAAGTTATGAGATAGCTAAATAAATAAATGAGTAATGAACTTAGCTAGGATTTTATTTCCTGGAGTCAGAAGGTTGAGGGGGTATTCTTATGAGGTGATTAACTACACTCTGACTTAAGGGCCTGTCCCACGAGCATGCGACTGCACGCGGTAAGCACTACCAAACCGGAAGTGGGGGCCACTCGGAGGTCGAGTGATCCCCATACAGGGCCTGTCCCACCAGCATGCGACTGCATGCGGCGATGGCGACCAAACCGGAAATGGGGGCCGCATGGAGGTCGAGTGATCCCGTACAAGTTGGCGTGAAGTTCGAGCGAAGTCCGCGGGAAGTTCGCGCTAGGCGTACGCCATCAAGACGCTGCCTACGGCGTCGAGACGCTGCACACGCCCGTCGAGGTGGTCCATACGGCCTCAATGCGGCTGCGGACCGGCAGGCCGTTGCCGCGCGGACTTTTTGGACAGTGCCAGTTTTTCGGAGCCCCATGCGATGTCGGGACCAGCTCCGCACAACTCCATATGGCTCCGGCAATCGAAGTGGGACCGGCCCCGCGAGGCCGTACGGCTCAAGCGACCACGTTAGCTCGCATTTGCCACATGCAGTCGCATGCTCGTGGGACAGGCCCTTTAAGATATTCATCGTCATGTCCTTTCCAAAGACGTGCCTTTTATTGTGAGGCTACAGACTGTGGCCCTAGTCTCTCCAACTGGTGGAAACATCCACTACACATCAACTGTATCCAGGCCTTGTGTGTGTGTGTGTGCGTGACTGCGTGCATGTGTGTGTGTGTGTGTGCGTGAGTGCATGCATGTGTGTGTGAGTGTGCGTGACTGAGTGCATGTGTGTGTGTGTGTGTGCGTGACTGAGTGCATGTGTGTGTGTGTGTGTGTGTGTGTGTGCATGACTGAGTGCATGTGTGTGTGTGTGTGTGTGTGTGCGTGACTGAGTGCATGTGTGTGTGTGTGTGCGTGACTGCGTGCATGTGTGTGCGTGACTGAGTGCATGTGTGTGTGTGTGTGCGTGACTGAGTGCATGTGTGTGTGCGTGAGGCATCAAGTCTCTGAAAATGCCAGGTCACCAAAACCTTCCATGCTGAGTACATTGAAGCATCTACTGTAATTGCACTTTAATAAGATCATAGTAAGTGCTGGCTTCTGGTAAACAGTGTTGGGAATCAAACAGTTCCTTATCTGCATGATTTATTCAGGTCAGGAGTTGAGACAATTTACCTATCAGTCACTCTTTCATTCCAATTACTGCTCTCATAGATGTGCAAATCCCCCATTTTAATCACTCATCCTGGATTAAGGTACTTCAAGCTCAGTGACTCGATGGGACTGTAAATATGAAAATGTGAGCAAGATTTCCCAGTCAACATCCAATTTCAGCGCGAGATCGTAATGAAGTACAACACAGATGTCTTTGTATATTTATCACTGATTAATTACACCACTCATAAAAGATCTGTTCATAACTAAATACTGCACAGTTTGCAAAGGCTCTTCTGTGAAGTTGTACAGTAATTTTACATTTATGAACTTGTACTGTGTAATTGACAGAAAACGAAGCAGTCCCTGTCTGCACGCAGGAAGATCGTGTGGTGTTGTGTTTAGAGTCATATAGCATAGAAACAGGCTGAGCGATGGAGGCATTCCCGAGGTGCCACGGCTGCCTGGAACGTTTGTGGTCTGCGGGACCTCTCCCAAAGGCTTGTCGGTGGACAGGACCGGAGCCCACTCAAAGACTCAGCAATCGATGAAACTGGGAACCCAAGTTAAAAGTTCCCAAGTTATAGGAGTAGAATTAGACCATTCGGCCCATCGAGTCTACTCCTAATTCTACTCCTATTCCTTATGACCTTACGACCGTTCAGAAGCCTGATAACATTCTGCCACACGGAAGCAGGGAGAAGAAGGAAGAAGGAGAAGAAGGAATGGCCTGGGTAGGACATGTCTTTCATTATGTTGGCTGCTTTTCGAGGCAGCATGAAGTGTCTAGATAAGGGATGGATAGTATCAAGTATCAAGTATCAGGTATCCTTTATTGTCATTCAGACTCAGTCTGAACAAAATTTCGTGCCTTGCAGTCAAAACATAGAATAAAATAACAAAACACACAATAAACACAGATTTAACATCCACCACAGTGAGTTCACCAGGCACCTCCTCACTGTGATGGAAGGCAAAAGTCTTAAAGTCCTTGTCTCTTCCCTCCTTGTTCTCCCTCTGCATTGACACGATCCAGGCTTCGGATGTTGTGACCCCGCCGGGTGATGGTAAGTAAATCCCGCGGCTGAATCCGTGCTCCGCGAATGGGCCGGTTCAAACTCCGCGGCCCGGGGCGGTCGAAGCTGCCGATGCTGCTGCCCTCCAGTCCAGCGGACGCAGCTGTTGTTGCTGGAGCAGAAGAACAGGTCATCAACCTTGGACCTGCGAGCCCATGACGTTGTCGTCCACTGGGCCCGCGGCCGAGGCCACTGGGCCCGCGGCCAAACCTCCGAGGCCCCGGTCGGGCTGCCGCCACTGAAACACCGCCACAGCCCCGAAGTCGGCCAGCCTCGCGCCTCGAGGTGGGTCCCAGTTGGAGGCCGCCAGCTCCGCCATTAGGCCTCAGTGCAGATGGAGACGGAGACGGGGGACATGACAAGAAAAGGTCGCATCCCCCCGAAGGAAGAGACCAAAACAAGTTTCTCCCCCTCCCACACATACACAACTAAAATAAACTGAAATAAACTGTTTCACACGGGATAAAAAAGAAAACAAAAAAATAAAGACATATGGACTGCAGGCGAGCCGCAGCTGCTAGGGCCGCGCCGCCACTTCCGGACGTAATAGATTGTAACCTTAACGGGGGTGTTTAAAACAAGGAGGCATAGATTTAAAGTGAGGATTAAGAGGATTATAGGGAAAGTTTATATACAAGTTCACAAGATATAGGAGTAGAATTAGGTCATCTGGCCCATCAAATCCACTCCGTCATTCCATCATGACTGATCTCTTCCTCCTAATCCCATTTTCCTGCCTTCGCCCTACAACCGTTGACACCCATTTCAAATCAAGAATTTGTCTATCTATGCCTTAAAAAATATCCACTGACGGCCTCCCCAGCCCTCTGGAGCAATGAGTTCCACAGATTAACTATCCTATGCTGTGGTTGTTATGGGAGATTTCAACATGCAGGTAGACTGGGAAAATCAAGTTGGTACTGGCACTGGATCCCAAGAAAGGGTCTTTGTAGAGTGCCTTTGTGATGGATTCTTAGAACAGCTTGTATTGGAGCCTACCAGGGAGAAGGCAATTCTGGATTTAGTGTTACGTAATGAACCAGATTTGATAAAGGACCTCGAGGTTAACGAGCCATTAGGAGGCAGTGACCATAACATGGTCAGGTTTAATCTACAATTGGAGAGGGAGAAGGGTAGATCAGAGGTGTCAGTGTTGCAGTTGAATAAAGGGGACTATGGGGCAATGAGGGAGGAGCTGGCCAAAGTTGACAGAAGAGATACACCAGCAGGCATGACAGTGGAACAAAAATGGCAGGTATTTCTAGGAATAATACAGAAGGTGCAGGATCAGTTCATTCCTAGGTAGCAGGAAGCAAGCAAATTGGGTAATGTTTAAAGAACAACTGAAGATAACCAAAAATACAATACGGGGAGAAAAGATGAGGTATGAAGGTAAGCTAGCCAAGAATATAAAGCAGGATAGTAAAAGCTTATTTAAGTATGTGAAGAGGAAAAACATAGTTAAGACCAAAGTTGGACCCTTGAAGACTGAAAAAGGTGAATTTACTATGGGGAACAAGGGAATGGCAGTTGAGTTGAACAGGTACTTTGGATCTGTTCTTCACTAAGGAGGACACAAACAATCTTCCTGATATACTAGTGGCCAGAGGAACTGAGGTGACGGAGGAACTGAAGGAAATCCACATTAGACAGGAAATAGTATTGGGTAGACTGATGGGACTGAAGGCTGATAAATCCCCAGGGCCTAATGGTCTGCATCCCAGGGTACTTAAGGAAGTGGCTCTAGAAATTGTGGATTAATTGGTGATAATTTTCCAATGTTCTATAGACTCAGGATCAGTTCCTGTGGATTGGAGGGTAGCTAATGTTATCCCACTTTTTAAGAAGGACAGGAGAGAGAAAATGGGGAATTATAGACCAGTTAGCCTGACATCAGTGGTGGGGAAGATGCTGGAGTCCATTATAAAAGATGAAATAGCCGGACATTTGGATAGCAGTAACAGGATCGGTCCGAGTCAGCATGGATTTACATTTACATTTACAGCCTGAACATTGACCTCCAATTTCCAGTAGCCTTGCTGTCTCCTCCCCTTCTCAGCTCTCCCTCAGTCCTCTGGTTTCTCCTCTTCTTTTCTTCTTCCCCCCCCCCCCCCCCCCCCCCCCACCCTGCATCAGTCTGAAGAAGGGTTTCGGTCCAAAGGGTTGCCTATTTCCTTCGCTCGATAGATGCTGCCTCACCCGCAGAGTTTCTCCAGCATTTTTATCTACCTTCAATTTTCCAGCATCTGCAGTTCCTTCTTGGACACGTGGAAATAAAAGATTCTTTGAAAATGGGATTGCAGGTAGATAGTGTGATGAAGATTGCTTTTTGGCATCCTGACCTTCATCGGTCAGGGAATTAAGTACAGAATTTGGGACATTATGTAACAGTCGTGCCAGATGTTGGTGAGGCTGCATTTGGACTATTGCATTCAATATTGGTCACCCTGCCAGGATGTCCTTTAGGAAGGAGGTCAGTTAGCTGGAAAAAGTGCAGAGAGGATTTATGTGGGGTGTTAACAGTACTTGAGGGCCTGAGCTAAGTGGAGGTTGGACAGTCTCGCATTTATTCCTTGGAACACAGCAGGCTGTGGGGTGATCTTAGAGGAGTGTATAAAGTCATGAAGGGAATTAGCTGGGTTAAGTATAGGATGAAATTAACAGTCTTTTTTCCCCGCAAAAGTATGGGAATTAGGAACTAGGGGTGTAGGTTTAAGTGGGAGAGGAAATAATTAATGGGAGCCCAAGAGGCAACCTGTTGATACAGATGGTGGTAGGTATGTGGTACGAGCTACCAGATGCATTTGTTGAGGCAGGAACAATAACAGCATTTTAGTTTAGTTTAGTTTAGAGATTCTCCACCACGGCAAGGTGACAAACCACGGAGAAGTATTGTTCTAAACCTGTCCTGTCCATGTACCTCTCGATTTGCTTCTTAAACATTTCGATAGTCCCAGCCTCAACTACCTCTTCCGGCAGCTTGTTCCATACACCCACCACCCTTTGCATGAAGAAGTTACCCCTCAGATTCCAATAAAATCTTTCCCTGTTCACCTTAATCCTATGCTCACTAGTTCCTGATTCCCCCGCTCTGGGCACGAGACTGTGCATCCACCCGATCTACTCCTCTCATGATTTTGTGCACCTCTATATTGGGCAGTGGGCAGGTGCTATAGACCTTCACGGGAAGGTAGACTCTCCCGCCCCCACGAGCCTTGTGCAGATGGGGCTCGTCAGCCTGGGAAGGCAGTTCATCGAGGAGAGGGAAAAAACCTCCACTGCCTTGTGGCCATATCCAGTCATGGAAAAGGCTCCAGCAGTAAACCTCAAGAAAATTCGGAGGCCGACCCCCTAAGGCAATTTGTCGTTGTCTACAACCTCGCTCTGGCAGCTCCTGCAACGGCGCTGGTGCCAAACTGTAACGGCCCTGCTGTTCCTTTGGATTGATCAGCGACGTGGAGAGAGGGGACGTGCTGCATGGGCAACAACCTGTCCTCCATGTGACATCGCCCATGTCAGTCATGACCGAGGGGGGCCTACTATAAGATCACTCCTCATTCTTTTCTTTGCATGGAGTCTCTTCATCGTTGGGTCAGAGGCGATTGCTTTTGATGCATTGGTGAAGTGTAGCCTGTGCAGATGAAGTGTAGATACAAAATCAGAAACACATAACGCTGAAAATAAAGGCAATGAAAACATATTTCATATCAGGCGTGACACTCATTCCTGGGCAGGCACAGTATAACAATATGTAATATAACCAAAAGGCCACGTATAAAGGAATCCGCATCCATCAACTTACAATGATAAATGTGGAACTGATTGCATTCCAAGGTGGAACAGTTTTCATACCTAGTTATTTCACAGGACTTGAAACATCCTTAGGATATTCAATCCATTGTGTTATGATATGCTCAGTGTGACAAATTTAAATCCATTTCTTGCAAATCTATGCTTGTCTATTTTAATTATCCAAAATGGTAACCACAAAATGGGACACAATTGTGCTAGTACTATTTATAGGGGCAATTTCACCTGTTATAGCTCATGCTCATGAACCCATGACAATGCTGAGAGTCTTTCCTAAAGTGGGAGGAAGTATCTCTAAACTAAGGCTGATTGAAAGAATGAAACATTAATCAAAATGAGGTGGCCACGGTGGCGCGGCAGTAGAGTTGCTGCCTTACAGCGCTTGCAGCGCTGGAGACGCAGGTTCGATCCTGACTATGGGTGCTGTCTGTACGGAGTTTGTACTTTCTCCCTATGACCACGTGGGTTTTCTCCGAGGTCTTCGATTTCCTCCCATACTCCAAAGACGTACAGGTATGTAGGTTAATTGGCTTGGTGTATGTGTAAATTCACCCGAGTGTGTGCAGGATAGTGTAAGTGTACGGGGACCGCTGGTCGGCAAGAACTCGGTGGGCCGAAGGGCTTGTTTCCGCGCTGAATCTCTAAACAATACTAAACTAAACAAGCGTTAGTTGAAATGACAAAGGAGTGATGGTGGTGCAGTGGTAGAGTTGCTGCCTCATAGCACCAGAGACCCGGGTTCGATCCTGTAAAGGACACAGAGTGCTGGAGTAAATCTGCAAGTCAGGCAGCATCTCTGGAGAAAGGAATAGGCGTCCGCCAATGTCACCAAAGACATGTCCTACCCTGGTCATTCCTTCTTCTCCCTGTTCCCATCGGGCTGAGCTGAAGAGCAATTTCTTCCCCTGTGTTCTCAGGCTTCTGAACGATCCTTCAATAAGCTAGAGTACTGTCCGATTCACCTCTACCCCATAATGGACATTTTACTTTGTTGATGGAACTGCTGCGTTACAATGCAGAGAACTGTATTCTGTATTCCATATCTTCCCCTTAGCTGTAGGTGAGGGTGTTCCAGGACATTGAACACAGCAATGATGAAGGTACAACCATATATTTAGTTTAGTTTTGTTTAGAGGTAGTCATAGAGTCATAGAGTGATACAGTGTGGAAACAGGCCCTTCAGCCCAACTTGCCCCGACCGGCCAACATGTCCAAGCTACAGTAGTCCAAGCTGCCTATGCTTGGTCCATATGCCTCCAAGCCTGTCCTATCCAAGATACAGAGATGAAGCAGGCCCTTCGATCCACTGAGTCCATACATTAGTTGTATCCTACTTACGGAAGTCATTAACCTACCATCCTGCACGTCTTTGGAGGAAACCAGAGCACCCGGAGAAAACCCAGGTGGTCACAGGGAGAACATACAGAGAGCCCTCAGTGTCAGGTTCGAAACCGGATGTCAGGGGCTGTAAGGCAACAACTCTACCACTGCGTCACTGTGCCACCCCCTTGAGTACATACCATTGCTGTTTAATAGTAAGATTAAACGAGAACTTACCAGTTCGAAGTTTGATCTGTATTTTATGAGGAGTAACGTTGAGGGAATACTTGAAGAACCCGCTAATCCGCATGCGCATCATTCTTCAAAGCAGCGGTGTGAATCACAGATACCTGTAATGACTTAAACATAGTAAGATTAGAGAAAAGATACCAGTCAAGTTTATGATCCAGGGTGGGAGCGGAGGGCATGTATTCCCTCAACGTTACTCCTCATAAAATACAGATCAAACTTCGAACTGGTAAGTTCTCGTTTAATCTTACTATTTTACTTCGGAGTCACGTGAGGGACTCCATGAAGATTTCAAAGCTCTGTGATTCTTGCCGTGGACGAGTCCATGACACACATCTGCCTTGGTATAGGGGAGAAAAATATACAACATCCATACAGTATGTAGAAGCAACAACTAAATTTATTAACAAAATAAATCATAAAAAACCCCGTATATTCATGGGGACAAATTATACTATAGAGCTTAAAATAGTTTGTGCAAAAGTTCCAGTTTCCTCCACTGGTTTATTATAAAATTTTCGGAAAGTTCCTTCTGATGCCCATCCTGCAGTCTTGAGGATCTGATCCAATGGAACATCCAACTTGTATGCTGCCGACGTAGCTGCAGCCCTGGTGGAGTGAGATTTAAAACAATTAGTATCTATACCTGCTTTAGTAAGTACTTGTTTTATCCATTTGGAAATGGTCTGTTTTGTTATTCATTTATGAGGCTGTCTGTGGCTAATGAGCAGTGCCTTTTCTATGCCTCTGATGGTTTTGGTTTGTTTTATGTATTCTTTTAGATGTGTTACCACACACAGTCGCTCATCTGCAGGGTAGTTATTGAAAATCACTTTTAGGCCTGCCGACCCCTGTCTGTTCTGTTTTACCAGTTCCTGGATGTAAAAATGTAAATTTCCCTCCGAACTGGTCATGTTATCCAGCCTCAATTTGTGTAGGGAGCTCGCCCTTTGTGCTGTGACCAAAGCCATCAGCATGACCGTTTTTAAGGTCAAAGTCTGTAATGACACGCTAGTGGCTGGAGTCCAGTTCCTTAGTAGATTCAGAACGATGCCAACGTCCCATATATGGGAGTATCTGGCCTTAGGAGGGTTAGCATTGAATATGCCCTTCATGAGCTTGGTTACCAACGGGTGTGACCCCACAGGCTGTCGTTCCATTTCTCTCCAGAGGTAGGTAGACAGGGCACTTCTGGCACAGTTGATGGCGTTGTACGTAAGTCGTTCATCATGGTGTAAATTCACCAGAAATTCCAATACCGGTTGAATGTTGGAAGGTCTGTGGATAATGTTGTTCTGGTTGCAATACCTGTGCCATTTCCTGATATATACTAGGTATTGATTTTTTGTTGACTGTCGTTGGGCTCCAGCGATCATGTTCATAGCTCTCGTTGTTAAGCCCAGGTGTAATAAAGGAGCTGTCAGACTCTACAAACCAAAACGTTAATGTGACGATGGCAAGGATGACTTGGCCTAGTTGCTGGATTTACCAGTAAA
Organism: Leucoraja erinaceus; assembly: GCF_028641065.1. Classification (NCBI taxonomy): domain Eukaryota; kingdom Metazoa; phylum Chordata; class Chondrichthyes; order Rajiformes; family Rajidae; genus Leucoraja; species Leucoraja erinaceus. Next base: position 6,466,625 of record NC_073377.1, read on the forward strand.
TCCGGTCTGTGTTGAATGGTGATGTGAGGTTCTAATATCATCTCCTGTACCACTGGGAACCATGGTTGGGTAGGCCAATCGGGTACTATTAAGATACCAGACGCAGAGTCTTGTCTTATCTTACTTAGTACCCGACTGATGAGGCAGAAGGGGGGGGAATGCATAAAAGAACAATTTCCCCCAATGCAGCGAAAAAGCATCTGTAGCTGCTGCCCCAGCGTCTAGTTGCCATGATACATATTTTGGCACTTGGTGGTTAAGCCTGGATGCGAATAGATCGACATCTGGTGTTCCATATCGTGCTGTAATTTCAGCAAATACTTTTTTGTCCAACATCCATTTGATGTTCTCATTAAATTTGCGTGACCTGGTGTCTGCCACTAAGTTTTGTCTACCTGGTAAGTAGGTAGCTGATATCCAAATTCCTCTGCGGATACACCATGGCCAGATCTTGTTTGCCAGATTGTCACATGATGTCGATTTGTTTCCACCCATGTGGTTGATGTATGCTACCACAGTGGTGTTATCAATTTGTAATCTTACATGCTGGTGAGATAGCCCTAAGCAATATGACTTAAGGCCGTGAAAAGCTCCCAACATTTCTAAATAATTTATGCCCAAAGTGTGTAGTAATGATGACTCCTGTTCATTCCATCTACCACCACAGCTGGTGATGGAATCCGTGGCACCCCATCCGAGAGCACCAGCATCCGTTTGTAGTGTGATAGACGGGTTGCTGATAATGATTGGATTGGAACAATGCCTGATGTTTTCTTTCCACCATTGGAGTTCTAACATGGCTTCTTTTGGTAGTTCCATAGGTCTATCAAAATGACCTCCATTGTATTTCAGAGCTCTTATTTTTGCCCTTTGTAAATTCTGATAATATAAAGGTCCGAATTGTGCAGCTGGAAAAGCTGCTATTATCTTGCCAATCATTCTCGCCACCTGTCTAATAGATGGTTTTCTTGTGTCAATGATTTTGCTGCAATCTTCCTCTAGGGCTACTGCTTTGTCTTGTGGCAAAGTCACTGACATAAGAACTGAGTTAATGGTAAATCCCAAGAAATCCATTGTTGTTGAAGGTTTCAATTTAGATTTAATTGGATGGATAATGAATCCTAGACTTTCAAATAATTGTATGGTGGCTGTTATGGTTAATTCTGCTTGTTTTACACTTTGGCCCAATATAAGTATATCATCCAAATAAGCCATCACAATGTGTTTATGTTCCCATAGGAAAGCTAAGGCTGGTTTTAATATTTTAGTAAATAACCTAGGTGCAGAAGTAAGTCCATTTGGTAGTGCTCTGTATTGTCAAAGTTGATCCATCCAATTAAATTTCAAATAACGTCTGTGGTCACCTGTTATGGGTACTGAATAGTAAGCATCTTTTAAATCAATGCTTGCCATGTAGTAACCTTTGGAGATTAAAAGTTTAGCAGTAGCAAAGGTTTCCATTTTGAAGTGAATATATTTTACAAAAACATTCAAATTACTCAAATCTATGATAATGCGGCAACCACCATCTTTCTTATGTTTAATAAAAATGTTGGAAACGAATTCTAAAGGTTTGTGTTGGGTTTGTTCAATTATCCCCAGTTTATGGAGTCTCTGCAGTTCAACATGTGCTTTTGCTTTATCTTTGCCCTTAAGCCTGAACACTCTGTTCGGTACATGCTGGACTGGAGGATTACGTGGTTGCAAGAACTCTATCGTGTATCCCTGGATACTGCTTAAGATATAAGTATCTGATGTTAACATACCATGCATCCAGAAAAAGGTGTAATCTACCACCAACACCCATGCTTTCGTTTGTAAGTAAGGGGCCAGACCTACTTACCTCTATGGTTACGAGTGGTCTTATCTCTTCCCTTGTCCCCGAGGACGTTGAGGCCCTGGTGTCTTGGTTTGTGTTGTAGATGGGTGCATCTTCCACGAGGGCCGGCCTGGGCCATGTCCTAAAAAAGACCGGTGTTGGATTGGTCTTGCCCTCGACTGTTCCCCGGAGTAGTCCTTGCGACCCATGAGTGCATAGGGGTGGTACTTCTGGGGGTGGCGTTTGGTTGCTTTTATGATTCCCAGGGCTTTGGATTCGTCGTCCAATTCTTTTACCTGTTTTGGTAGGTCCCCTCCAAACAGGTAAGTCTTTTCGGTGGTTGTTTCCGTTCTGCATAATCCTGCAAATTTTGGGTCTAGTACCGGCTGTATGCTCTTCTTTCTGATATTGTTTAGTTCATATTGGGTATTGCAGAAGAGGGCCAGGGCATCTTTCTGGTGTTGATTCATATCTTCCTCATCCAGGGTTCGTGTGAATGCTGTTATGCCTGCGGTGAGGGTTTTAAGTACTTTTTGCAGGAGGACATCCCTTGTCCTGATGCTCGCCCCTACATGCTTCCAAATACATGCGTTCACGGTTGGGACATTAAGGGATTTACAGTTTCCAGGGTGCAAGTGACGCCCCATGGTGTCAATTAGGGCTTGTCCCTGTAGCTGGTTCAGGGACATGTAATTAATACTTGCCGCTAACCTGGCTGGTAAATTATCCCCTGTGAGTTCTGGTTTTGCGAATTGAGCCACCATTTCAAGTAAGTTGCCACTTACCCCTTGCACTGGGTTTTCCATCAGTTCCTGTTCAGGGTCAGCCCAAATCTGCCCTGCTATGTCCTGGGAGGCAATAGACGCCAAATACAGCCCTGAATAAGGTACTGCAGAGGGGCTGTATGTCTGCCCAGTAGAGCCAGACCCCCTCTGGAGTATTGCCTCCATCAGCTGCTCCATTTTCTTCCAGTACTCTCGGGCACCTGGCTCTTGCGGCTTATCCTGGACCAGCTGCCGCTCAAACGCAGTACAGAGCTTTCAAGCGCTGACCGCTCGCGGTCGCTGGTCCCACAGCTCAAACGCGTTCCAGTGATCTCGGTCACTGGTCGCTTGCTGTTCCTGCAATTCCTTCAGCCCCACAGGCCCCTGAGCGTATGTGGCGTGGGGCTGTTCGAAATCGGAGTCGTCCGACAGAACGGCGCTGTCGGTTTTCCGTAAAGCCTTTCCACCCGCCAGTGGTGAGGCTAGCTCCAGCACAGGTGCTCCCGACAATGGAGACAGCCCTTCCGTCTGCCGCCACTGGCTGCCCGTTCCTGCACAGATCTCCCCCGCCAGCTTTTTTTCAGCTTTCGTCCGTCTTTTGTCCATCCTAGAGGTAAGACAAAACGTAGATCTCTTACCTGTCTTCGCTGGTTTTATACACCAGCCATTTAGGAGGAACGTCTTTCCTCCATCGAAATGACTCGTGCAATGCGTGTAGCGTAATGATGCGCATGCGGACTAGCGGGTTCTTCATGGAGTCCCTCACGTGACTCCGAAGTAAAATCTAGTATCGTTTTAGTTTAGAGATACTGAGCGGAAACAACCCCTTCGACCCACCAAGTACGCACCGACCAGCGATTCCCGCACACTAACACTATCCTCAATGCACTAAGGACAATTTACACTTACACCAGGCCAATTAACCTACATACCTGTACATCTTTGGAACATGGGAGAAAGCCGAAGATCTTGGCGAAATCCCTCGCAGGTCACGGGGAGAACGTACAAACTCTATACAGGCAGCAGCCGTAGTCGGGATCGAACCCGGGTCACTGGCAGGGCAAGCGCTGTAAGGCAGCAACTCTACCGCTGCACCACCGTGCCGCAGTAAGAATGAGTAAGGATGGTCAAACTGTGGGAAATGTTATCTCAATCTACCTGCAAACCTGTGTGGGAAGGCACTGCAGTTGCTGGTTTAAATCGAAGATAGACACAAAACGCTGGAGTAACTCAGCGGGACAAGCAGCGTCTCTGGAGGGAAGGAATGGTCAAGACTCTTCTTCAGACTGATGAAGTTTCGGGTCGAGAGCCTTCTTCAGACTGTAGAAGGGTCTCGATCCAATAGACAATAGACAATAGGTGCAGGAGTAGGCCATTCGGCCCTTCGAGCCAGCGCCGCCATTCAATGTGATCATAGCTGTTCATCCCCAATCAATACCCCGTTCCTGCCTTCTCCCCATATCCCCCTGACTCCACTATTTTTAAGAGCTCTATCTACAGTAGCTCTCTCTTGAAAGCATCCACCGCCCTCCGAGGCAGAGAATTCCACAGTCCAGAAACATCACCCATTCCTTTTCTCCAGAGATGCTGCCTGTCTCGCTGAGTTACTCCAGCATTTTGTGTCTATCTACCTGTAAACCTGCTCCTTCTCAGTCACAGAGGTCACCGCTTGAAGAGTGGAAAAATAAATTAAATGCAGACTGGGAGACCGTTTCGTTCATCATTTACGCTCAGCCGCCTTGGCTTACGTGATCTCCCAGTTATTCAACGCTTTAACTCCCCCTCCCATTCCCACACTGATCTTTCTGGAAGAATTGGAAGTTGGAAGAACAGCACCTCATATTTTGCTTGGGAGCTCGTTTGCTATGTCGCTCTTCAAGGGAGATGCTAAATGCATTTCGTTGTCTCTGTACTGTACACTGACAATGACAATTAAACTTGAATCTGAATCTGAGCTTACAACCCAGCGGTAGGAATTTAATTGATCTCATTTCAAGTAACCCTCTCTCTCCATCCCTCCTCCGCCCTATCCATCCTTCCACAGCCAACAATGGGCCTTTGTGGGCTCCACCTTTCCTGAGTCATCAGTGCCGGCTCTGATCTGTTCTGTACCTTTTCGTATCTCTAGTTTCCCCCTCCCCTGTCTGCAGAAGGGTCTCGACCCAAATCGTCACCCATTCCTTCTCTCCAGAGATGCTGCCTGTCCAGCTGAGTTACTCCAGCATATTGTGTCTATCTTCAGTGCAAGCCGGCATCTCTGGAAGGCTGGTTGGATGCAAAATGCTGGAGTAGCTCAGCGGGACAGGCAGCATCGCAGGATAGAAGGGATGGGTGAAGTTTCGGGTCGAGGCCCTTCTTCAGACTGAGAGTCAGGGGAGAGGGAGACACAGAGATACGAGATGCAAAGAAAGTTCTCGGCCCGAAACTCCACCCATTCCTTCTCTCCAGAGATGCTGCCTGTCCCACTGAGTTACTCCAGCATTTTGCGTCTATCTGCAGTTCCTTCCTACACATAGAAATGCTGGCATGTGCCGCAGCTCATTCTGTCAAATGATAGCAATGACTCCATGTCAGTGATGGAGAGAGTGTTAATAGGGGCGGGGAAGATGCCAATCCAGTGGATTGTCTTGTTGTTGAGGCTGAACTCATCCAGGTAATTGGAGAGTATTCAATCACATTTCTGACATAATACAAATGATGGGCCTCCCCTGCGCTGCAGTAGAAGCCAAACATGCTACCTAATAATTACCTGCAAATAGATACTCATCTATCTTAATATTACCATGCAACATTTGAAACAAACATAACCAAAATATAAAGAAATGCACCAGTGTCTGGTCCATCTATCCAACTATAGACAATAGACAATGACAATAGGTGCAGAAGTAGGCCATTCGGCCCTTCAAGCCAGCACCGCCATTCAATGTGATCATGGCTGATCATCCCCAATCTGTATCCCGTTCCTGCCTCCTTCCCATATCCCCTGACTCCGCTATCTTTAAGTGCCCTATCTAGATATCCCCTGAAAGTATCCAGTGAACCTGCCTCCTCCGCCCTCTTAGGTAGAGAATTCCATAGACTCACAACTGTGGGTGAAAAAGTTCTCCCAGCATATGACAGTTCCAGAATCCCGGGAATTAACCTTGTAACATACGCTGCACTCCCTCAATAGCAAGAATGTTCTTTCTCAAATTAATGGACCAAAGTTGCACACATGGTGTGGTCTCGCTAGGGCCCTATACAACTGCAGAAGGACCTCTTTACTCCTATACTCAACTCCTCTTGTTATGAAGGCCAACATGCCATTTGTTTTCTTCACTGCCTGCTGTACCTGCATGCATACTTTCATTGACTGATGAACAAGGACCCCCAGATCCCATTGTACTTCCCCTTTTCCCAACTTGACTCCATTTAGATAATATTCTGCCTTCCTGTTTTTGCTACCAAAGTGGATAACCTCACATTTCTCCACATTAAACAACATCTGCCATGCATCTGCCCACTCCCCCAACCTGTCGAAGTCACCCTGCATTCTCATAGCATCCTCTTCATGGTTCACACTGCCACCCAGCTTTGTGACATCTGCAAATTTGCTAATGTTACTTTGAATCCCTTCATTTAAATTATTGATGTACATCCTGGAGTGTCACTAGTATATCATGGAGTGAACAAGAATCATGGAGTGACTCAGCACAGAAACGGGCCCTTCCCTCATAACTTCATACGGTCAGAAGGAACAGGAATAGAATTAGGCCATTCGACCCATCAAGTCAACTCTGCCATTCAATCATGGTTGATCTGTCTCGGCCTCCTAACCCCATTCTCCTTCCTTTTCCCCATAATCTTTAACACCTGGACTAATCAAGAATCTATCTTTCTCTGCCTTAAAAATATCCGCTGACTTGGCCTCCACAGCCATCCGTGGCAAATAATTCCACAGATTCACCACCCTCTGACTAAAGAAATGTATCCTCATCTCCTTCCAAAAATAATGTCCTTTCATTCTGAGGCTATGGCCTCTAGTCCTAGACTCTCCCACAAGTGGAAACATCCTCTCCACATCCACTCTATCCAAGCCCTTCAATATTCTGTATGGTTCAATGAGGTCAACCCTCATGCTTCTAAACTCCAGCGAGTACAGGCCCAGTACCGGCAAACGCTCATCATAGGTTAACCTACTCACACCTGGGATCATTCTTGTGAACCTCCTCTGGACCCTCTCGAGAGCCAGCACATCCTTCCTCAGTTATGGTGCCCAAAATTGTTCGCAATATTTCAAATGCTGCCTGACCAGCGCCTTATAGAGCCTCAATCCATTTCATTCCAACTCATCCATGTTGAGCAAGAAGCCCCATCTAAGCTTGTGAGCCATTTGTCCATCAGCTTGTCCCATTCTGTATAACTTGAGTTGAGTGGTTGTGTGGAAGACAGAAGCACCCTAAGTTAAAGGGGTGTGTGGAAGACCTTGACATTAAGGGGAGTGTGGGAGACAGATTCATAGTCATACAGCGTGGAAACAGCCGCTTTGGTCCAACTTGCCCACACCGGCCAACAGGCCCCACATACACTAGTTCCACTCGCCTGCATTTGGGTCATATCCCCCTAAACCTGTCCTACCATGTAACTGTCTAAATGCTTCTTAAACATTGCAATAGTACCTGCCTCAGCTACCTCCTCCGGCAGCTCATTCCATATACCCACCATCCATTTGTGTGAAAAAGTTACCCCTTTTTCTTAAGAAATATCTTCAAGTTAGTGCAGCCAGGAATCTGTGGCAGGATGCCTCATTTACAGTAGTTCCACCTGCTCGCACTTGGCCCATATCCCTCTAAACCTATCCTATCCATGTACCTGTCCAAATGATAGTACCTGCCTCAAGTATTCCTCTGGCAGCTTGTTCCATATACCCACCAGCGTTTGTGAAAAAAGTTATCCCTCAGGTTCCTATTATATCGTTCCACCCTCACCTTAAACCTATGGCCTCTTGTTATTGATTCCTCCACTCTGGGCGAATGATTCTGTGCATTTAACCATATAACCATATAACAATTACAGCATGGAAACAGGCCATCTCGGCCCTACAAGTCCGTGCCGAACAACTTTTCTTCCCTTAGTCCCACCTGCCTGCACTCATACCATAACCCTCCATTCCCTTCTCCTCCATATGCCTATCCAATTTATTTTTAAATGATACCAACGAACCTGCCTCCACCACTTCCACTGGAAGCTCATTCCACATCGCTACCACTCTCTGAGTAAAGAAGTTCCCCCTCATGTTACCCCTAAACTTCTGTCCCTTAATTCTGAAGTCATGTCCTCTTGTTTGAATCTTCACTAATCTCAAAGGGAAAAGCTTGTCCACATCAACTCTGTCTATCCCTCTCATCATTTTAAAGACCTCTATCAAGTCCCCCCTTAACCTTCTGCGCTCCAGAGAATAAAGACCTAACTTATTCAACCTTTCTCTGTAACTTAATTGTTGAAACCCAGGCAACATTATAGTAAATCTCCTCTGTACTCTCTCTATTTTGTTGACATCCTTTCTATAATTGGGCGACCAAAGTTGTACACCATACTCCAGATTTGGTCTCACCAATGCCTTGTACAATTTTAATATTACATCCCAGCTATCTAATTTACCTGACTTATTCCTCTCGAGATTTTTTCCATCTCTATACGATAGCCACTCATCCTCCTACGCTCCAAGGAATAAAGTCCTACCTGCATTCCTAGATCCCTCTGCTCTGCAAGAGTCAATAGAGCCCTATCATTCACTGTGTAGGTCCTGCCCTTGTTAGATGTCCTAAAATATATCACCTTGCCCTTCTAAGAGGTGCCCTGGTAGTTTAGTTTGTTGTCACGTGTACCGATGTATAGTGAAAAACTTTTGTTGCATGTTAACCAGTCTCCAGAAAGACAATACACGATTACAAGCGAGTCATTCACAGTGTGTAGATACACAGTGTGTAGATACAATCGGGTCATTCAAAGTGTGTAAGTTAGATGCAGGAAAAATGTTCCCAATGTTGGGCGAGCCCAGAACCAGGGGCCACAGTCTTAGAATAAAGGGGAGGCCATTTAAGACTGAGGTTAGAAAAAACTTTTTCACCCAGAGAGTTGTGAATTTGTGGAATTCCCTGCCACAGAGGGCAGTGGAGGCCAAATCACTGGATGGATTTAAGAGAGAGTTAGATAGAGCTCTAGGGGTTGGTGGAATCAAGACATATGGGTAGAAGGCAGGCACGGGTTATTGATTGCGGACGATCAGCCATGATCACAATGAATGGTGATGCTGGCTAGAAGGGCCGAATGGCCTCCTCCTGCACCTATTTTCTATGTTTCTATGTTTTGATAAGAGAATAAAGTTTAGTGCAAAGTAAACCCAGCAAAGTCCGATCAAGGATAGTCCGTGGGTCACAGAGTGAGAAGGGGGTGAGAGGCGGGGGTGGCAAATAGAGACACCCTGAGTCAAATGGGAGGGTGGAGGACATTGTTACTTTGTTACAGGGGAGGGTGGTAGACAGAGACATCCTGAGTTAAAAAGGAATGTCGAAAGCAGAGCTAATCTGAGTTAAAGCGAAGAGTGGGTGACAGAAATATCCTGTGTTAAAGGGGAGGGTGGGTGACAGAGATACCTTGAATTAAAGAGGAGTTTAGGAGAAAGAGATACCCTTAGATGAGGGAAGCAGCAGTGAGAGTCCGTGTCCATAGTCCATAAATCCCTAATCCATAAATCCCTAGTCCATAAAGCCATAGTCCATAGTCCATAAATCTCTAATCCATAAATCCCTAGTCCATAAATCCATAGTCCATAAGTCATAAGAGCAGAAATAAACCATTTGGCCCATCATGCCAACTCTGCCATTCAATCATGGCCAATCTACCCCATTCTCCTGCCTTCTCCCCATAACCTTTCACACCCGTACTAATCAAGAATCCCTCAGTCTCTGCCTTAGAAATACCCAGTGAAGAGTCAGTCCCACGTGTTGTAGGGGCCATGCAGGAGTGTCAGTGGACGAAGTTAAGCTGGAGCATTACCATGCAGAAGGAAGGTGAGAATTGGTTTGTCGACTAGTTTGACTAACAACAGGGCGGCACAGTGGCGCAGTGGTAGAGTCGCCACCTTACCGCTTACAGCGCCGGGGACCCAGGTTCGATCCTGGCTACAGGCGCTGTCTGTACAGAGTTTGTACATCCTCACAGTGACCTGGGTGGGTTTCCTCCGAGATCTTCGGTTTCCTCCCACAATACAAAGATAGGCAGAATTGTAGGTTAATTGGCATCGGTAAAAAGAATTGTCCCTAGTGTGTAGGGTAGTTCTAGTGTAATTTGACATGTCCCCTACAACTCTCACTAACTTCTACAGATGCACCATAGAAAACATTTTATCAGGATGCATCACAGCACGGTTTGGGAAATGTTCCATCCAGGACCGTAAGAAATTGTAGCGAATTGTGGACGCAGCCCAGGCCATTGCACAAACCAATCTATCTTCCATTGACTGCATTTAAACCTCACGCTGCCTCAGCAAGGCCGGCGGCATAATCAAGGACTATTGATTATCTACTTGGTTATCTAATTGGTGTTATCTACAGACCCCCAAATAGTGGCCCGAATGTAGGGTGTAAGTTGCAGCAGGAGTTAAAACAGGTATGTAACAAAGGTAATGCCACTGTGGTGATGGGGGATTTCAATATGCAGGTAGGCTGGGAAAATCAGGTTGGTTCAGGACCCCAAGAAAGGGAGTTTGTAGAGTACCTCCAAGATGGATTCTTAGAGCAGCTTGTAATGGAGCCGACAAGAGAAAAGTCAATTCTGGATTTAGTGTTGTCCAATGAACCAAATTTGATAAGAGAACTCGAGGTAAGGGAACCACTTGGAGGTAGTGATCATTATATGATTAGTTTTAATCTTCAATTTGAGAAGGAGAAGGTTAAATCAGAAGTGGCAGTGATGCAGCTGAATAAAGAGGATTATGAAGGCATGAGAGGGGAGCTGGCCAAAGTAGACTGGATCCTAGCAGGAATGTCGGTGGAACAGCAATGGCAGGAATTTCTGGGCATAATACGGAAGACGCAGGACCATTTCATTCCAAAACGGAAGAAAGATTCTAAGAGGAGTAGGAGGCAACTGTGGCTGACAAGAGAAGTTAGGGATAGAATAAAACTAAAAGAAAAGATGTATAACACAGCAAAGAGTAGCCGGAAGCCAGAGGATTGGGAAACTTTCATAGGACAACGGAAGGAAACAAAACGGGCAATTTGGGTTGAAAAGATGAAGTACGAGGGGAAGCTTGCCAGGAATATAAAGAAGGGCAGTAAACGCTTCTTTAGATATGTTAAGGGAAAAACAGTAGCAAAGTCAAGTGTGGGTCCCTTGAAGGCAGCCATGGGTGAAATTATAATGGGTGACAAGGAAATGGCAGAAGAGTTGAACAGGTACTTCGGATCTGTCTTCACTAAGGAAGACACAAACAATCTCCCAGATGTACTGGAGGACAGAGGATCTAAGGGGGTAGAGGAACTGAAATAAATTTTCATTAGGCGATAGATAGTATTGGGTAGGCTAATGGGACTGAAGGATGATAAATCCCCTGGGCCGGATGGTCTGCATCCCAGGATCCACAGGGAGGTGGCTCTAGAAATAGTGGATGCATTGGTGATCATTTTCCAATGTTCAATAGATTCAGGATCAGTTCCTGTGGATTGGAGGATAGCTAATGTTATCCCATTTTTCAAGAAAGGAGCGAGAGAGAAAATGGGGAATTACAGACCAGTTTGCCTGACTTCGGTGGTGAGAAAGATGCTGGAGTCAATTATTAAAGAGGTAATAATGGGGCATTTCGATAGCAGTAAAAGGATTAGTCCAAGTCAACATGGATTTTTGAAAGGGAAATCATGCTTGACTAATCTTCTGGAATTTTTTGAGGATGTTTCAAGTAAAATGGATGAATGGGAACCAATGGATGTAGTGTATCTGGACTTTCAGAAAGCCTTTCACAAGGTCCCGCACGGGAGACTGGTGACTAAACGTAAGCACATAGGGTGTTGACATGGATAGAAAATTGGTTGGCAGACAGGAAGCAAAGAGTAGTAGTGAACGGGTCCTTTACAGAATGGCAGGCAGTGGCAAGTGCCGCAAGGCTCGGTGTTGGGGCCGCAACTGTTTACCATATATATTAATGATTTAGCAAGGGGAATTAAGAGCAACACTAGAAGGTTTTGTGATTACACAAAGCTGGGTGGCAGTGTGAACTGTGAAAAGGATGTTTGGAGGTTGCAGGGTGATCTGGACAGGTTGAGTGAGTGGGCGGATGTGTGGCAGAACCAGTATAATATAGATAAATGTGAGGTTATCCACTTTGGCGGCAAAAACAAGGGGGCAGATTATTTTCTCAATGGTGTTAGGTAAGGGGGAGGTACAGCGAGACATGGGCGTCCTTATACACCAGTCATTGAAAGTTGGCGTGCAGGTACAGTAGGCAGTAAAACTAGCTAATGGAATGTTGGCCTTCATAACAAGAGGATTGCAGCATAGGATTAAAGAGGTTCTTCTGCAGTTGTATAGGGCTCTGGTAAGACCACATCTGGAGTAGTGTGTACAGTTTTGGTCTCCTAATTTGAGGAAGGACATCCTTGTGATTGAGGCAGTGCAGTGTAGGTTCACAAGATTGATCCCTGGGATGGTGGGACTGCCATATGAGGAAAGATTGAAAAGACTAGGCTTGTATTCACTGGAGTTTAGAAGGATGAGGGGAGGATCTTACAGAAACATATCTATCTATATTACTAAAAGTAAGATCTTGACCGCTTTTGACTCACTTCAATGTGATTTCTTAGAGAACGCTGCCACTTACGGCCATCATTTTTGGCCATGTCTTTCAGAGCCCCCCTCCGCCGGTCTCGACCTTAGGATTTTTCCCATCGATGACAAATCAGAGAGATATTAATGTTTACTTTTAAATCGCCATTCTCTCTGCTGCCCCCGCTGGCGGCAGGGGGAGGGACTATAAAACCCAGAAGTGTCATGGCTCACTCAATCTCTGCCATACGAAGGAAGCGAGAGGGTCACGGCTCTCTGATTATAAAAGGACTGGACAAGCTAGATGCAGAAAAAATGTTCCCAAAGATGGGCGAGTCCAGAACCAAGGGCCACAGTCTTAGAATAAAGGGGAGGCTATTTAAGACTGAGGTGAGAAAAAACGTTTTCACCCAGAGTTGTGAATTTGTGGAATTCCCTTCCACAGAGGGCAGTGGAGCCCAAATCACTGAATGGATTTAAGAGAGAGTTAGATAGAGCTTGAGGGGCTAGTGGAATCAAGGAATATGGGGAGAAGGCAGGCACGGGTTATTGATCGGGGCCGATCAGCCATGATCACAATGATTGGCGGTGCAGGCTCGAAGGGTCGAACGGCCTCTTCCTGCACCTATTTTCTATGTTTCTATGTTTCTAAGTCACACCCTGATCATTTCCTCTTCTCCTTTTTCCCATCAGGCAAAAGGTATAGATGCGTGAAAACGCTCACCTCTAGATTCAGGGCCAGTTTCTTCCCAGCTGTTATCAGGCAACTGATCACCATACCACAACCAGAGAGCAGTGTTGAACTACTATCTACCGCTTTGAATATCCTTGACCGGACTTTGCTGGCTATATCTTGCACTAAACGTTATTCTCTTATCATGTATCTATACACTGTGAATGAATCAATTGTAATTATGCACAGTCTTTCTGCTGACTGGTAAGCATGCAACAAAAAGTTTTTCACTGTACCTCGGTACATGTGACAATAAATGAAATTGAACTGTTTAAGAAGGAACTGCAGATGCTGGAAAATTGAAGGTACTCAAAAATGCTGGAGAAATTCAACGGGTCCAGCAGCATCTATGGAGCGAAGGAAATAGGCAACATTTCAGGCCGAAACGTTGCCAATTTCCTTCGCTCCATAGATGCTGCTGCACCCGCTGAGTTTCTCCAACATATTTGTGTACCTAATGAAATTGATCTAAGGATAAGGGGCGATCACTGATCAGCGCGGACTCGGAGGGTCGAAGGACCGGTTTCCGCTCTGTATCTCTAATGTTTAAAGGTAAACGTGAATTCCTCACTCTGGTAACCACACATGCTGGGCTGATGCATGACAACGTTACTATAAATTGAGATGGTGTTCACCCATGGTCCAGTCAGCTCTTAAACATAAATACTGTACGAGATTGTATGCTCATTGTTCGCCAGTGTTTCGAAGTGATCGTGTATCTGCAGTTGTTTTTTCACACTGGGCCTCCTCAGCTCTGTTTTAACCGACCCGGATGAGTTAAAACTGTTCAGAGTTCTCTGTAAAAAAAAAGGACACAGCATGCTGGAGTAACTCAACAGGTCAGGCAGCATTTCTGGAGAACATGGATAGGTGACGTTTCAGGTCGGGCTCAGTCTGAAGAAGGGTCCCAACGCAAAATGTCACCTGCCCCCGCTGAGTTACTCTGGCACACTTTGTCTCGTTTTTAATATGTAAGGAGATAGCAGATATTAGTAGTAAGCACAAGGTAGTGATTGTGGGAGATTTCAACTTTCCACACATAGACTGGGAAACACATTCTGTAAATGGGCTGGATGGGTTGGAGTTTGTAAAATGTGTGCAGGATAGTTTTTTGCAGCAATACATAGAGGTACCTACTAGAGGAGGGGCAGTGCTGGACTTCCTGTTAGGAAATGAGACGGGACAGGTGGCGGTGGTATGCGTTGGGGAGCACTTCGGGTCCAGTGATCACAATACCATTAGTTTCAATATAATTATGGAGAGGACCTACGGTTGAGATTTTTGATTGGAGATAGGCTAACTTTGATGAGATGCGAGATGATTTAAAAGGAGTGAACTGGGACATTTTGTTCTATGGGAAAGATGTAGAAGAGAAATGGAGGACATTTAAAGGGGAAATTTTAAGAGTACAGAATCTTTATGTTCCTGTTCGGTTGAAAGGAAACAGTAAAAATTGGAAAGAGCCCTGGTTTTCAAGGGAAATTGGACATCTTGTTTGGAAAAAGAGGGAGATCTACAATAATTATAGGCAGCATGAAGTAAATGAGGTGCTTGAGGAGTATAAGGAATATAAAAAGAATCTTAAGAAAGAAATTAGAAAAGCTAAAAGAAGATATGAGGTTGCTTTGGCAAGTAAGGTGAAAATAAATCCAAAGGGTTTCTACAGCTATATTAATAGCAAAAAGATAACGAGGGATAAAATTGGTCCATTGGAGAGACAGAGTGGACAACTATCTGCAGAGCCAAAAGAAATGGGGGAGATATTGAACAATGTTTTTTCTTCGGTATTCACCAAGGAGAAGGATATTGAATTATGTGAGGTAAGGGAAACTAGTAGAGTAGCTATGGATACTATGAGGTTCAAAGTAAAAGAAGTACTGACACTTTTGAAAAATATAAAAGTGGATAAGTCTCCAGGTCCTGACAGGATATTCCCTAGGACATTGAGGGAAGTTAGTGGAGAAATAGCCGGGGCTATGACAGAAATATTTCAAATGTCATTAGAAACGGGAATAGTCCCCGAGGATTGGCGTACTGCGCATGTTGTTCCATTGTTTAAAAAGGGTTCTAAGAGTAAACCTAGCAATTATAGACCTGTTAGTTTGACTTCAGTGGTGGGCAAATTAATGGAAAAGATACTTAGAGATAATATATATAAGCATCTGGATAAACAGGGTCTGATTAGGAACAGTCAACATGGATTTGTGCCTGGAAGGTCATGTTTGACTAATCTTCTTGAATTTTTTGAAGAGGTTACTAGGGAAATTGACGAGGGTAAAGCAGTGGATGTTGTCTATATGGACTTTAGTAAGACCTTTGACAAGGTTCCTCATGGAAGGTTGGTTAAGAAGGTTCAACTGTTGGGTATAAATGCAGGAATAGCAAGATGGATTCAACAGTGGCTGAATGGGAGAAGCCAGAGGGTAATGGTGGATGGCTGTTTATCGGGTTGGAGGCAGGTGACTAGTGGGGTGCCTCAGGGATCTGTGTTGGGTCCTTTGTTGTTTGTCATGTACATCAATGATCTGGATGAAGGTGTGGTAAATTGGATTAGTAAGTATGCAGATGATACCAAGATAGGGGGTGTTGTGGATAATGAAGAGGATTTCCAAAGTCTACAGAGTGATTTAGGCCATTTGGAAAAATGGGCTGAAAGATGGCAGATGGAGTTTAATGCTGATAAATGTGAGGTGCTACACCTTGGCAGGACAAATCAAAATAGGACGTACATGGTAAATGGTAGGGAATTGAAGAATACAGTTGAACAGAGGGATCTGGGTATAACCGTGCATAGTTCCTTGAAGGTGGAATCTCATATAGATAGGATGGTAAAGAAAGCTTTTGGTATGCTAGCCTTTATAAATCAGGGCATTGAGTATAGAAGCTGGGATGTAATGTTAAAATTGTACAAGGCATTGGTGAGACCAAATCTGGACTATGGTGTACAATTTTGGTCGCCCAATTATAGGAAGGATGTCAACAAAATAGAGAGAGTACAGAGGAGATTTACTAGAATGTTGCCTGGGTTTCAACAACTAAGTTACAGAGATAGGTTGAATAAGTTAGGTCTTTATTCTCTGGAGCGCAGAAGGTTAAGGGGGATAGAGGTCTTTAAAATGATGAGAGGGATAGACAGAGTTGATGTGGACAAGCTTTTCCCTTTGAGAATAGGGAAGATTCAAACAAGAGGACATGACTTCAGAATTAAGGGACAGAAGTTTAGGGGTAATATGAGGGGGAACTTCTTTACTCCGAGAGTGGTAGCGGTGTGGAATGAACTTCCAGTGGAAGTGGTGGAGGCAGGTTCATTGGTGTCATTTAAAAATAAATTGGATAGGCATATGGATGAGAAGGGAATGGAGGGTTATGGTATGAGTGCAGGCAGGTGGGACTAAGGGAAAAAAAAGTTGTTCGGCACGGACTTGTAGGGCCGAGATGGCCTGTTTCCGTGCTGTAATTGTTATATGGTTATTATATGGTTAATAAACCAGCATCTACATTTCCTTGCAACTCCACAGTTCACTGTGTACTGTCTCCACAAACTCTTTTTTAAAAAGCTTGTTCACACTAAGCGTATCAAAATATTAAATAATATATGTACAAATACGACAAATAATGTGACATATAATGTTATGTGAAATTGCGAAAGAAAATAACATGAGGAATAACTTTGTGGGTGGAAGTGTCAAAGACTATACTTTGAACTTGGACTTTAGAGAAACACGTCCTGCACCCTACCAAGTCCGCACTGACCAGTGATCACCACGTACACTAACACTACCCTACACACCAGGGACATTTACAATCTTTACTAGTTAAGCTACAAATCTGTATGTCATTGCAGTACGGGAAGAAACCGGAGCAACCGGAAAAAACCCACGCAGGTCACGAAGAAGGCGTGCAAACTCCGTACAGAGAGCTCCTGTAGTCGGGATCGAACCCAGGCCACCGACGCTGTAAGGCAGCAACTCTACCGCTGAGTCACAGAGCCGCCTCATTCTCTTGGATATTCCGTGCAGCAACAAAGAACCAGTGCTTCTCTTCCCCCGACAGCTGCCCACCAAATATTTCTAGATAGTCTTTACTCCATCTTTTGATCCAGCAAGGCATCCCTACAAAGAGTTGTGTGGCACCTACAGGAAGCTCAAGCAAGAGTTGAATGCTTCAACTAGTCAGAATGCAGTGCTGTGCTACTGTTCCACCCCGGAAGCATAGCTTTAAGGTAAGAGGGGTGAAGTTTAAAGGAGATGTGTGGGGCAAATTTTTATTTTACACAGAGGGTGCCTTGAATGTGCTACCAGTGGTGGTGGCATTTACAATAGACAATAGACAATAGGTGCAGGAGTAGGCCATTTGGTCCATCGAGCCAGCACCGCCATTCAATGTGAACATGGCTGATCATCCCCATTGTATTGTATTGTATTGTATTGTATTGTATTCAAATTTATTGTCATTGTCTCAATTTGAGACAACGAAATGAATTTCCCTTACAGGCAGTATCATTAAAAAAATCACAAAGAAATAATAAAAATAAATAATAAATAAATAATAAAACATATTAAAAATAAAATTGAAATTGAATTAAAATTAAAAAAAAAAAGCACAAACACAGAAAGTCCACGACACAACATAACATATATGGCACCAAGGTGAGGATGGCACCATAGTCCAGCCAGCCTCCCCTCCGTGTTCATCCGTGGTCGGGGCCTTCCGAGCACCCGCAGTCGCCGCCCCGGGTGGCCCGATGTTCAGGCCCTCACGCCGGGCTGGTGGAACGCCGACGCCGAACCCCGACGGTGAGCATCTTCCTCCTCAGCGGCCCGGACCTCCTGATCAGCCGTCTCCCGCTGCCGGAGTCTGCAGCTCCTGAGTCCGCAGGCCGAGCCGGGCAGAGTCGCAGGACCCCGCGTTGTTAGTCAGCGCCGCCCGCGTTGGGAGCTCCGCAAACCGCAGCTCCATGATGTTGGTGCAGCAGGTCCAGCACTCCGGGCTCCAGACGGCGACCCCCGGTAAGGCATCGCCAGCCCCGCGATGTTCCAGCGCTGTCCCGCCACTGCTGGAGCTCCGGTCGATCCCAGCAGGAAAGGCCGCGCCAATCCAGGTAGGTAGGCCGCTGTGTAGGGAGGGGGGGGGGGGGGGGGCGAGGACGCGACTCGAATAATAGTCGCGTCCTCACCAGGAAGCGGCTGAAGTACGGTATCCCCCGCACCGTGCCCTCTTCCCCCACATAAAAACACCAAAAAAACACAAAAAAATACACTTTTACATAACTAAATAAACAAAAAAACAAAAAGATACCGGGCTGTAGGTGGAGGCTGCTGGCACCAGCGCCACCGGAAGTACAACACCCATCAGTACCCCGTTCCTGCCTTCTCCCCATATCCCCTGATTCCACTATTTTTAAGAGTCCTATCTAGCTCACTCTTGAAAGCATCCCAAGAAACGGCCTCCACTGCCCTCTGAGGCTGAGAATTCCACAGACCCACAACTCTCTGTGAGAAAAAGTGTTTCCTCATCTCCGTTCTAAATGGCTAACTCCTTATTCTTAAACTGTGGCCTCTGGTTCTGGACTCCCCCAAAATCGGGAACGTGTTTCCTGCCTCTAGCGTGTCCAAGTCCTCAACAATCTTATATGTTTCAATAAGATTCCCTCTCATCCTTCTAAACTCCAGTGTATACAAGCCCAGCTGCTCCATTCTCTCAGCATATGACAGTCCCGCTATCCCGGGAATTAACCTTGTAAACCTTCGCTGCACTCCCTCAATATCAAGAATGTCCTTCCTCAAATTAGGGGAACGGCCGTTTGGGAACGGCTTCATCCAAAACCGCAAGAGAATACAGTGACTTGTGGACGCAGCCCAGACCATCACACAAACCAGCCTCCCTTCCATTGACTCCATTTATACCTCACGCTGCTTCAGCAAGGCCACCAGCATAATCAAGGATGAGTTGCACCCTGTCCACTCCCTCTTCTCCCCTCTCTCATCAGGCAAAAGTATAGAAGTACAAATGAAAGGTATAGGCACAACACCAGATTCAGGGACTGTTTCTTCCCAGCTGTTATTAACGTAACTTGGTACAGTGAAAGTCTTTGTATTTGCATATAAAGTACACAAACATGTCACCATAAAGTTACAAAAAGTACTCATCTCTTCTTCGTTGTTCCCACTTAGTTCTTGGCATCACCTTCCCATGCCAGGTCCTCCTTTGTTCTTGGTTGCCTCCCCAATGCTGGGTCCCCTTCTCCAGGCAGGTTCTCTTATTATCCTTGCCAGGGGAGTGGTTTTCAACACAGCGCTAATGGATGTAACCCTGAGTCATTTTCATCAACTCCAAGTAACTGTGACTTGTAGTGTAAACCCTCTGTGGGTTCTCAGTGGACACGTGAGAAACTGCAGATGGTGGAATCTCAAATAATACCCAAAGTGCTGGAGGAACTCAGCGGGACAGACAGCATTTGGGGAGGGAACGGACAGGCAGAATTTGTGGTCAAAGACCCTTACGGTTATAGAGTCATAGAGTCATAGAATGATCCAGCATGGAACCAGGCCCTTCGGCCCAACTTGTCCACACTGACCAACATGTCCCATCTACACTAGTCCCACCTGCCTACAATTGGCCCATATCTCTCCAAACCTGTCCTATCCATGTACCTTCTTTAGACTGATTGTAGTAAGAGGGAGAAAGCTGGAAAAGATAGGTATGGGGGTGAGGGACGTGGTGGTGGGGAAAGGTCTATGTCTTGTTGTGGGTTCCTAGTCTTCAGTGGGACAGCATTAAATATGTTTCAGTAATCCAAATTGTTGTGCTGTAAATTCATCATCTGTAATTTACCACCATAATTCAGCATCCTACTTGTTTTCTATCTGCTCAGTAATATTTGGAAACAATAACACAGCTTTATTACTGAGATATGAATAAGGTAGTAAAACAAATCAACCAGTTGTGATTTACAATATGAAATACGGAGAAAGGCTGGCACTGGAAATAATTGAATAGATGTACTCTTCAAGGAGATGGTGCAGGCATGAAATGGTACTCAGTGCAGTTTTGGGCCCCATAGGTCAAAAGAGACCTGTTGGTATTGGAGAGAGTCCAGAGGAGGTTTACAAGATGATCCCATGGATGATTGAGATATGTCTGATGAGTGTTTGATTGCTCTGGGCCTGTACTCACTGGAGTTTAGAAGGATGAGGGAAGATCTCATTGAAACTTACCAAAACATGAAAGGCCTGGATAGAGTGGGGATGGAGAGGATGTTTCCAGTAGAGGGCATTGTCTAAGAATAAAAGGACGTACCTTTAGAAAAGGGAGGAATTTCTTTAGCCAGCAGCTGTGGAGGCCGTCTTTAGGTATTTTTAAAGTGGAGATTGATATGTCCTTGATTAATAAGGGTATCAAAGGTTACAGGGAGAAGGCGAGAGAATGGGGCTGAGAGGGAAAATAGGACCTGTGTAGTCCAGTAGGACTAGTGTAGATGGGACATGTTGGTTGGTGTGGGCAAGATGGGCAGAAGGGTCTGTTTCGAAGCTGTATGACTCTATGACACAAAGTGCTGGAGTAACTCAACAGGTCAGGCCGCATCCCTGGAGAACATGATGAGGTGACCTTTAGGCTCGAGATCCTACAATCTGAAGAACTTAGACTTGGACTTAGATCCTTTATTTGTCATTCAGGCCTTTCGGTCTGAACGAAATGTCGTTGCCTGCAGCCATACATGTAATAATAAACAACAAAACACACAATAAAGACAAATTAACATCCACCACAGTGAGTTCACCAGGCACCTCCTCACTGTGATGGAGGCAAAAATCTTAGGGTTACAGTCTCTTCCCTCCTCTTCTCCCTCTGCGCAGAGGCGATAGGTTGTTACCCCGCCGGGCGATGGTAAGTCAGTCCCGCGGCTCACCGAGCTCTGCGAACGGGCCGGTTCAAGCTCCGCGGCCCGGGGGTGGTCGAAGCAGCCGCCCTCCAGTCCAGCGGACGCAGCTGTTGCCGCAGGAGCTCCGGAAATCAGGCACCAGTCTGTGACCAGCGCGCTCCCGACGATGTCGTCCACTGGCCCGTGGACGAGCCCCGGATTCAGGTCACCGCCGCCAGAACGCCGCCTCCGCCACCGTTGCACCGTCTCAGCCCCGCGCCGGGCCGCCTCAGCTACCGGAGCACCGTCTCAGCCCCGCGCCGGGCCACCTCAGCTACCGGAGGAAATCGAAGATCCCAGAGAACATCCACGCAGGTCACGGGGAGTGCATACATACTCCGTACAGACAGCACCCGTAGTCAGGATCGAACCCGGGTCGCCGGTGCTTCAAGCGCCGTAAGGCAGCAACTCTACCGCTGCGCCACCGTGCCGCACTATTAAGCAATTTATAAAGCAATTTGCCGGAGGTGGTGTCAGCCATGGAGGGTCGAAAGCAAACCAATGAACTTCAGAACTGGTGAAATAAGTATAATGTGACTAGATTTCGAATAGAATAGTTTGGCAGAGTACCCAAGAACATTACCATGACATTTATTATTCTATAATAAACAAAAGTCTAATGTAATCTTGTCGCCCTTTAGCAAATGAATAATTTTAATGCAAATGCCAATTAGAACATTAAATGACAAAACATTTTATCAGTAATAGAAATTATATACTTGAGATCATATCTCCTCCCCCACAAACACTGTCTGTCTCATACTGCATGCAGTGGCAAACACAAATAGTTCATGGGAACACCGTATTTCTCAGCAGGACAGGCAGGATCTCTGGATAGAAGGAATGGGTGACGTTTCGGGTCGAGACCCTTCTTCAGACCTTCTTCGAAACGTCACCCATTCCTTTTCTCCAGAGACGCTGCCTGTCCCACTGAGTTACTCCAACATTTTATGTCTATCTTCGGTTGAAACCAGCATCTGTAGTTCCTCCCTGCCCTATTTCATATATTCCACGAGCTGTAAAAATTGGATTTCCTTTCCGGTTGTTTATTTTCCTTTGGATCTGCGGCTCTAACGGGATTACCTTTGGAATACGATTATTAGCCCTTTCCATGGCAACGTGAGAAATTTATTAGAGATTTTTCACAGGTGTTCACAGGTGTTCATGTTCAGTCACATTTCCATCTGTTTACTGAACCCACAGAGAGTAAAGGAATGCTGCTCTTGGTGGAAATGCTGCTACGCTGAGATCCAAACATAAAAAAAGCTGCAGATGAGACACAAAGTGCTGGAGTAACTCAGCGGGTCAGGCAGCACCTATGGAGAAAAGTAATTGTCTGAAAAGGAATTCACACAAAGGGTGGTGGGTGTATGGAACAAGCTGTCAGAGGAGGTAGTTGGGGTTGGGACTATCCCAACATTTAAGAAACAGATAGACAGGTACATGGATAGGACAAGTATGGAGGGATATAGGGTTGTGGCCACAGGGGGAGATGACAGCCCTACCGGCAGTCTGTTGTCGTTTCTAACTAAGTTACAGAGAAAGGTTGAACAAGTTAGGGCTTTATTCTTTGGAGCGCAAAAGGTTAAGGGGGGACTTGATAAAGGTTTTTAAAATGATGAGAGGGATAGACAGAGTTGACATGGAAAAGCTTTTCCCACTGAGAGTAGGGAAGATTCAAACAAGAGGACATGACATGAGAATTAAGGGACTGAAGTTTAGGGGTAACATGAGGGGGAACTTCTTTACTCAGAGAGTGGTAGCTGTGTGGAATGAGTTTCCAGTGAAGGTGGTGGAGGCAGGTTCGTTTTTATCATTTAAAAATAAATTGGATAGTTATATGGATGGGAAGGGAATGGAGGGTTATGGTCTGAACGCAGGTATATGGGACTAGGGGAGATTATGTGTTCGGCACGGACTAGAAGGGCCGAGATGGCCTGTTTTCGTGCTGTAATTGTTATATGGTTATATGGTTATATGGTTTCACTGCTTTTGTTATTTTTTAGTTTGTTCTTTTGGTATGTTGTATGTGGGGGGGGGGGGGGGGGGGGGGGTGGTGGGGGGAGGGATCAGGGGAAACTTTTTTCACGTTCTTACCTTCACGGAGATGTGATTATTTTTTGGATCACATTCTCCGGGCTCTGCGGCCTACTGGAAGCCTGCTCGGTCTGTCGTGAGCCCCAATGCGGGGCGTGGACTTACATCGGAGCGGATCCCTTGCCTAGGAACGTTCCCACCGTGACCACCGCGGACTTTATCATCAAGGGCTCGCAGTCTCGGGGCGAGGCTAGTCGGGAGCTCCAATGCCGCGGAAGGCTCGACCAGCCCCGATGCGAGGTTCATTCGCCTGGCACGGGGAGCTGACAACTCCCCAATGCGGGAGTGGAGCACCTCGATGCGGAGGGCCCAAACACCGGCTGCGGGAGTCAAGATCGTCCCGTCAACAGGGGCTCGAGGCCAACGACCACGGAAGAACAAGGGGAAGGACTTGAACTATATTCCGCCTTCCACCACAGTGAGGAGTGTGTAGGAGTCACTGTGGTGGATGTTCATTGTTAAAAGGTGTTTTGATTGGTTTGTCTCCAAGATGGCTGCCGGAAGGAAGAGTGAACGCTGGCGCGATTAGCTGCCGCTGCTCTCTCTTCGAATTGTGTGTTGTCCCGACTATTTATTGTTTCTTGTTTTAGTCTGCTTATATGTTTTGTAATCTGATTATTAAATTTTGTAAGGCATCCTTGAGAATCTTTGAAAGGCGCCCATAAGTATAATGTTAATAATAATAATAATAATAATAATAATAATAATAATAATAATAATAATAATAATAATGGGTTTCAACAACTAAGTTACAGAGATAGGTTGAATAAGTTAGGTCTTTATTCTCTGGAGCGCAGAAGGTTAAGGGGGGACCTGATAGAGGTCTTTAAAATGATGAGAGGGATAGACAGAGTTGATGTGGACAAGCTTTTCCCTTTGAGAATAGGGAAGATTCAAACAAGTGGACATGACTTGAGAATTAAGGGACAGAAGTTTAGGGGTAACATGAGGGGGAACTTCTTTACGCAGAGAGTGGTAGCGGTGTGGAATGAGCTCCCAGTGGAAGTGGTGGAGGCAGGTTCGTTGGTATCATTTAAAAATAAATTGGATAGGCATATGGATGAGAAGGGAATGGAGGGTTATGGTACGAGTGCAGGCAGGTGAGACTAAGGGGAAAAAAGTTGTTCGGCCGGACTTGTAGGGCCGAGATGGCCTGTTTCCGTGCTGTAAAATGTTATGTAAAATGTTATAAAGGAGCATGCAAACACTGCAAATAAAATATTGTGTTTTTGCAGTAAATCAAACCTTTTCTTAGAAGGTAGTTGAGGCCAGTTCATTGGCTATATTTAAGGGGGAGTTAGATGTGGCCCTTGTGGCTAAAGGGATCATGGGGTATGGAGAGAAGGCAGGTACAGGGTACGAGTTGGATGATCAGCCATGATCATATTGAATGGCGGTGCAGGCTCGAAGGGCCGAATGGCCTACTCCTGCACCTATTTTCTATGTTTCTATGTTTCTATGTTATATGGTTATATGGTTAATAATAATAATAATATGGGCCAAAGGCTGGCAAGTGGGACTAGTGTAGTTGGGACATATTGGCCTGTGTGGGCAAGTTAGACCGAAGGGCCTGTTTCCACACTGTATGATTCTGTGAATCTATGAATAGGTGACGTTTTGGGTCAAGCCCCTTCTTCACATTCTTCTTTCCCCGAAACATCACCTCTTCCTTTTCTCTAGAGATGGTCCCTGACCCACTGTGTTATTCCAGCATTTTTTTTTTTAAATTTAAAAATTCATATTTATTAGAAGCAAATGTACAAAAATATAACCAATGGCATGTGAAATAATAGTTATTGTACAGCTTCAATTTTAACATTTAGCTATTGTTAGAAGAAAAGAAAGGAGAAAAAGCAAGAAAGAGAAAAAGTGAAATGTGCAAAGATGGAACCACTGGACTACCAAAGTAGTGTAGCCAAAGAGTGAGTAAATGAAAGAAAGAAGAGATGAATAGAAAAAATAAGAAAAATAGAAAGACAAAAAGCGAAAGAAAGAAAAAAGTGGTGATATACCTGCCTCGCATCCCTCCCCACCCACCTCACCCAACCCGTAATTAGATTTAACTCTAAAGTTGTGTTGTACCATACTATCCTTGTAATAAATCAATGATGGTGTCCATGTGTTCGAAAAGTGGTCTGGTTTTTCTGCTAAGATAAGTAATATCTTCTAGATCTCATCTCGGACATGTTTGTAATCTGCAGCATTTTGTGTCTATCTTCAGTGCAAACCAGCATCTGCAGCTCCTTCCTAATCATATCAAAAGCTACCACAGTGCATCGTGTTCATCTGCAGTAAATCATTGTGTTGTGGTGTTGTGATTTATTTTTATTAATGATGCTGTTGGGGGCTATGCGTCAGTAGATAGGTGGTTATGGGGTGAAAGGAGCAAATTAATAATACTAATATAATATCAAGGGGGGTAATTAGCATGAGTGCGGGGTGGGGGGGGGGGGATAGTTAGTGTGTGTGACGCTGCATGCCGCCCCCCCCCCCCCCCCCCCACACACAACCGCACGTTGGGGGAACAGACCCAACGGGTGTGCATTTGGTCTAGTCCTTCCTATAATTAGGCGACCAAAATTGTACACCATACTCCAGAATTGACCTCACCAATGCCTTGTACAATTCTTTCTGCTAAGGGCTCTATCACAAGGGCAAATAGCAGGGGCGATAATGCACATCCTGGGAAGGAGAATTAAAGTGTTTAATTGGCTTTATTGGTTAATTGGCTTTGGTAAAAGTGCAAACGTTGTTCTTTTAATGTGTGTAGGCTTGTGTTAGTGCATGGGGATCGCTGGTCACCACAGACTCGGTAGGCCTGTTTCTATGCTGTATCACTGAACTGAACTGAACTAATTAAACTAATTAAACTAAACTAAACTTAACTAGTCTTAACTGCCTGTGTTTGGCTCATATCCCTCTAAACCCATCCTATCCATGTACCTGTCTAAATGGTTCTTCATAGTTGCGATAACAATGTAACAAACAGCAGTTAGTATTTTCAGCTTGCAACAACAAGAATACATTTTTATCTGTTAAAAATTACTTTATAATTGCAAACACCTCCTTGTTTCACGGACTGAACGCATGGTTGGAGCCTGTTACAGCAGACAATCTGCAATAAAGGGCGCCACCCTCCTCTCTGGTCCGTTATAACGAGGGTTTACTGTACAGTAGCATCTACAGCTGACTTGAATGGATAGGAAGGAACTGCAGATGCTGGTTTAAATTGAAGGTAGACACAAAATACCAGAGTAACTCAGCGGGACAGGCAGCATCTCTGGTACAAAATGCTGGAGTAACTCAGCGGGACAGGCAACATCTCTAGTACAAAATGCTGGAGTAACTCAGTGGGACAGACAGTGTTTCTGGTGCAAAATACAGTCTGAAGAAGGGTCCCAACCGGAAACGTTCCTTCTCTCCAGAGATGCTGTCTGTCCTGCAGTGTGTAGTTTAGTTTAATTTAGTTTAGAGATATAGCGCGGAAACAGGCCCTTCAGCCCACCGAGTCCGCGCCGACCAGCGATCCCCGCATATTAACTCTATCCTACACCCACTAGGGACAATTTACATTTACATCAAGCCAATTGACCTACAAACCTGTACTGTCTTTAGAATGTGGGAGGAAACCGAAGATCTCGGAGAAAGCCCACGCAGGTCACGGGGACAGCGTACAAACTCCAAACAGACAGCACCCACAGTCGGGATCGAACCCGGGTGTCCGGCACTGCATTTGCTGAATTGGCTTCTGTTCAAGTTTCCTAAGTGGGACCGCACTTAGGAAACTTGAATGGAAACCTCTGGAGACTTTGCGCCCCACCCAAGGTTTCTGTGCGGTTCCCGGAGGTTGCAGGTGGTTGCCGGAAGTTGCAGGTGGTTGCTGGAGGTTGCAGGTAGTGGAAGCAGGTAGAGAGACTGACAAAAACCTCCAGGAACCTCCGGGAGCCGCACGGAAACCCTGGGTGGGGTGCAAAGTCTCCAGAGGTTTCCGTTCAGGTTTCCTAAGTGGGACAGGGGCGTAAGGCAGCAACTCTACCGCTGCAGCACCGTGACTCCGAAGTAAAATTGTATTTCCGGTGGCGTTGGTGCTAGCTGCCTCCGCCTTCAGTCCGGTATCTTTTTGTTTTCTTTTTGTTATGTTGAAGTGTGTTTTTTGTGTTTTTTTTAAATGTCTTTATGTGGGGGGGAAGAGGGCACGGTGCGGGGGATACCGTCCTTCAGTCGCTTCCTGGAGAGGATGCGACGATTATTCGAGTCGCATTCCTCGCCCCCCCCCCCCAGCGGCCTACCTACTGGATTGGCGCGGCCTTTCCTGCCGGGACCGACCAGAGCTCGAGCAGTGGCGGCGCAGCGCTGATACAGCACGGGGCGGGCGGGCGATGCCTCACCGGGGATCGCCGTTTGGAGCTCCGGAGTGCTGGGCCTGCTGCACCAACATCGCGGAGCTGTGGTTCGTGGAGCTCCCAACGTGGGCGGCGCTGAACAACATCGCAGAGTCCTGTGACTCTCCCCGGCTCGGCCTGTGGACTTCGGGAGCTGCGGACTCCGGTGGGAGGCGGCTGATCTGGAGGTCTGGGCCGTTGAGGAGGATGTTCTCCGTCGAGGTTTCAGCGTTGGCGTTCCATCGTTCCCGGCGTGAGGGCCTGAGCGTTGGGCCGCCCGTGGCGGCGACTGTGGGTGTTCGGGAGGCCACGACCACGGGTGAACATCTGGGATGATCGGTGGGGAGGTTGGCTGGACTATGGTACCTTCCTCAACTTTGGTGCCACTGTGAGGTTATATTGTGTCATGGACTTCTGTATTTGTGCATTTCTTTATTTCAATATGTTTTATTGTTTTATTTATTATTATTTAAAAAAAATTATGATACGTGACTGTAAGGAAAATTCATTTTGTTGTCTCTAATATTAGATAATGACAATACATTGAATACAATGCAATACACAATAGAAAACATGCTGGTTACTCCAGCATTCTGTGCCCGACTTGAATGGAGCTGAATCTCAAGCAAAAGGCAATGTGCAGCTGTGGTGCGGACTACTGACAAGGGATGAATTTCTAAGCAAATAAATCTTCCAGTAATTATATAGGAGTTAATGGGACAAATCTGGTTTTCATTAAAAAAAAGTGGAGCAAGTTCATTGCAATGTATAAAATTCTTAAATGGTTTGACACGGTAGATCTGTTCATGAGTAATGAAGTAGAATCAATAACAGATGCCATGGTTAAGGGTCCCCCAGGATGGTAGTGATCAAGTGATGGTAGAATTGATGTCAAGTCAAGTTGGGGTTATAAGCCCCATATGCACACATATGGTGAGGTAGAAGTGGAATGGAAATCTTTAGCGTGCAGCAGCATCACAGGGACATGGACTCAGACAACACATAATGGGCGGCCCGGTGGCGCAGCGGTAGAGTTCCTGCCTTAGAGAGCCAGATAACCCGGTTACATCCTGACTATGGCTGCTTGTCTGTACGGAGTTTGTACGTTCTCTCCGTGACTACGTGGGTTTTCTCCGAGATCTTCGGTTTCCTCCCACACTCCAAAGACGTACAGGTTTGTAGGTTAATTGGCTTGGTGTAAATGTAAAATTGTCCCCAGTGTGTACAAGGCCTTCTGCTCCATTCTCTCAGCAAATGACAGTCGCGCCATCCCGGGAATTAACCATGTAAACCTACGCTGCACCTTGTGAACCTTTGCTGCAGATTCCAACATCAGCAGTTCCTTGTGACTCCTATTAGCCTTTAAATTGGGTTAAGCCCTGGGTTTAAGGGGACTTCACCACAAGCATTCAAGGATTTTTATATTGAGCAATGGTGACTGCAATGTTCCTATAGCAGTTCAAAATTTTGGATTTTTTACAAATTTCCTCCTGCCAACTCCACCTTCATGCTACAGGTCCACCACCAATCTTTCGGCAACTGGTGGTCCAGTCCCCCTTTTAATCCAGACAAAATCCACCCTGGAAGTTCCACCGAAGTTGTGGTTCCTAGGCCGGGTGAGGAGGCCGATCACAACCTAATCAGATTCACCGTACCGATCAGCGGCTTGAATTTGCCACCTGCACCCGGGGCTCTGGAACACCGGCCCGGACCGAGCCGGCAGATCCGTTCCCATAGCCGACATCCACGGGTGGCTTTGCGGGTCGGTATCTCAGCCCCCTCCCAAAGCTGTGACCTCTGTTGGTCCAGCAAAACAGATAATCCAGAAAGGCTCTGAAACCCAAGGTGCCAAAAAATCTGGTGGTGGACATGTTTTGTGAATATGCGTATTTACGTTGAGAGCATTGTTTGCAGATGGCAGTTGTTCATCCACAAACTGTACCTGTATGGAAAACATCCACATAAGATGACATCTATCTGCAAGGATTCCCAATCCAGACCATGTCTTCGTCTCACTGACGTGCTTGTCCATGAGGTACAGAAGCCAAAGGTCCCACACCAGCAACTTCAGGAACAGCCACTTTTCTCTACAAATATCCCGTAAGTTCCCGGTGATGCCAGAAGCTCCCAGTGAGGAATCACTTTTTCACCCAGAGGGTTGTGAATCTGTGGAAATCTCTGCCTCAGAGGGCGGTGGAGGCAGGTTCTCTGGATACTTTCAAGAGAGAGCTAGATAGGGCTCTTAAAGATAGTGGAGTCGGGGAATATGGGGAAAAGGCAGGAACGGAATACTGGTTGTGGATGATCAGCCATGATCACATTGAATGGCGGTGCTGGCTTGAAGGGCCAAATGGCCAACTCCTGCACCTATTGTCTATTGTCTATTGTCTATTGTCTAAAATACAAAGTGCCAGAGGAACTCTGCATGTCAGGCAGCATCTATGGAGGGAATGAACGGGTGACATTTAGGGTCGGGACATTTAAGAGTTCCCACCCAATGCCTCACCTGTCCACTCCCTCCAAAGATGCTATCTGGCCCAATGGGATCCTCCAGCACTTTGTGTTGAAGAGTTCGGTTAGCGCTATCTCTATCAAAATGTACAAAACAAAAATTCCACAAGCAGAATTCTCCTCTGCTTCTAAAGTTTGTTGGAAAGTTTGGATAAGAAAGGTTTAGAAGGAAATGACCAAACAATGGCAGGTGAGACCTGTGTAGATGGGGTATCTTCATGGGCATGGGCAAGTTGGCGAAAGGGCCCGTTTTCATGCTGTATGACTCTATGACTTAATGACTGTTCGTAGCTTATAGGAAAATTGCAGAATGTCTACTCCAAAGAGAATTATTTTACTCAAATTCCAGATTTTACTTTAAAAATGGTTAAGTTGTACTTGATCCAAACAGACCCGAGCCAGTTTTACTAAATCCTGCAGTAACTAGCAGTTCAAAGGGCAACTAAAGTCACCTAGTTTAGTTTAGTTTAGAGATACAGCGGTGAAACAGGTCCTTCGGCCCACCGAATCCTCACCGACCAGCAATCCCCACTCACCAACACTATCCTACACATTTGGGACTATTTACAATTTTATCAAAGCCACTTAATCTACAAACCTGTACATCTTTCATATGGGGGGAAACCGTAGCACCCAGGGAAAACCCACACAGGTCATGGGAAGAACGTACAAACTCCATACAGGCAGCACCCGTAGTCGGAATCGCACCCGGGTCTCTGGCACAGCAAGCAGCAATTCCTCCGCTGTGCCACCTAACATTAAACAAGGTTAGAAGTTGGCATTAATCATGATCAGAACCTTTAAATTGGTGAGATTATCATCAGCCATCGAATCAAATGAAGGGAGACACAAAATGCTGAAGTAACTCAGCAGGTCAGGCAGCATCTCCGGAGAAGAGGAACAGGTGACGTTTCTGGTCGAGACCCTTCATCGGACATCGACCAAATCAATCAGATTCATCAATCAAATGAAGGAATCAGCGTTGGTCATCCATGGGGTTGGAACTCCCATTAAGACTTGTAGTGAATATTAATCACAGGCTGAAAGAAGTCAGTCTTTGTGGTCAATCCAATGAATCCTAGTCAATTGAATCTGGAGAATCTATTCAGGGAGCGAGTCAACATCAATCAAGGTATAGATCACCTGTCGGGCCAGGTAATCAATAAATGGCAAGATAATTTAAAAAGCAATCAGAATTAATTGGGGCTATAAAATAATGGTGGCGATGGGCTGAAGAAGACAGTCATGCTACAATTATCCATCAAGTGCACTGGCAGCACAGTGGCCCAGCGTTAGAGTTGCTTCCTTACAGTGCCAGAAACCCAGGTTCGATCCTGACTGCAGATGCTGTCTGTATGAAGTTTTACATTCTTCCCTGTGACCGCGTGGGTTTTCCCGGGTGCTCAGGTATTCTCCCACACTCCAAAGACATGCAGGTTCGTAGGTTAATCGGCTTCTGTAAATTGTCCCTAGTATGTGAGATGCAAAAGTTGGATAACAGAACTAACGGTTGTAGATGATACAAAAGTCGGTGGTTTTGCAGATTGTTGTGATGAATTGCAACAGGATCTCGATTTCGGTTGGTTGGCCGGGTGGGCTGAGGAATGGTTGATGGAATTTAATGCAGAGAAATGTGAGGTGTTGCATTTTGGGAGATCTAACATGAGCATGACCTACACAGTGAATGGTAGGGCTCTGGGGAATGTTATAGAACAGTGGGATCTATCAGAACTGAACAAGGAGGAGGACACAAATGCAGGCTCAGACACAGGGCAGATCAGTCTTCAGAGTTTAATCGGTCCAAGTCGGTACACAGGTAAGCAAAACAGAGACAACAGTACAATCTAGGAGCAGGCTAAAAACTGAGGTCGAAAAACAGGCAATGGTCAAGGTCACAAGATTTCTAGAGCTGGAACGAGGTGATACCAAGTAGCATACACAACGAACTGGCAATGAGAACTAAAACACAAAGGGCTTAAATACAGACTAGCAGGGGATAACGAGACACAGGTGAAACACATCAGGGCGAGATAAATAATCACATGAGGGTAAACGACCTGACAGGAAATGGGACCTGAAACAAGAGGAGATGCGAGACACCAAAATAAAACAAGAATGCACACTCTAATACTAAAAAACAATAAGAAACAGAAACTAGATCAAACCCGAGACCTGACAGGATCTAGGAGTGCAGGTGCATGGTTTCTTGTAGATGGAGTCACAGGTGGATAGGGTAGCCAAAAAGGTTTTTAGCACATTGGCCTTCATTATTTAGTGTTGAGTATAGAGGTTGGGAGGTCATGGTGCAGATGTATAAGACCTGTGTGCGATGTCGCATTTAGAGTATTGTGTTCAGTTCTGGGCAGCATGTTATGAGAAAGATGTTGGAAAGGGAGGGCTGGTTGGTGACCAGCCCTCTCGTATGATGCTGGGACCCAACGGGTCCCACTTAGTCTAGTATATATTTATAATAGCCGGGGTCCCAGCACTGAGCCTTGCGGCACCCCACTAGTCACTGCCGGCCATTCTGAAAAGGACCCGTTTACTCCTACTCTTTGCTTCCGATCCGCCAGCCAGTTCTCTATTCACATCAATACTTTCATTGTGGTTCCCCCTCTCAACCTTCTAAACTCCAGCGAGTAGAGGCCTGGTGTTGTCAAACGCTCATCACCTTCTCACCCACTCATTCATAGAAACATAGAAACATAGAAATTAGGTGCAGGAGTAGGCCATTCGGCCCTTCGAGCCTGCACCGCCATTCAATATGATCATGGCTGATCATCCAACTCAGTATCCCGTACCTTCCTTCTCTCCATACCCCCTGATCCCCTTAGCCACAAGGGCCACATCTAACTCCCTCTTAAATATAGCCAATGAACTGGCCTCGACTACCCTCCGTGGCAGAGAGTTCCAGAGATTCACCACTCTCTGTGTGAAAAAAGTTCTTCTCATCTCAGTTTTAAAGGATTCCCCCCTTATCCTTAAGCTGTGACCCCTTGTCCTGGACTTCCCCAACATCGGGAGCAATCTTCCTGCATCTAGCCTGTCCAACCCCTTAAGAATTTTGTAAGTTTCTATAAGATCCCCTCTCAATCTCCTAAATTCTAGAGAGTATAAACCAAGTCTATCCAGTCTTTCTTCATAAGACAGTCCTGACATCCCAGGAATCAGTCTGGTGAACCTTCTCTGTACTCCCTCTATGGCAATAATGTCCTTCCTCAGATTTGGAGACCAAAACTGTACGCAATACTCCAGGTGTGGTCTCACCAAGACCCTGTACAACTGCAGTAGAACCTCCCTGCTCCTATACTCAAATCCTTTTGCTATGAAAGCTAACATACAATTTGCTTTCTTCACTGCCTGCTGCACCTGCATGCCTACTTTCAATGACTGGTGTACCATGACACCCAGGTCTCGCTGCATCTCCCCTTTTCCTAGTCGGCCACCATTTAGATAATAATTCCTGGAATCATTCTTGTTTAAGGAGGGGGTAATTGAGGCAGGAACTATTGCAACGTTTAAGAAGCAATTAGACAGGTACATGTATAGGACTGGTTTGGATGGATATGGATCAAGAGCAAGCCAAACCGGAACTAGTGTAGATGGGACATGATGATTGGTGTGGGCAAGCTGGGCCTGTTTCTACGCTGTCTGACTCTATGACACTGTGACTCTCTTCATTGAATGGTGGAGATGGATCAATTGTCAATGTGGCTTTGTTTGTTCTTATTACTTGTGTACCTGATACCTTGATAACTGTAAAACGTCAAAGAAAGCATGTAAAATAATTTCAGTTCTGGAGGAGGTGGAAGTGACAGAGCGACAAATCGGAACAGTTGAGGCAGTTGATTTTTCATCTAGTCTAAAGGGAGCTTTAAAATGGGTTGAGTGCTAATATTGACTATAATGCAGAGAAAGTTTCAGCATCCAAGCATTTTAATGAGCAAAACTGACCCCAAGAAATTGCAATGAAAGAATGAAAGGTTTCTTCAAGGTCACTTCCAAATGAAATGAAATGATGCTCCGGAGAACTAATTTCATCTTTGGTTCTTGGAGGTCTGTTTAATTATTGATGGAATAATAATAAAGTGATTGGAAATACATTGTGGAGTTCTGGTACTTGAGGGGATTCATTAGCGTGAGGTCGCTAAACTTTTACTGATGGGGGTTACAGGAGCCCTTTCTTTGTTCGCCTTTAGAAACAGAGAACAGGATTGGCCATTTGGCCCTTTGAGCCAACATTGCCATTCAATTCCTTTGATTAATTTAGCCCTAAGAGCCCAATTTAACTCTCTTGAAAACATCCAGTGAATTGGCCTCCACTGCCTTCTGTGGCAGAGAATTCCACTGATTCACAACTCTCTGAGTGAAAACGTTCTTCCTCATCTCAGTCCTAATTGGCCTACCCATTCATCATTCTAATGCAACAGAAGCATTTCAGAAAAAGGACACAGAGTGCTGGAGTAACTCAGCGGGTCAGGCAGCACATTTGGAGCATGTGGATGGGTGACGTTTCATGTCGAGACCCTTCTTCGGACTGAATGAAGGGGGGGGGGAGGGGCACAAAGAAAGCTGGAAATGGAGGGAGATGCAAGACAAAGTGCGGCAGGGAACAGGTCGACATAGGCGAGGTGGAGAAGGATGGTTTGATAGGTAGATGGTTGGAACAAAGGCCAGAGATAAGAAAGGAAGGTGTGAAACAGGTTTTGAAGAGTTGAGGGTTGGTAAAGTCAGAGGGAGGAAAGTATTAGGGGTTGGGGGAGTGGGGTGGGAGAAGGGGAGACATAAATGAGAGTCCAGGTGATGCATAGGGGAGGGAAGAGTAGGGGGAGGGGATTAAGAAATAGGGGTGGGTTTGACAATAGATCATAGACAATAGGTGCAGGAGTAGGCCATTCGACCCTTCGAGCCAGCACCACTAATCAATGTGATCATGGCTGATCATCCCCAATCAGTACCCCATTTCTGCCTTCTCCCCATATCCCCTGACTCCGCTATCTTTAAGAGCACTATCTAGCTCTCTCTTGAAAGTATCCAGAGAACCGGCCTCCACCGCCCTCTGAGTATTTCACAGACTCATGACTCTCTGTGAGAAAAAGTGTTTCCTCATCCTTCAAGGAACCATACACCTATACCCCTGGATACCTCTGCTCTACAACACTACCCAGAGGCCTACCATTTACTGTGTAGGTCCTGCCCTTGTTTGACATCCCAAAATGCAATATCTCACACTTCTCTGTAATAAATTCCATCAACCATTCCTCTGCCCACCTGGCCAATCGATCCAGATCCTGCAATAATCTTTCATAACCATCTTCACGATCTGCAAAACCACTCACTTTTGTATCATCAGCAAACTTGCTAATCTTGCCCTGTATGTTCTCATCCAAATCATTGATGTAGATGACAAACAGTAATGGGCCCTGCAGCAAACCCTGAGGCACATCACTAATCACAGGCCTCCAATCTGAGAAGCAACCTTCCACCATCACCCTCTGCTTCCTTCCATGGAGCCAATTTGCTATCCATTCAGCTATCTCTCCTTGGATCCCATGCGATCTAACCTTCCAGAGCAGCCTACCATGCGGAACCTTGTCGAATGACTTACTGAAGTCCATGTACAAAACATCTACAGCTCTGTCATCAACCTTTTTGGTCACGTCTTCAAAAACATCAATCAGATTTGTGAGACATGACCTCCCACCTACAAAACCATGCTGTCTATCCCTAATTAGACATTGCCCATCCAAATGCCTGTATATCCTGTCCCCTCAGAATACTCTCTAGTAACTTACCAACTACAGATGTTAACCTCACCAGCCTATAATTCCCAACATTTTCCCTGCAGCCCTTATTGAAAAGAAATCACACCATTTGCCACCCTCCCGTCTTCCGCCTGTAAATGTAAATTGTCCCTAGTGTGTGTAGGACAGTGTTAGTGTGCGGGGATCGTTGGTCGGCGTGGACTCAGAGGTCTGAAAGGCCTATTTCCGCATTGTATCTCTAAACTCAACTAAACAAAACATAAATTGTGGGCCAAAAGGCCTGTTCCTGTATTGTATTGTCCATGCGTCATTGTTAGACTGGTTTCAATTAAATCAACACAATTTCAAGAAACTTATTTATCTTACAGATGTAATAGACCCACTGTGAGAAATGAAGATGGAAAGATTTTGAAGACAACACATAAGTGGTATGATTTTCAGTTCACCATGATCTTAAGGCAGTGGGCCCAACCTCTGAGGAGGAATGTTGTCACAAGGCCAAGATCTCGAAGATAGACCATCATCACTAGCCAGCACAATAAAAATAATTTTCTTTTCGAAGCAGCCTCTGTAATTGATTCACGTTCAAATCCACTCCTCTTAATTCCTTCCACATAAAAATACTCTCTGATTATAACGAGCCCATGAAAGCAATATCGCGCCTGACATCTCGCTGCTAATCCTTCCTAAGAGACAAAAAGCAGTCATTTAAAGGAAAATCATGAGCTGAGAAGAAGCTGGACTTTCATTAAATATTTTAAGGCAATCCGCTGGGACATTCTGTAAATCGGTGATAAGCAGAAGAAACATATGGACAAGGCTATGAATTATGTATCACTTAACAAGTTTAATTTTCCAGAGTCATAACCTAATGAATTTTTATTTTGTTAATTTTTGATACTTATTTCTAAAGGCTTTTGCATGGTTCCACATGAAAGCTCTCTAACTGAAATCCAATTCCCTCACCTATATTTCATGCCTTTCTCTGAACGCAGGGGAAGTGGAAAGAGATAAGTTAGGATAAAATAGTCTCATAAGCCCTTTTGAATGAATCTGAAATTGTTGATTTGTTGTGTGCAGTTCTGTCGGCCAAATCGACCCAGGTTAACAGCAATTGATTTTTTTTCGTTGTTTCCCCCATCAGCTCCATCTTCTCTGAGCGCCGTGACAGGGGATTGAAAGACAATAAATTCACACCTCATCCCGCGATGCCTTAAAACAAAACTTGCCTGGGGGAATAGCAACATTCTTGCTAATGTTCAGAAGGATTTTCTTTTTAAATGATGTGTTGGGGGCCTTTGAAGCCCTTTTAATGAATATCAAACACATGGCATCTCAGAATGAAATCATAACCTAAGCACACATATCCTCAGAAACGCAGAGATTCCAGCAGCTTTTGAACGTGGTGGGGAATTGTTCTGTCGTGAAGTCAGCGAACTGGTTCTCGTCAAAGGCAACTCCAGATGCTCAAAATCTATATCTGGAGCTCGCTGGAGGATTGCAAAATGCACAGTGGTGCAGTGGTAGAGCTGCTGCCTTACAGCGCCGGAGACTCGGGTTTGATCCTGACTACGGGTGCTGTCTGTACGGAGTTTGCACTAAACGTTATTCCCCTTTATCCCGCATCTAAACACTGTGGACAGCTTGATTGTAATCATATGCAGCTGACTAGATAGCACATAACATGCTTATCGGACTTTACTGGCTTTACCTTGCACTAAACGTCATTCCCTTATCATGTATCTGTGCACTATTGTAAACATGTATTGACTTTCTGCTGACTGGTTAGCACGCAACAAAAGCTTTTCACTGTAGCCGGGGAAACGTGACAATAATAAACAAAACTAAACGAAACTGAACTAAACTAAATTAATAGCCAACTCTTTTCATACAGAGCGTGGTGGGTAGATGGAATGAGCTGCCAGAGGGACCCTTGAATCTGCCAACTAAGCCCCCTCTTACTTGCCAGGCTTTGTCCCGCCCCTGCCTCTCTCTTTCTGCATTCCGCTATCTGTGTCTTCCACTTTGTCCTATCCACAAGTTTGACCTACAAGTTTGATTGTATCTGTCGATGGTATATCTGATCTGTTTACATGGCATGCAGAACAAAGCTTTTCATTGTACCTCGAAACCTATGACAATAATCAACTAATATAAACTAAACGTCTGTTCTCCCTGTGACTGTGTGGGTTTTCTCCAGGTTCTCCAGTCTCCTGCCACATTCCAAATACATGCAGGTTTGTAGGTTAATTGGCTTCTGTAAGCTGTCCCGAGTGTTTAGTTGGGTTAGTGGCGGCGCCTAACGGCAGCGGCTCGGCTACAGTCATCTGTCTTTTTTTTTTTTTGTCTTGTTAAATGTATGTCTTGAGTTAGTTTTTTTTTTTAGCTGTGTGTATGTGGGGGGTGGTGGGGGGCTGTGGGGGAAACTGTTTTTAATCTCTTCACTGTGCGGGGACCCGACTATTCCATGTCGGGTCTCGGATGTCGTTGGGCCTAACATCGTGGAGCTGGCGGTGACCTCCGGCCGGGACTAACCTGAGGGCTCCAGTTTCAGAGCCTGCGGAACGGACATTGCGGAGCTGGCCAACTTCGGAACAGGAAGAGCTGTGGTGGCGCGCGGCTGCGACCCGACTTTTGGAGTTCGGAGGCACCGGCCGCAGATCCGGTGGACGGGAACATCGGGAGCTCGCAGGTTCCTGGTGGGAGACCACTTTTCCGAGCTCCGCAACGGCGACTTCTCCCGCTGGAATCGCGGGTTTAAGGACATGGAGCCGGGGCCTAACATCGCCCGGCGTGGCTTAAACGGCCTCAGGACTTACCATCGCCTGCCGGGGGCTTTAACATCAGAGCCCCAGTTCGCCTCGACACTGCAGTTGGACTGCTGAACCACGGGAGAAGGAACAAAGGGAAGAGATAAAGACTTTGTCTTCCATCACAGTGAGGAGATGTTGCAGACTCACTGTGATGGATGTTTATGTAAAACTGTGTTAAGTGTGGGTCTTGGATTGTTTTGTAATGTAAAAAACTGTAGAAATTATATTTCGTTCAAACCCAGGTTTGAATGACAATAAATTGCATTCTATTCTATTCTATTCTATTCTATTCTATTCTATTCTATTCTAGGATAGAACTTCTGCATGGGTGATCGCTGGTTGGCCCAGACACGGTGGGCTGAAGGGCCTGTTTCCACTTTGTATCTCAAAACTTATCTAAAGTAATACAAAGGACGACTTGTCCACCTGATTGTTAGCTCCATATTTCACGACTGTCACACTGTCTTTGCTGTTTTTCTTCATTCAAACCCACCTGCCATCAGTCTGAAGAATGGTCTCAACCCTTTCCTTCCCTCCAGAGATGCTGCCAGTCCCGCTGAGTTACTCCAGCATTTCGTGTCTATCTTTGGTTTAAACCAGTATCTGTAGTTCCTTCCTACATGTGTAAACATACTCTTCTGCATTTGTCCATCGTTAACCAGCAATGATCCCCCTGTCCTTCAAAACGGTAGGAGCATAGAGCTGTACAGCAGAGAACCAGGCCCTTCAGCCCACTGTGTCACTGCTGGCCATTATGCCTATCGATTCCTGCATTAATTCCCTATCCCTCTGTGCCAATATAATGGGGTGGCATGATGGCACAACAGTAGAGTTACTGCCTTACAGAGCCAGAGACCTGGGTTTGATCCTGACTACGGGTGCCGTCTGTACAGAGTTTGCACGTTCTTCCTGTTACCATGTGGGATTCTCCTGGGTGTTCCGGTGCTCCAAACACGTACACAATTGTAGGTGAATTGAGTTTGGTAAAGATTGTAAATTGTCCCTAATGTGCGTAGGACAGTGCGGACAGTGCTAGTGTCCGATGATTGCAGGTCGGCGCAGACTCGATGGGTCGAAGGGCCAGTTTCCGCACAGTGCCTCTAAACTAATGCTGTGATTATCACAATCAAAAAGCTTTTCACTGTACCACGGTACATGCGACAATAAACTAAACTAAACTAGAGCTCATTCATCTTCAGCTGAATCATCAATAATCTTCCATCCAGTGTAAGGATACAAGTGAGGAATTCAAGTCAAGTCAAGTCAAGTTTATTTGTCACATACACATATGAGATGTGCAGTGAAATGAAAGTGGCAATGCTCGCGGACTTTTGTGCAAAAGACAAACAACAAAACAACCAAACAAATTATAAACACAATCATAACACACATATTCTTTTTCATAATAAATAGTGGAAGGAAAAATGTTCTGTAAAGTTAGTCCCTGGTGAGATAGGCGTTTACAGTCCGAATTGCCTCTGGGAAGAAACTCCTTCTCAACCTCTCTGTTCTCACCGCATGGCAACGGAGGCGTTTGCCTGACCGTAGCAGCTGGAACAGTCCGTTGCAGGGGTGGAAGGGGTCTCCCATGATTTTGTTTGCTCTGGATGTTGTTGATGATTACACCGTGTTCAGTTCCATTCACAACTCCTCAGCCAGTAATGCCCCTGTCCCACGTATGCCCGTGTCGCAAAGTCTCCAGAGGTTTCCATTCAGGTTTCCTAAGTGGGACAGGGGCATTAGGAAACCTGAATGGAAACCTCTGGAGACTTTGTGCCTCACCCAAGGTTTCCGTGCGGTTCCCGGAGGTTGCAGGTGGTTGCCGGAGGTTGCAGGTAATGGAAGCAGGTAGGGAGACTGACAAAAACCTCCGGGACCCTCCGGGAACCTCACGGAAACCTTGGGTGGGGCGCAAAGTCCCCAGAGGTTTCCGTTCAGGTTTCCTAAGTGGGACAGGGGCTTAAATATTCTCCTATTTCTTCTTCCTCTATTCCATTTGCTCTGATGATGAGACTTCCCGTATCGGTGCATCTGGAATGTCTTCAAACATTCTCGGAGCAGAATTAGTCCATTCAGCCCATTAAGTCATAGTCATAGAGTGAAACAGTGTAGAAACAGGCCCTTCAGCCTAACCTGCCCCCACCGGCCCACATGTCCCAGCTCCACTAGTCCTACCTGGTTGTGCTTAGATCATATCCCTCCAAACTTGACCTATCCATGTACCTGTCCAACTGTTTCTTAAACGTTGGGACAGTCCCAGCATCAACTACCTCCTCTGGCAGCTTGCTCCATACATCCAGTACCCTTTGTGTGATAAATTTATCCCTCAGATTCCTATTAAATCTTTCCCCCTTCACCTTGAACCTATGTCCTCTGGTCCTCGATTCCCCTTCTCTGGGCAAGAGATTCTGTGCATCAACCCAATCTATTCCTCTCATGATTTTATACACCTCTATAAGATCACCCCTGGGTTCAAGGAAAGAGCGTTCACGTCGCGGCCCTGTTTCCACCAATCTTTCCACCACCACGCACAAGAAGCACAAGAAGTGCAAGATGGACACCATTGTGCAGATGCCGAGAAGTGTGTTCAGCTCTGGCTGAACAACTTCTAATCTTGTGTGTGGACTCGATAAGAAGAAGTTCATCCCTCATCCTCCTGCGCTCCAAGGAATAGAGACCCAGCCTACTCAACCTCTCCCTATAGCTCGCACCCTCTAGTCCTGGCAACATCCTCGTAAATCTTCTCTGAACCCTTTCAAGCTTGACAATATCTTTCCTATCTCTCCTCCATCATTCAATCATAGCTGATCTAACTTTCCCTCTCAACCCCATTCTCCTGCCTTCTTCCCAAAACCCCTGATACCCGTATTGATACGTATAAAGTGTCTGACAATCTCTGCCTTAACATTTTCCATTGACTTGACCTCCACAGCCATCTATGGCAATGGATTCCACAGATTCACCACCCTCTGACTAAAGAGATTCATCCTCATCTCCTTCCTTTTAAACCTTGCCTTCACCATCCTTAACTAGCCTATGACTGCATCCTATACATTTCCCATGTCTCTGCTTTCAACCCTTGTCCTCCTGGACAGAACAAGGATTGAGGTTCCCTGGAGCTCACCTTCCACCGTATCAAGCCTCTAAATTCAATCAATCATAATCTGCATCTTCCACCCCCTCAAAGGGATTTCCCCTCAGTTTCCTTCCTTGTCAACATTTCACAGTGGTCATTCTCCTTATGAAACCCTGCTCCCCTCTTCCATTTCCACCAACATCCCGTGTAGGAAGAACCTCCAGATACTGGTTTGCACTGAAGATAGACACAGAGTGGTGCAGCAACTCAACAGGTCCGGCAGCATCTCTGAAGAAACATCACCTATTCCTTTTCTCCAGAGATGCTGCCTGACCTACAGAGTTGCTCCAGCACCTTGTGTCTATACACCAACGACCCTTTCACTTAAGGAACTTTCCCTGGCAAACTGCAGGCAATGCAACAATTCTCCTTTCATTGAAAGAGGTGTGCAGGACACATTATTTTTACACAGAGGGTGGTGGACATGAGGAGCATGCTGTCTGGAGTAGTGGTGGAGGCATGATATGAGATACAATGGTAGCATTTAAGAAGCTTTTAGATAGGTAATTGGATATGCAGAGAATTTAAGGTCCATGTGCATGCAGATAGATTTATTTTTCTTAACAGCATGCATGATATGGACATAATGGGCCGATCGGCTTGTTCCTGTGCTGTACTGTTCTATGTACCTCTTCTCTTCATACCATCCAGAGATCCAAACTGTATTTCAAGACATTTAAGAGACTTTTGGATAGGCACATGGATGTGCAGGGAATGGAGGGATATGGATTATGTGCAGCGGTTAAGAGTTGGCATCATGTTCGGCACAGACATTGTGAGCCGACGGGCCTGTTCATGTGCTGTACTGTTCTATGTTCTATATTCTAGGTGAAGCAGAATTTAATTTGCACTTCCTCAAATCTGTCGTGCTGCACTAAGTGTTCACAATGCGGTCTGCTCAACAAATGAGGAAACCACAGGCAGATCCAGTATTATTGTTCATTTGTTTGATTTGATGTGTATGTACGTGTGTGTAAATAGGAAGGAATGGTTCAATCTGCAAAAGAGGTGGGTCTGGTACGTAATGAAACATAACATATACTTTTGAAAAGATCAGGGGTTAAATAATTCAGGATGTTGGTGGTTGTAATGGGGGAGCGGAGGGGGGATATATATATATATGTGTATATATATATATAGAGAGAGAGAGAGAGAGAGAGAGAGAGAGAGAGAGAAATAGAGAGAGGGGGAGCCAGTGTGTGAGGGAGAGGGAAAAAGGAAGAGAGACAGACAGACAGACATACAGACTGTGTGTGTGTGAAAGAGAGTGCATGTGAGAAAGAAAGAGAGCGACAGGTAGAGTGTGTGTGTTTGCACGTGTGTGAGAAAGAGAGAATGGGGGAGAGAGAGCAAGAGAGAGGGTGAGAGAGAGAGAGTGAGAGAATGAGTGAGAGAGAGAGAGAGTCAGAGATAGAGTCGGCTGCTTGCCCCTCTTTCGGGACCTACATCCGTGCACGTGTGTCCCTGGAGAGGGAACATGCGGTGTTCACGGGGACTTTGGAGGTCTTCCGTGGGCGCTGGTCACCGCGTGGGGTTGAGAGTATTGTGAACAATGATTGTAATGTTGTATTATAATGACACTTGATATAATGTAATTTCCTTTTGTTTATGACTTGATCTGTTGTATCATTTGTTGTGTCGAATAAAGTCTTGGAATTGAAAAAAAAAATTTAAAAAATGAGAGAGTAAATAAACCGAAGGACAAGAGCCTGCAGTTGACAGGACACAGCGGGAAGAATGGAGATTGCACCACAATTATTCAGATGCCAAACTGTGACTATTGGCTTTGTTCAGTGTTGTTTCTTTGTGATGGATGTAAATCAGTCAATGTGTTCATAACCAATCATAACCAAATCACATTGTGTTCATAACCAATTCGCATTTTTCATTAGTGCAGTTGCCGTCCTAAACTCTACAATCAGTACAATCACTGCATCTGTACATATGTATGCATGCTTAATGCTTGCATTATTTTGGAAAATAAAATAGAAATAAAAATGATTGTATACACACGAGACTGCAGATGCTGGATACTTGTGGCGAGAAAACAGTTTGAAGAAATCAATAAGTCAGACAGCATCCGTAGAAGGAAATTAACTGATGATGTTTCAGGTCAGGATCCCCCAGAGATGTTGATAGACCTGCTGAGTTCCTACATAGTAAACCAGCATCTGCAGTTCCGTCTTACACTGAGGCTATACAGCAGTTTGGATTTTTTTCAAGGGAGGATACGTTTCAAATTTATTGTTTAGTCTTATACGTTTATAAGTTCTCGGAACAGAATTAGGCCATTCGAACAATTAAGTCTACCGTACCATTTAATCATGGCTGATCTATCTTCCCCTCAACCTCATTCTCCTGCCTTCTCCCTATAACCCCTGACAACCATACTATTTAAGGATCTGTCAATGAGGGCCTTAAAAATATCCACAGTCGGCATCCACTGCCTTCTATGGTAATGAATTCTACTGATTCACCACCCTCTGACTAAAGAAATTCCTCCGCATCTGCTTTCTAAAGGCTAAGGCCTATGGTCCATATTTTGGGGGACTCCAGAACCAGGGGGTCACATTTAAGAATTAGGGGTAGGCCATTTGGGACTGAGGTGAGGAAAACCTTTTTCAGCCACAGCGTTGTAAATCTGTAGAATTCTTTGCCAATTCACTGGATGTATTCAAGAGAGAGTAATGGCCCTGTCCCATGGTACGAGTTCATTGCAAGAGCTCTCCCGAGTTTAAAAAAAAATTAAACTCGTGGTAAGCACGGAGAATTAATGTAGCGGGTACGTCGGAGCTCGGGGACGTCTCTTAGCGGCTCGTAACGCTAACGGCAGATACTCGGGAAGACTCGCTAATGGCAGGGAAGCTCGGGAAGACTCGTGAAGATTTTTCAACATGTTGAATAATGTCCACGAGAGCCTCGAGTACCAACGAGTGGCCATTACCTTAAATTTCCGAGTTTGAATCTGGGCAAACTCGGGAGAGCTCTTGGAATGAACTCGTACCGTGGGACAGGGCCATTAGGTATAGCTCTTAGGGTTAATGGGATCACGG
Organism: Leucoraja erinaceus; assembly: GCF_028641065.1. Taxonomy (NCBI): domain Eukaryota; kingdom Metazoa; phylum Chordata; class Chondrichthyes; order Rajiformes; family Rajidae; genus Leucoraja; species Leucoraja erinaceus. The sequence goes on from NC_073377.1 coordinate 6,511,420, forward strand.
GATAGGGGGAGAAAGCAGGAACAGGGCACTCATTCTGGATGATCAGCCATGATCATATTGAATGGTGGTGCTGGCTCAAAGAGCCGAATGGCCTCCTCCTGCACCTATTTTCTATGTTACTATGTGTCTATGTTCCTAGACTCTCCCACTAGTGGAAACATCCATTCCACATCCACTCTATCCAGGCCTTTCTTAACATGTATGTGGGGCAAGGTATTAACTTGAATATTCCCACTGGAGACCAAATAGGTCATGTTCAGAGATATAAACACTGAGGTAAATATTAAAAAGGTGGAAATTTACTCTGCTGCAAATGGTAACTGATATATTGTTATGATATATAATCCTCTGGCGGAAATGCCAAAGACTCGAGGGAATAGCTTTAAGGTGAGAGGGGCAAAGTTATTTGGAGTATTGCGTGCAGTATGGTCGCCTTGTTATAGGAAGGATGTGGAGGCTTTGGAAAAAGTGCAGAGGAAGCTTACCAGGATGCTGCCTGGATTAGAGGGTTTCAGGTATAGGGGGAAGATGCATAGACTTGGATTGGTTTCTCGTGAACTTTGTAGGTTGAAGGAAGACGTGATAGAAGTATATACATTGATGTGAGGCATAGACAAGGTAGACAGTCAGAACCTTTTCCCCCAGGGTGGAAATGCCCAACAGTAGTGGGCACAGCTATAAGGTTAGAGGACAGTTTAATGGAGATATGCAGGGCAGGTTTTATACACAGAGGGTGGGTGGGGGCCAATAATGCATTGCTTGGGGTGGTGGTTGAGGCAGATACTGTGAATGAATGAATGTCCACTAGGGGCGCTGCACTGGCAGCAGCCTCTGCCTACAGCCTGTCTGTTATTTCTGTCTTTTTTATTATTTTTAGTTAGTCCAAAGTGTTGTGTTGGGGGAAACTTTAACTTCTAAATGTGGGGGAGGGGGGCAGGGTAAGGGCGAAACCGTTCCTCAATCTCTTCCTGGCGGGGACGAGACTATTTCTCCGAGTCGTGTCCTCGCCACCCCAACCTCGCGGCCTACCAGCTGGATCGGAGCGGCCTTTCCTGCCGGGGACCGGGAACCGGACCAGGGCTGCTACAGCGGTGGCGCAGCGCTGGAGTCACCGCGGAGCGGGCGATGCCTACCTGGGTCGCCGTTTGGAGCTGCGGAGCGTTGGGCCGTTGCTCCAACATCGTGGAGCTCTGGTGCGGAGAGCTTCCAACGCGGGCGGCGCTGACCGTCATCGTGGAGACCTGGGGCGCCTTGCAGAGGGTCTTCAGCAGCAGTCTCCACCCGGCGCGGCCTGCGGACTTTGGGAGCCGCAGACTCCGGTAGGAGGGGGCCGACTCTGTGTCCACACCGCTGAGGACGTCCCGCAGCCCCGATGTTGGACTTACAACACCCCGGCGAGCGGTCCTGGACATCGGGCCGCCCGTAGCTGCAACTGCGGAGGGCACGGGGAGGCCCTGACCACGGGGAACAGTGGAGGAAGAGACTGACTTTGGTGCCTTCCCACACAGTGGGGAACTTTGATTCTGCTGTGTGGGGATGTTTTATGTCAAACCCTATAGTGTGTTGTGTCCTGTTGATTTTTATTGTATGGCCGTATGGAAATTCATTTCACTGTGCCATCAGGCACACGTGACAATTAAATCTATCTTGAATCTTGAATCTTGAATGAATGAATGAATGAATGACTGAATGCATAAGTTCAATCCTGGCAACAGGAAAGAAGTGGACGGCTAAGAATGCTACACATCAGGCAAAATCTGCTCTCCACCAAGGCAACATGGTAGGGCAAATCCAACACGGAAGAAGTGGCTTGGGGCTTGGCAGAAAGTGACCTTGCTGGAACAAGGCATCATCACTGGAGCGCCGGAAGTTGGTCGCGGCCGAAGTCTGCCGACAGGAGGAGTTGCATAGGTATGCCAAGGCTGTGTCGCAGGCTAAACAGGACCAGTGGATGAGATGGGAGAGTGGGGAGAGTGGGGAAAAGAGGAAGGACATGTGGGAGATGGAGGCGAGCAGGAGAAGTTTCTTCATTCGGGCAACCTATGATGTCCTTCCTAGCCCAAAAAATCTCAACCAATGGCTGGGTGAAGATCCGTCATGCCCCCTGTGTTCAACACCAGACACACTTAGGCACATCCTCACTGGGTGTAAAGTAAGCCTCTCCCAAGGACAGTACACCTGGAGACATAATCAAGTGTTCAAATGCCCGGCAGCGACTCTGGAATGCAGGAGAACAGCCAACAATGCCCTGCTGCCCAGAACAACAAAACCAGTTAAGACAATTGCCTTTGTTCGGGGGGAGGAACAAAGGCAATGGAAAATTCCACCAAGGACCAGGTTTGGACAGTTGGAGGCAGCCCGGGATTGGCAGATGCTGGTGGATGTGGACCAACGGCTTACAGTTCCATCAGAGATAGCCATCACCAACTTGAGGCCTGATCTTGTGCTGTGGTCGAACTCTCAGCGCATGGAGTATTGTGTGGAGCTCACAGTCCCTTTTGCAGGATGCTGTGCAGGAAGCCTTCGAAAGAAAGAAACTGTGATATACGGAGCTTGCAGCGGAGACAGAACAGCGGGGCTGGAGAGCTAAGCTCTGTCCGGTAGAAGTTGGATGTCGAGGATTTGTGGCAACATCTACCTGAAGACTGATGAAGGACCTGGGGATCAGCGGAGAAACCTACGCCAGGCCATCAAATAAACATCACGGGTGGCAGAGCGGAGTAGCCAGTGGCTGTGGCTGAAGAGGAAAGACCCCATTTGGTCTCCCAAATAACCAACTAGACAGATGCAGAGGGGGGTGGTTCTGGGACGCCAGAATGTACCGCTGATCCTACTGGAGACGTCGTGGGTTCAATCAGCGAAACGCCGTTGAAAGTAGGTGCCCACTAGATCGCCCGCCGGGGGCTCTGACTTTGACTCTGACATCGGGGGGGAGAGGGAAGTGCAGGGGAGAGATAAGTTTTTTTTGCCTTCCATCACAGCGAGGAGGAGATGCGCTGTGATGGATGTCTGTGTAAATTGTGTTGTGTCTTGGGTCTTTTTTTTTCTTGTATGTATGACTGCAGAAACAACATTTCACTTGAGCCTCTATGAGGTTCAAGTGACAAATAAATTGTATTGTGTATTGTGTATTGTGATAACCTCAATGACGTGTCTGCCTAGCTTTACTCAATGTCGGAGGAGCATAGGTGAGTGCAGATGGCTCCCATCACCATCGGGAGTAAATTGATATTTGGCACTTTGGACTTTTAACATCTAGTCCTGTGTATTTGTAAACATTGGCCAAGTATTCACATACAGTCAAGTCAAGTCAAGTCAAGTCAAGTCAAGTTTATTTGTCACATACACATACGAGATGTGCAGTGAAATGAAAGTGGCAATGCTCGCGGACTTTTGTGCAAAAGACAAACAACCAAACAACCAAACAAACTATAAACACAATCATAACACACATATTCTTTTACATAATAAATAATGACAACACACACCCCACTTACCATATATGGCAGTACAGTGGAGTCTGTGAAAAGCACCAAGTTCCTGGGAGTGCACATCACAGATGATCAGACATGGTCCACCAACACCTTCTCCCTAGTCAAGAATGCACAGCAACGCCTCCACTTCCTTCGACGGATGAGGAGAGCTGACCTCCCCCCTTCTGCCCTCACGACTTTTTACAGGGGTGCCGTTGAGAGCATTCTTACCAACAGTCTCTCAGTCTGGTATGGCAGTTGCTCTGCTGCTGACCAGAAGGCCCTACAGAGAGTGGTGAGGACAGCGGAGAAGATCACCAGATCACCCCAACCAGCAATCCAGGACCTATACCCATCTCGCTGTCGCAAGAGAGCAAGCAATATCATCAAAGACACCACCCACCCAGCACACAAACTGTTCACCCTCCTACCTTCCGGTAAGAGCTACCGCAGCATGCGGAGCAAAACCAACAGATTCAAAAACAGCTTTTTCACTCAGGCCATCAGACTACTCAACACACTTAAGAAAATTCCATGAACAGTACCCAAACAAAGACAAACAAACTGTGAAAATAACTTTGGCTCAATGTCTCCAGTACGAAATTTGCACTTTTTCTATATTGCACCTTTCACTGTTGCACCTTTTTAAAATACCTCAAAGTTTTTGCTACATTTGGGCATACTGTGAATATTTTAATATTTTAAATAATGTAATGTCTATTGTCTATTTTTATTGGTATGTTGTCTGTCTGTGTTTTTAATATTACTAGCACATTTGGAGTATGGGGAAACGTAATTTCAATCCTCTGTGTAACTACTGTTGCATAATTGAATTGACAATAAAGTTTACTTTGAACTAATGGAAGGAAAACCATTCTGTAGAGTTAGTCCCTGGTGAGATAGGCGTTTACAGTCCGAATTGCCTCTGGGAAGAAACTCCTTCTCAACCTCTCCGTTCTCACCACATGGCAACGGAGGCGTTTGACTGACCGTAGCAGCTGGAACAGTCCGTTGCAGGGGTGGAAGGGGTCTCCCATGATTTTATTTGCTCTGGAGTTGCACCTCCTGATGTATAGTTCCTGCAGGGGGCCAAGTGAAGTTCCCATAGTGCGTTCGGCCGAACGCACTACTCTCTGCAGAGCCTTCTTGTCCTTGGCAGAGCAATTCCCAAACCAGATGGTAATGTTCCCGGACAAGGTGCTTTCCACCGCCGCTGCGTAGAAGCACTGGAGGATCCTCGGAGACACTCTGAATTTCCTCAATTGCCTGAGGTGGTAAAGGCGCTGCCTTGCCTTACTCACGAGTGCTGAGGCGTGTGATGCCCATGTCATATCCTCGGAGATGTGGACTCCCAGATATTTAAAACAGTTCACCCTATCCACAGGATCCCCATTTATCCTCAATGGAGTGTATGTCCTCGGATGATGTGCCCTCCTAAAGTCCATGATCAGCTCCTTCGTTTTTTTGATGTTCAAGAGGAGGCTGTTATCCTGGCACCAGAGTGCTAGATCAGCCACCTCCTCTCGGTAGGCCTTCTCATCGTTGTTTGAGATCATGCCCACCACCACAGTGTCATCAGCAAACTTAATTATTGAATTGGAACTGAACCTAGCCACACAGTCATGTGTGTACAGGGAGTACAATAGGGGGCTGAGGACGCAACCCTGGGGCGATCCTGTGCTCAGGGCGAGGGACTTCGATGTATTCCCTCCCATCTTGACTACCTGGGGCCTGACGGTGATAAAATCCAGGACCCAGGCACACAGGGAGGTGTTGAGCCCCAATTCCATTAGCTTCCCGGCCAGTCTGGTGGGGACTATCGTGTTGAAGGCTGAACTGTAGTCTAGGAACAGTATCCTCACGTAGCCCCCCTTCTGGCTGTCCAGATGGGAGAGAGCGGTGCGCAAGACCTGGGAGACTGCATCGTCCGTGGACCTGTTCGGACGGTATGAGAACTGCAAAAGGTCCATGTTCCGAGGGAGGAAGGCACAGATGTGTTTCTTCACCAGCCTCTCAAAGCATTTCATGACTACCGAGGTAAGGGCCACCGGACGGTAGTCATTCAGACAGGCAGGGGAGGCATTTTTTGGTACCGGTACAATGATGGATTATTTGAAGCAGGCAGGGACCACGGACTTGGCCAGGGAGAGGTTGAATAATGTAGTGAGCACTGGAGCTAGCTGCGTAGCACAGGACTTGAGTACTCGCTCCGAGATGCCATCGGGGCCTGCAGCTTTTCTCGTGTTCACCCGTGTCAGAGCCCTCTTCACGTCGTGCTCGGACAGCGAGAATGTGTGCACATTCCTCCCTTCAGCTTTGGTAAGCAGCCCGCTGGCGGTATTGTCGATAGTCGGCAGACCTGGTGTGGTGTTGCCCCTCTCGAAACGAGTGTTAAAGGAGTTCAGGTCGTCAGCTAGGGAGGTGCCGGCACTTGCGGATGATGGTTCGGTAGTTAGTTACAATCCGTAGCCCCTGCAACAGGCTTCTGGTGTCCTGCTGCTCCATCTGTAACTCAATCTTGTCTCTGTACCTTCGCAGTTGGTAGGACTCTGCCTTGATACTATGAATGAATGAATGCATTAATGCATGAATGAATGAATGTATGAATGCATGATGAATGCATGTATGAATGAATGAATGAATAAGTTCAATCCTGGCAACAGGAAAGAACTGGACAGCTAAGAATGCTACACATCAGGCAAAATCTGTTCTCCACCAAGGCAACATGGTAGGGCAAATCCAACATGGAAGAAGTGGCTTGGGGCTTGGCAGAAAGTGACCTTGCTGGAACAGGGCATCATCACTGGAACGCCGGAAGTTGGTCGCGGCCGAAGTCTGCCGACAGAAGGAGTTGCATAGGTATGCCAAGGCTGTGTCGCAGGCTAAACAGGGCCAGTGGATGAGATGGGAGAGTGTGGAGAGTGGGGAATAGAGGAAGATCAGCTGCAAGGACATGTGGGAGATGGAGGCGAGCAGGAGAAGTTTCTTCATTCGGGCAACCTATGTCCTTCCTAGCCCAAAAAATCTCAACCAATGGCTGGGCAAAGATCCATCATGCCCCCTGTGTTCAACACCAGCCACACTTAGGCACATCCTCACTAGGTGTAAAGTAAGCCTCTCCCAGGGACGGTACACCTGGAGACATAATCAAGTGCTCAAATGCCCGGCAGTGACTCTGGAATGCAGGAGAACAACCAACAATGTCCTGCAGCCCGGAACAACCAACCCAGTTAAGACAATTGCCTTTGTTCGGGATGGGGGGGGTGGACATTTGGCAATGGAAAATTTCACCAAGGACCAGGTTTGGACAGTTGGAGGCAGCCCGGGATTGGCAGATGCTAATGGATGTGGACTAACGGCTTACAGTTCCATCAGAAAGAGCCAACACCAACTTGAGGCCTGATCTTGTACTCTGGTCGAACTCTCAGCGCATGGTATATTTTGTGGAGCTCACAATCTTTTTGCACGATGATGTGCAGGAAGCCTTCGAAAGAAAGAAACTGTGATATACGGAGCTTGCAGCGGAGGCAGAACAGCGGGGCTGGAGAGCTAAGCTCTGCCCGGTAGAAGTTGGATGTCGAGGATTCGTGGCAACATCTACCTGAAGACTGATGAAGGACCTGGGGATCAGCAGACAAGCCCTATGCCAGGCCGTCAAAGAAACATCACGGGTGGCAGAGCAGAGTAGCCAGTGGCTCTGACTGTTCGGACGGTATGCGAACTGCAAAGGGTCCATGTTCCGAGGGAGGAAGGCACAGATGTGTTTCTTCACCAGCCTCTCAAAGCATTTCATGACTACCGAGGTAAGGGCCACCGGACGGTAGTCATTCAGACAGGCAGGGGAGGCATTTTTTGGTACCGGTACAATGATGGATTATTTGAAGCAGGCAGGGACCACGGACTTGGCCAGGGAGAGGTTGAATAATGTAGTGAGCACTGGAGCTAGTTGCGTAGCACAGGACTTGAGTACTCGCCCCGAGATGCCATCGGGGCCTGCAGCTTTTCTCGTGTTCACCCGTGTCAGAGCCCTCCTCACGTCGTGCTCGGACAGCGAGAATGTGTGCATATTCCTCCCTTCAGCTTCGGTAAGCAGCCCGCTGGCGGTATTGTCGATAGTCGGCAGACCTGGTGTGGTGTTGCCCCTCTCGAAACGAGTGTTAAAGGAGTTCAGGTCGTCTGCTAGGGAGGTGCCGGCACTTGCGGATGATGGAGGGGGTGCTCCGGTAGTTAGTTACAATCCGTAGCCCCTGCATCAGGCTTCTGGTGTCCTGCTGTTCCATCTGTAACTCCATCTTGTCCCTGTACCTTCTCTTTGCGTCCTTCACCGCCCTTCGCATTCGGTAGGACTCTGCCTTGTAGACGTCCATGTTTCCTGATGCCAAGCCCGAGTTGTAGGCAGCGGTACGAGCATTCAGGGCCACACGAACAGATCTGTCTACCCAGGGTTTTTGGGTCGGGAAGGTGCTTACCCTTACCGTGGGGACGATGTTGTCGGTTACTGTTGCGATGAAGTCCATGACTGCTTCCGCGAACTCACTGACGTCACTGGAAATTGCTTCGAACATATTCCAGTCGACATCACTCAGTGCATCTTGCAGCATGGCCTCTGACTGGTCGGACCACCGCTTTACGTCCCTCGTCTCTACCGCTTCCCGAACTATCCTCTGTTTATACTCCGGCAACAGGAAAATGGCAGCGTGGTCAGATTTTCCTAGGGGAGGGAGTGAAACGGCCTTGTAGCCTTTCCTGAACGGTGTGTAGCAGTGGTCCAAAGTTCTCTCCCCCCTGGTGGCACAAGTGATGTGTTGGTAGAAGTTCGGCATGACCTTCTTGACATTTGATTTATTAAAATCTCCAGCCACCACCATAGCCGCTTCCAGGTACTTGTTTTGATGTCGACATAGCACATCGTGTAGGGCCGATAGTGCCACGTCGGTGTCCGCCTGCGGTGGAATGTAGACGGCTGTGACGATCACTGAGCTGAACTCCCGGGGAAGGTAGAATGGGCGGCATGAGATCGTCAAGTGCTCCAGGACCGGCGAGCAGGAACGGGAAAGCATCTTGATATTTCCGGGGTTGCACCATTCTGGTCATGAAGCAGACTCCTCCACCCTTGGATTTCCCAGATGCTTCTGTTCTGTCAGCATGGTGGACAGTGAAGGACTCGGTTGGGCAGATTACCTGATCCGGAATCAGTGAGGTCAGCCATGTTTCAGTCAGGCAGAGGATGTTGCAGTCCCTTATGTCCCGCTGGAATCTGATCCTCGCCCTGAGGTCATCCATCTTGTTTTCCAGGGACTGGACATGCGCCAGAACAATGCTGGGCAGAGGTGGACGAAAGGCTTGGGCTTTCAGCCTATTCCGAATACCCCCCCCCCCCCCCCCCCCTCCCGATTCCCTCTCGATGTTTTTCTCTGGGTTTTCCTTGCAGCCGAGCTCCCGTTGTTGTTGCAGCAGCTTCTGCTGATCTCTGCTGGCCATGCTGGATCAGTAAGTACAGAGTTTAAAAAGTCTCCGTTTGCCCTGGAGTTTAGATTTAAGAGGGTTTCCCTGTCATACTTTGTTAGTACTAGGGACTTAGAACTTAGAAATAAGTTAAAAAGGAACATAAAAGTTAAAAACACACACAATTTTCGCGGAGCTGCCACAACGGCGACTGGACAGGGCCGCGCCATTTTTTAAAACTTTTTTTTTTTTTTTTTTTTTTTTTTCACAAGGAATTTGCCTTGGTGCTCCGTCCACAAGTGACAACAAGGCATACAGTGACTGTTAAGAATGATACATAAAACATTAAACATTAATTATAAAACATTATTGATTAAACATGTGAATTAATATAGGGATTTATAAGACATCTAGCTTTATAAGACTTTAAGGGCCTGTCCCGCTTGGCGATTTTTTTCGGCGGCTGCCGGCGTCATTGACTAACATAACAGGGTCGCTGAAAGATTTTGAACATTTTAAAATCCAGCAGCGATAAAAAAAAAGTTGCGAAATACCGCTCGTCAATATGTCATCACTCAGCATCACCGCGCGTCACTCCACCATTTTTTCAGTGACCTGATATATCAGTGAATGGTGCCAACAGTCGCCGAAAAAATGGCGATAAACAATCCAAGTTTGTCCAACTTCCTCTTTTAGCTGATATCTCCTAATCTAGACAGCATTCAGATAAACCACTATTGCATCCTCTCCAAAGCCTCCATGTTATAAGGGCAGCATGGTGGCACAGCAATAGTCGCTGCCTTACAGCACCAAAGACCTGGGTTCGATCCTGACCACGGGTGCTGTCTGTACGGAATTTGTACATTCTCCACGTGATCACGTGGGCTTTCTCCCAGTGCTGTAGTTTTCTACCACGTTCCAGGTTTGTAGGTTAATTGGCTTTGGTAAATTGGTCCTAGTGTGCAGGACAGTGCTAGTGTGCGGGGATCACTGGTCGGCTCGGAATTGGTGGACTTCTGGAGAGGAGGAATGGGTAACGTTTCGGGTTGAGAGCAATCTTTGGACTGAGAGTCAGGGGAGATGGAGGCACAGAGATAAGTGTGAAAACTCCCTCTCCCTTGATTCTGAAGAAGGGTCTCGACCCAGAATGCCACCCATTGTTTCTGTCCAGGGATGTTGCCTGTCCCGTTGAGTTACTCCAGCATTTTGTGTCTATCTTAGTTTTGTTTAGTTTATTGTCACATGTACCGAGGTACAGTGAAAAGCTTACTCCATGAATCACCATGAACCTGTACCTTCCACTTCTTCTTCTTGCATATGACGTGCACAGCCTAAAGCTGTAGGACAACTTGTTCTATTTGATCTTATTTGATTGTGCACGCCAGGTTGATTGCATTCGTCGAAACAGGGTGGACCACGTGAAGGTTGCGACCTGTAACTAAATCTTCTTAATCTTCTGGATCAGCCTACCATGGGGAACTTTGAAAAAAAAATGATTGAGCGGGCTAGGACTCTATTCAATGGAGTGCAGGAGGATGAGCGGTGATCTTATTGTGGTGTATAAAATCATGAGTGGAATAGATTGGATAGACACACAGAATCTCTTGCCCAGAGTAGGAAAATTGAGAACCAGCGTACATACTGTAGGTTTAAGGTGAGGGGTGAAAGATTTAATAAGAATCTGAGGGTAACATTTTCACGTGAAAGGAGTTATGTGTATGGAATAAGCTGTCAGGGGAGATATTTGAGGCTTCTGCCATTACTGATCTTAATAAAAACTCAATAAATGCTTAATAAATTATCTTGCCCAGAGTAGGGGGAATCGAGGACCAGAAGACATAGGTTCAAGGTGAAGGGAAAATGATTTAATAGGTATCCAAAGGGTAACATTTTCACACAAAGTGTGGTGGGTGTATTGAACAACCTGCCAGAGGAGGTAGTTGAATCAGGAACTATCTTATTGTTTAAGAAACAGTTAGACAGGTACATGGATAGGACCAAACACATTCAGGTGGGACTAGTGCAGAGACTCTATGAGTACCTTCCTCTATTTCCTCTGGCAGCTCGTTTCATATACATCCACCTCCCTCAGAGTGAAAAATATTCACCTCAGGTTCAGATTAAATCCAGTGTAGATGGGGCATGTTGGCTGGTGTGGGCATGTTGGGCCAAAGGGCTTGTTTCCACGTTGTAAGACTCTTTGACTCCATGACTCTCTAAAACAGTCCTACTCTTGAACTCCAACCTTTTGTGTTTGCCTTCTAAATTGCTTGTCAAACACATAAATGCTTCCGGGGATTAACATTCAATCATCTATTCCTCACTGCATTCTGACTAGTTGAAGCATTCAACTCTTGTCTGAGCTGCCTGTAGGTGCTACACATCTCTTTGTAGAGATGCCTTGCTGGATCGAAAGATGGAGTAAAGACAATTCAGAAATATTGGTGGGCAGCTGTCAGGGGAAGAGAAGCACTGGTTCTTTGTTGCTGCACGGAATATTCAAGTCAATGGGGCGGCACGGTGGCGCAGCGGTAGAGTTGATGTCTTACAGCGTCAGAAGCCCGGGGTCAATCTGCTTATCTCAATGGAATTTGTACTTACTCCCCGTGACCTGCGTGGGTTTTCTCCAAGATCTTCGGTTTTCCAGCCACAATCCAATCCAAAGAAGTACAGGTTTGTAGGTTAATTGGCTTAGTATAAATATAGTGTGTGTAGGATAGTGTTAGTGTGCGGCAATCGCTGGTTGGTGCGGACTCGAAGGGCCTGATTCCGCGCTGTATCTCTAAACTAAACTAAACTAAATAAATAATATGCATTAAAATAAATGATCGGAGGAGGTCAAGGTGGCTGATCTAAGTGTTTGCCCACCGTGACATTTAATAGTGTTCTCTGCACAAGATAGTTCAATTTATTGGCATTGCCACAGATAGCTGTGGAGACCAATGGGTATTTTTAAAGCAGAGATTGACAGGCTCTTGGTTGGTAAGGGAATCAAAGATTACGAGGAGAATGCAGGAGAATGGGGTTGAGAGAAAAAGACAGATCAGCCATGATTGAATGTCGACTCATAGATTTATGGAGTTATGGAGCCATCCAGCTTGGAAACAGGCCCTTCGGCCTAACTTGCCAACATGTTCCATCTGCACTGGTCCTATCTGCCTGCATTTGGCCCATAGCCCTCCAAACCTGTCCTGTCCATGTACCCATCTTCTTAAACTTTGCGATAGTACCTGCCTTAACTATCTCCTCCAGCAACTCATTCCATACACTCACCACCCTTTGTGTGAAGATGTTACCACTTAGAATCCTACTAAATCTTTCCCCCCCTCTCCTTAAACCCATGTCATCCAGTTCTCGATTCCCTTACTCTGGGCAAGAGACTCTATGTGTTTTTACCCCATCTATTTCCCTCATGATTTTGTACACCTCTATATGATCACCCCTCATCCTCATGTACCGAAAAGAATAGTTCTAGCCTGCTCAACCTCTCTATAGCTCAGGCCCTCGAGTCCTGGCAACATCCTCGTAATATCAATGGGCCGAATGGCTTAATTCTGCTCCTATAATTTATGAACATTAGAGTTTGCAACACTAGGATTTAATTATTTAAACTTTGTGTCATAGTCATAGAGTGATACAGTGTGGAAACGGGCCCTTCGGTCCAACTTTCCCCAACATAGACCAACATGTCCCAGCTACATTAGTCCCACCCGTCAGCGCTTGGTCCGTATCCCTCCAAACCTGTCCTATCCATGTACCTGTCTAACTGTTTCTTAAACAATGGGATAGTTCCTGCCTCAACTATCTCCTCTGGCAGCTTGTTCCATACACCCACCACACTTTGTGTGAAAAAGTTACCCTTCGGATACCTAGTAAATCTTTTTCCCTTCACTTTGAACCTATGTCCTCTGGTCTTCGATTCCCTTAATCTGGGCAACATAATTTATTCAGCTATTATTGAGCTTTTATTAAGATCAGTAATGGCAGGAACCAGATTATACAACAGCTCATTTAATCTGATTCAATCGCTTTTTTCATAACGTATGCATTTAAAAGCTTTGCAGTTTTTTTGTCCTTTCTGACTACTTTCATAATTGGCAGGAGCAGAATTGGGCCATTTGGCCCATCATGTCCACTCCACCATTCAATCAAGGCAGATCTATCTCTCCCTCTCAAACTCATTCTCCTGCCTTCCCCCCATAACCCCTAACACCCATACTAATTAAAAATCTATTAATGTCCGCCATAAAAATATCTATTGACTTAGCCTCCATGGCTGTAAGTGGCAATGAATTCCACAGGTTCACCACCCTCTGGCTGAATAAATTCCTCCTCATCTTCCTAAGGGGACGTTCTTTTATTCTGAGGCTCTGGTCTCTGGTCCTAGACTCTCCCGCTAGTGGAAACATCCTCTCCACATCCAAGGGAGAATGTACTTTTACACAATTTTATTTTTCCTATGTATAATGAGGCCTCTAAAGGAATCTAAAGTGGAAAGTATGCAGTGAGTGTGAATATTGGAAGCACAGTCGATACTTGCAGGCAGTGCATTGAACAACTGGGACCAAGGGAGTTGTTCTGAAGCTGCTCATTTGGTGCCAATGCCTGTGCTCCAACTAGAGGCAAAAAATCTTTAGTTAAACGAGAACTTCAGGTTCTTTTAGTCCTGGAAGCTGTCATTCAGGTTGACAGGGTCTGTGTTTTTGCTGCTGATGCGAGGAAATCTAAGGACTCGAGTAAACGGTCTCCCACTCATTATCTCAGAGTTCTTGGCAACCTTTCCCAATTGTTCCTTCACTTTTCCAACTGGTGGCAGGGCATCAAACAAAAGTAAGGGAAGGAAAAAAAAACAATGCTCTGAAACTAATTGGTATCCCATGCATTGAATCTCACGCATTTCGCTTCACAGCCCGGAGTGTACTTAAAGTTTCTCACCTAGTAAACTTTTGGTAAAATTGGATATGTGGCCATTAACATTATGTGTCAAAACTTTTTGCCAACTGTTGTCAATGTTCATAGGCTCCTAAGTCACGGAAGTGGCATTATAACCATATAACCATATAACAATTACAGCACGGAAACAGGCCATCTCGGCCCTTCTAGTCCATGCCGAACACGTATTCTCCCCTAGTCCCATCTACCTGCACTCAGACCATAACCCTCCATTCCTTTCCCGTCCATATAACTATCCAATTTATTTTTAAATAATAAAATCGAACCTGCCTCCACCACCTTCACTGGAAGCTTATTCCACACAGCTACCACTCTCTGAGTAAAGAAGTTCCCCCTCATGTTCCCCCTAAACTTCTGTCCCTTAATTTTCAAGTCATGTCCTCTTGTTTGAATCTTCCCTACTCTCAATGGGAAAAGCTTATCCACGTCAACTCTGTCTATCCCTCTCATCATTTTAAATACCTCTATCAAGTCCCCCCTTAACCTTCTGCGCTCCAAAGAATAAAGACTTAACTTGTTCAACCTTTCCCTGTAACTTAGTTGCTGAAACCCAGGCACCATTCTAGTAAATCTCCTCTGTACTCTCTCTATTTTGTTGACATCCTTCCTATAATTAGGCGACCAAAATTGTACACCATACTCCAGAATTGTCCTCACCAATGCCTTGTACAATTTTAACATTACATCCCAACTTCTATGCTCAATGCTCTGATTTATAAAGGCCAGTACACCAAAAGCTTTCTTTACCACCCTATCTACATGAGATTCCAACTTCAGGGAACTGTGCACAGTTATTCCTAGATCCCTCTGTTCAACTGCATTCCTCAACTCACTACCATTTACCATGAACATCCTATTTTGATTTGTCCTGCCAAGATGTAGCACCTCACACTTATCAGCATTAAACTCCATCTGCCATCTTTCAGCCCACTCTTCCAAATGGCATAAATCTCTCTGTAGACTTTGAAGATCTACTTCATTATCCACAACACCACCTATCTTAGTATCATCTGCATACTTACTAATCCAATTTACCACACCATCATCCAGATCATTGATGTACATGACAAACAACAGTGGACCCAACACAGATCCCTGTGGCACCCCACTAGTCACCTGGCCTCCAACCTGACAAACAGCCATCCACCATTACTCTCTGGCATCTCCCATTCAGCCACTGTTGAATCCATCTTGCTACTCCTGCATTTATACCCAACAATTGAACCTTCTTAACCAACCTTCCATGAGGAAACTTGTCAAAGGCCTTACTGAAGTCCATATAGAAAACATCCACTGCTTTACCCTCATCAATTTCCCGAGTAAACTCTTCAAAAAATTCAAGAAGATTAGTCAAACATGACCTTCCAGGAACAAATCCATGATGACTGTTCCTAATCAGACCCTGTTTATCCAGATGCTTATATATATTATAACTGTATCCTTTCCATTAATTTGCCCACCACTGACGTCAAACTAACAGGTCTATAATTGCTAGGTTTACTCTTAGAACCCTTTTTAAACAATGGAACAACATGCGCAGTACGCCAATCCTCTGGTACAATTCCTGTTTCTAATGACAATTGAAATATTTCTGTCATATCCCCTGCTATTTCTACACTAATTTCCCTCAATGTCCTTGGAAATATCCTGTTAGGACCTGGAGACTTATCCACTTTTATATTTTTCAAAAGTGTCAGTACTTCGTCTTCTTTGAATCTCATAGTTTCCATAGCTACTCTAATTGTTTCCCTTACCTCACATAATAGTAAGATTAAATGAGAACTTACCAGTTTGAAGTTTGATTGTTATTTTATGAGGAGTAACGTTGAGGGATTACGTGAAGAACCCCGCCAGGACGCATGCGTGTCATTCTTCAAAGCAGCGGTGTGAAATCACAGATAACTGTAATGACTAAACCTAGTAAGATTAGAGAAGAGATACCAGTTGAGTATATGATCAAGGGTGGGAGCGGAGGACACGTAATCCCTCAACGTTACTCATCATAAAATAACGATCAAACTTCAAACTGGTAAGTTCTCGTTTAATCGTACTATTTCACTTTGGAGTCACGTGAATGACTACGTGAAGATTTTAAAGCTCTGTGATTTCATGCCGTGGAAACGAGTCCATGCATCACATCTGCCTTGATAACTGTGGGACGAATTGTGTCAACATAATTTAGACATTAATTCGACATTGAAATTCATAAAATTTATTAACACAAATTATAACCCCTATTTATGGGGTAAATTAAATTACAGAACTTAAAATTGTTTCTGCAAACGTTCCAGTTTCCATGACTGGTTTATTGTAAAACAGTTGGAATGTTTTTTCCCCTGACCATCCTGCTGCCTTGAGGATTTGGTCCATTGGTACATCCAACTGTATTGCTGCTGATGTAGCTGGAGCCCTGGTGGAATGAGATTTAAAATATTAGTATCCACCCCAGCCTGAGTTTGCACCCGTTTTAGCCATCTTGAGATGGTCTGGACCGTCACTCTTTTGTGTGGTTGCTAATGGCTGACTAAGAGTGCCTTCTCATTGCCTCTGATGATTTTCATTTTCTCCATGTATAACGACAGATGTCTTACTTTACAGAGACGATCATCTGTTGGGTATGACCTAAATTCTATGTTGAGGCCTGCTGATCCCTGTCTGTTCTGCTTTACTAATTCATAAATATGAAAAGTGATATTTTCAGATGTAGCAGTCATGTTGTCCAGTCTTAACTTATGTAATGACTGTACCCTTTGTGCCGTGACTAATGCCATTAGCATGACTGTTTTTAATGCCAGTCTGTGTTGGGACAGAGCTGTTGCTGGAGACCAATTCCTGAGCATCTTCAGGACAATACTTACATCCCATATTTGGGAGTACCTGGTTCTTGGGGGATTGGTATTAAAAATTCCCCTCATAAGTTTTGTTTCCAGTGGGTGAGTCCCAACAGAGTGACGCTCTGTTCCTTGCCATAAGTAAGTTGATAGGGCACTTCTGGCGCAGTTGATGGCACTATAACTGAGCCCGTCATCATAGTGGAGGCCTGCCAGGTATTCCAGAACAGACGGGATGTTCATATCTCTGTAGGTGATGTTGTTTTTGTGGCAGTACATCTCCCACTTCCTGATATAGACCAGATACTGGTTTTTGGTGGACTGTCTTTGGGCCGCCGAGATCATGTTCACTGTTCGGTCCGTCAGTTCCAGTAGTAGTAGTGGTGTTTTTAAACTCTACAAATTAGTAAATTCAAATGTTTATGGCATGGGTGGCTATCCCTTGTTACGGGATGAAGCAATAAATCTGGTCTATGTGGGATGGTGATACATGGTTCTAATACCATGTTTAGTACCACTGGGAACCATGGTTGAGTAGGCCAATCGGGTACTACCAAAATACCAGACGCAGAGTCTTGCTGTATTTTCCTTAATACCCGACTGATGAGGCAGAAAGGAGGGAATGCGTAAATAAACAATTTCCCCCAATGCAGCGAAAATGCATCTGTCGCCGCTGCCCCAGGGTCTGGTTCCCATGAAACATAATTTGATAACTGGTGATTAAGTCTGGATGCGAATAGATCGATATCTGGTGTTCCATATCGTGCTGTAATATCAGCAAATACTTTTTCATTCCACATTCATTCGATGTTTTCATTAAATTTGCGTGACCTGGTGTCAGCCACTAAATTTAGTCTTCCTGGTAGGTAAGTAGCTGATATCCAAATATCTCTCTGGATATACCATTGCCAAATTGTATTAGCCAGATTGTCACATGATGTCGATTTGTTTCCACCCATGTGGTTAATGTATGCTACCACGGTGGTATTGTCTATCTGAACTCATCTTTACTCAGAGAGTGGTGGCTGTGTGGAATGAGCTTCCAGTGAAGGTGGTGGAGGCAGGTTCATTTTTATAATTTAAAAATAAATTGGATAGTTATATGGACGAGAAAGGAATGGAGGGTTATGGTCTGAGCGCAGGTATATGGGACTAGGGGAGAATACGTGTTCGGCACGGACTAGAAGGGTCGAGATGGCCTGTTTCCGTGCTGTAATTGTTATATGGTTATATGGCTATATGGTTAGTCTAACATGCTGGTGATATGACCCAGTAAAATATGACTTTAGGCCATGGAATGCACCCAAAATTTCTACGTAGTTTATGCCCAGTGTGAGTAATAATGATGCCTCCTGAGCAGTCCATCTACCTCCACAGCTGGTGATGGAATTCGTGGCACCCCACCCAAGTGCACTGGCATCAGTTTGTAGTACCATAGAAGGGTTACTGACAATGATTGGATTGGAACAAAACCAGATGTTATCTGTCCACCATTTTAGTTCCATTCCCTTAGGCAAAGTCACTGACATGTGAACAGAGTCAATGGTGAACCCCAAATAGTCCATAGTAGTGGAAGGCGTTAATTTAGATTTAACTGGATGGATAATAAACCCCAGTTTTTCAAATAACTGTTTTGTGGCTGCTACAGTTTGTTTGGCCAATTCCAAAGTTTTGCCCACAATAAGTATGTCATCAAGATATGCCATGACCATGTGTTTTCGTTTCCGTAGAAACGCTGGGGCTGGTTTCAAAATTTTTGTGAACAGCCTGGGGCTGATGATAATCCATTTGGTAGTGCTTTATACTGCCAGAGCTGTCCCATCCAGTTGAATTTTAAGTAACATCTGTGGTCACCTCGTATAGGCACTGAATAGTAAGCATCTTTTTAATCGATGCTGGCCATGAAGTAACCTTCGGAAATTAATTGTTTAGCAGTAACAAAGGTTTCCATTTTGAAATGAATATATTGTACAAATGTATTCAATTTGGTCAGATCTATGATGATGCGACAACCACCATCTTTTTTGTTTTTGGTAAATATATTGGACACGAATTCTAGCGGTTCGTGTTGGGATTTTTCGATTACACCTTTTGCGTAAAGCCGCTCCAGTTCAGCTTGTGCCTCTGATTTTTCTTTACCAGAAAGTACGAACATTCGGTTCGGTATATGTTGAACTGGAGGGCTGTACTTGTGTATAAATTCTATTGTATATCCCTGGATATTGCTTAAAATGTAAATACCGGTTGTTAAAATGCTCCATGCATTCAAAAAGGAGTGTAATCTCCCCCCAACCTCCATGTTCCCTGTATTTTGTAGGGAACCAGACCCACCTACGTCCATAGTTACCAGTGGCAGGTTTACTTCTTCCTGTAAGTTCTTCGCTGATGTTGATGCGCTGGTGTCTGGATTTGTGGTTTGGTTTGCGTTGGAGGTCCGCGTATCTTCCAAGAAGGCTGGCGTGGGCCATGGCCTAAAAAAGACTCATGTTTTGTGTACCGGGCCTTCGAGCTTTCACCAGTCAGTCTTGCTCTACTGGTGGGTGCGTAGGGGTTCTGTCTATGGCTGTAGTGGGTTTTTGATGGAGTCCCTTTTATTAGTCCCAGGGTTTGTGCTTCCTCATCGAGCTCCTTGACTTGCTTTGATAGGTTGCCTCCAAATAGCAGTATCGGTGGTTTTATGTTCCCAGGTTTGCACAGACCCGCAAATTTTGGTTTCAATGTGGGTTGGATGGCACTCTTCCTGATGTTATTTATCTCATATTGAGTATTACAAAGTAGTGCCAGTGCATCTTGTTGGTCCTGGGACATGTCCTTGTCATCCACTGTGCGGGTAAATGCAGTTCTCCCTGCTGTTAGTAGTTTCAATACTTTTTGTAGTTTGACATCCATACTTCTGACTCCTATTCCAATGTGTTCCCATATACAGGTGTTTACTACTGGAACATTCAGGGATATGCAGTTGCCCGGTGCCAGGTGTCTTGATGTGGTGTCCAGTATAGCCTGTTCTTGTAACTGGTTGAGAGACATATAGTCTATACTGGCAGCTAGCTTTTGCTCCAGGTTTTGACCAGTCTGGTCTGGCTGTATAAAGTTGGACACCATTTCCAGTAGGTTTTCTCGTTCCTGCACCACCTGCACACTTGACTTTTCTTCTGCGGACCCCTCTTCCAAGACAGCCCAGAACTGACCCGCAGTGCTCCCCTCTGATGAGGTAGAAGCACTGTGCAACCCTTCAAGAGGTACTGCTGTGGGTTTGCCATAGAGCCCACTGTGACCCGACTACATCTCCTGGAGCCTGTCACGTTGGAGCAAATGCTCCACACACCGCTCCATCCGGCTCCAGCGCTCACGGTCGCTGGCCGCCCGCGGTTGCTCAAAGTCGGACTCCTCTTAGTCCACGACCTTGTTTGTTTTTTGTCTAGCCTTACCGCCCGACCGCGTTGTTCTGGCTGGTGCAGAGGCAACATCGGGCACAGCTGATCCCACTATTGGTGATCTAGGTGCCGCTGACTGCTGCTGGTTGCCCGCTACTCCGCGGTCCTCCCTCCCCAGCTTTGTCGCAGCCCTCGTCTTCTTCGATTTGATCATGTTCCCCACCTGTAAGTTGGTATAGGAAACAGAAAAAAGACCGCAGAGTAAATCTTACCTGGAGGTTCCAGCATTTAAACTGCCGCTGCGGGGGAACGTCGTTCCACCGCGCCTGACGTTTCGCAATGCGTGTAGCGATATGACACGCATGCGTCCTGGCGGGGTTCTTCATGTAGTCACTCACGTGACTCTGAAGTAAAATTCAATATCCTTCTCCTTGGTGAATACCGAAGAAAATAAATTGTTCAATATCCCCCCCATCTCTTTTGGCTCTGCAGATAGCTGTCCACTCTGACTCTCTAATGGACCAATTTTATCCCTCGTTATCCTTTTGCTATTAATATAGCTGTAGAAAACCTTTGGATTTACTTTCACCTTACTTGCCAAAGCAACCTCATATCTTCTTTTAGCTTTTCTAATTTCTTCCTTAAGATCCTTTTTACATTCTTTATACTCCTCAAACACCTCATTTACTCCATGCTGCCTATAATTATCGTAAATCTCACCCTTTTTCCGAACCAAGTGTCCAATTTCCCTTGAAAACCAGGGCTCTTTCCAATTTTTACTATTTCCTTTCAACCGAACAAGGGACATAAAGATTCTGTACTCTTAAAATTTCATCTTTAAATGTCCACCATTTCTCCTCCACATCCTTCCAATCATGTACCGAGTTACAGTGAAATTCATTTTTGTGCACAGTTCAGTACAAATATCACTAAACATAAGCAGTATGCATTCGGACTGAAGGTCTGAAGAAGGGTCTTGACCTGAAACGTCACCCATTCCTTCTCTACAGAGTTGCTACCTGTCCCGCAGAGTTACTCCAACATCTTGTGTCTATCATATGCTGAAATAATATATCTCTTGTCGACATCTGACAGATAACAACTAGCACAGGCAGCTATGAGAACAGACCATTGGTGTCACAAGGATTTATCTACAATTCCAATAAAGCACCACTTCCTCTCTGGATATATTCCTAGTGACTGACATCGTCGTACACAGATCACAGAGACCTCACCTGTGTCTACATCTTCTCAGTGTCTAGTTTTATATCTGATCTGTTTAGTTTGGAGATACAGCGTGGAAACAGGCCCTTCAGCCCACTGAGATCGCACCGACCAGCGATCCCCACATACTAATACTATCCTACACACGCTAGGGACAATTTTTATTTATACCAAGCCAATTAACCTACAAACCTGTGCATCTTTGGAGTGTATGAGGAAACCGAAGTTCTCGAAGAAAATCCTTGCAGGTCACGGGGAGTATGTACAAACGGCATACAGACAGCACCCGTAGTCGGGATCGAACCAGGATCTCTGCCACTGCATTAGTTGTAAGGCAGCAACTCTACCGCTGCACCACCGCGATCGGTGTTTGAGAGTTTGTCTGCAATCACATTGACACTTCAAAAATATGTGGATTATGGATAGGACATGTTTGGAGGGATCATATGATCATAAGTGATAGGAGCAGAATTAGGCCATTAGGCCCATCAAGTCTACTCTACCATTCAATCATGGCTGATCGTGTTTAACTAGGAACTGCAGATGCTGAAAAATCGAAGGTACACAAAAATGCTGGAGAAACTCAGCGGGTGCAGCAGCATCTATGGAGCGAAGGAAATAGGCAATGTTTCGGGCCGAAACCCTTCTTCAGACTGGGCTATCTCTCCATTCTAACCCCATTCTCCTGCCTTCTCCCTATAAACACTGACATCTGTACTAATCAAGAATCTCTGCCAAAGAATTCCACAATTCACCACCCTCTGACTAAAGAAATTACCTCATCATCTCCTACCTAAATGAACGTCATTTAATTCTTAGACTTTGACAATAAACAATAGACAATAAACAATAGGTGCAGGAGTTGGCCAATCGGCCCTTCGAGCCAGCACCGCCATTCTATGTGATCATGGCTGATCATCCCCAATAAGTACCCCTTTCCTGCCTTCTCCCCATATCCCCTGACTCCGCTATCTTTAAGAGCCCTATCTAGCTCTCTCTTAAAAGTATCCGGAGAACTGGCTTCCACCGTCTCTGGGATAGAGAATTTCCCCAGACTCCCAACTCTCTGTGTGAAAAAGTGTTTCCTCATCTTCGTTCTAAATGGCTTATCCCTTATTCTTAAACAGTGGCCCCTGGTTCTGGACTCCCCCAACATCGGGAACATGTTTCCTGCCTCTAGCGTGTCCAAACCCTTAATAATCGTATATGTTTCAATAAGATACCCTCTCATCCTTCTAAATTCCAGAGTATACAACCCAGCTATTCCATTCTCTCAGCATATGACAGTCCCGCCATCCCGGGAATTAACATTGTAAACCTACGCTGCACTCAATAGCAAGAATGTTTTTCCTCAAATTAGGGGACCAAAACTGCACACAATACTCCAGGTGTTGTCTCACTAGGGCCCTGTACAACTGCAGTAGAACCTCCCTGCTCCTATACTCAACTCCTCTTGTTATGAAGGCCAACATGCCATTCGCTTTCTTCACTGCCTGCTGTACCTGCATGCCTACTTTCATTGTCGAATGAACAAGGACCTCCCAGATCCCGTTGTACTTCCCCTTTTCCCAACTTGACACCATTTAGATAATAATATACCTTCCTGTTTTTGCCACCAAAGTGGATGACCTCACATCTATCCACATTAAACTGTATCTGCCATGCATCTGCCCACTCACACAACCTGTCCAAGTCACCTTGCATTTTCATAGTATCCTTACAATTCACACTGCCACCCAGCTTTGCGTCATTTGCAAATTTGCAAATGTTACTTTGAATCCCTTCATCCAAATCATTGATGTATATTGTAAATAGCTGCGGTCCGTGCACCAAGCCCTGCGGTACACTATTAGTCACTGCCTGCCATTCTGAAAGTGACCAATTAATCCCTACTCTTTGTTTCCTGTCTGCCAACCACTTCTCTATCCATGTCAGCACTCTACCCCCAATACCATGTGCCCTAATTTTGCCCACTAATCTGCTATGTGGGACCTAATCAAATGCTTTCTGAAAGTCCAGGTACACTACATCCACTGTCTCTCCCTTATATATTTTCCTAGTTACATCCTCAAAAAATTCCAGAAGATTTGTCAAGCATGATTTCCCCTTTGTAAATCCATGCTGACTTGGACCGATCCTGTTACAGCTATCCAAATGTGTCGCTATTTCATCTTTTATGATTGACTTCAGCATCTTCCCCACCACCGATGTCAGGCTAATTGGTCTATAATTCCCTGTTTTCTCTCTCCAGCCTTTCTTAAAAAATAGGAAAACATTAGCTACCCTCTAATCCACTGGAACAGATCCTGAATCTATAGAACATTGGAAAATTATTACCAATACATCCATGATTTCTAGAGCCACTTTCTTAACTACCCTGGGATGCACACCTTCAGGCCCTGGGGTTTTATCAGTCTTCAGTCCCATCAGTCTACCCAACACCATTTCCTGCCTAATGTGGATTTCATTCAGTTCCCCTGTCACCCCAGATCCTCTGGCCACCAGTACATCAGGAAGATTGTTTGTGTCCTCCCTAGTGAAGACGGATCCAAAGTACCTGTTCAACTCATCTGCAATTTCCTTGTTCCCCATAATAAATTCATCTTTTTCAGTCTTCAGGGATCTAAATTGGGCCTTAACTAATTTTTTCCCCTTCACATACATAAGGAAGCTTTTACTATCTCCCTTTATGTTCTTGGCTAGCTTACCTTCGTACCTCATCTTTTCTCCCCGTATTGCATTTTTAGTGATCTTCTGTTGCTCTTTAAATGTTACCGAATCCTCTTGCTTCCTGCTCATCTTTGCTACGTTGTACTTCTCATTTATTTTTATACTGTCCCTGAAGTCCCTTGTCAGCCACGGTCGCCTCTTGCTCCCCTTGGAATCTTTCTTCCTCTTTAGAATGAACTGATCCTGCACCTTCTGTATTATTCCCAGAAATACCTGCCATTGTTGTTCCACTGTCATCCCTGCTAGTGTATCTTTCCAGTCAACTTAGGCCAGCTCCTCCTTCATGGCTCCATAGTCCCCTTTATTCAACTGTAACACTGGCACCTCCGATTTACCCTCCTCCCTCTCCAATTGTAGATTAAAACATAATTTTATGGTCACTACCTCTTAATGGCTCCTTAACCTCAAGTTCGTTTACCAAATCTGGTTCATTACATAACATTAAATCCAGAAATGCCTTCTCCATGGTAGGCTCCAATATAAGCTGCTCTAAGAATCCATCCCTCCACAAACTCCCTTTCTTGGGGTCCTGTACCAAACTGATTTTCCCAGTCTACCTGCATGTTGAAATCTCACATAACAACTGTCACATCTCCCACTAGTGGAAACATCCTCTCCACATACACTCTATCCAATCCTTTCAATATTCTGTATGTTTCGTTGAGGTCCCCCTTCAATCTTCTAAACTCCAGCCAGAACAGGCCCAGTGCCATGAAACGCTCAATATAGGTTAACCTACTCATTGCTGGGAGTCGAGGCCCGTTTTCTTACTGATATTTTGGGGAAAGAGAGATATCGACGATGCATAGAAATGAATGCAAGATATGCAAAAAGCAACAATAATTAAGGAAACGCGGGGGAAACGCGGAGCTATTGATGGCTGTGAGAATGGTGATGATGAGTATACTACGCTACATCGTTGAGACCCAGCGCAGGCTTGGCGATCGCTTTGCCCAACACCTCCGCTCAGTTCGCAATAATCAACCCGATCTCCCCGTGGCGCAGCACTTCTTGGAGCCCTTAACTCCAAGAAGACCAAGGAGCTCATTGTAGACTTCAGGAAGTCCAGAGGCGGCACGCACACCCCCATCCACATTAACGGGACGGAGGTGGAACGTGTTTCTAGCTTCAGGTTCCTGGGAGTCAACATCTCCGATGACCTCTCTTGGACCCACAATACCTCTACTCTGATCAAGAAGGCTCATCAGCTTCTCTTCTTCCTGAGGAGACTGAAGAAGGTCCATCTGTCTCCTCAGATCCTGGTGAACTTCTACCGCTGCACCATCGAGAGCATCCTTACCAACTGCATCACAGTATGGTATGGCAACTGCTCTGTCTCCGACCGGAAGGCATTGCAGAGGGTGGTGAAAATTGCCCAATGCATCACCGGTTCCACGCTCCCCTCCATTGAGTCTGTCCAAAGCAAGCGCTGTCTGCGGAGGGCGCTCAGCATCGCCAAGGACTGCTCTCACCCCAACCATGGACTGTTTACCCTCCTACCATCCGGGAGGCGCTACAGGTCTCTCCACCATTGCCAGAGTGAGGCCCAGAGCAAATTGGAGGAGCAGCACCTCATATTTCGCTTGGGAAGTTTACACCCCTGCGGTATGAACATTGACTTCTCCAATTTCAGGTAGTCCTTGCTTTCTCCCTCCTTTCCTTCCCTTCCCCTCTCCTTCGCAACTCTCCCCCATGTCTACTGTCTCCACCTCTTTCTTTCCTTTTACCTGCCACCCCCCCCGACATCAGTCTGAAGAAGGGTCTCGACCCGTAATGTCGCCTATTTCCTTCTCTCCATAGATGCTGCCTCACCCGCCGAGTTTCTCCAGCAGTTTTGTCTACCTTCGATTTTTCCAGCATCTGCAGTTCTTTCTTAAACATTTAATAATAATAATAATAATAATAATAATAATAATAATAATAATAATAATAATAATAATAATAATAATAATAATAATAATAATAATAAACTTTATTACGGACTCAAGGTCCAGACAAGGGGCAACATTACATTTAAAATGCATTGCATATCAAATATCATAAATACATATAAAATCTTGGTATATCACATAAAAACATCATAATTTATATATTTTTTAAACACAATACTTAAGTTAAAAATCCAGATTAAAAGATGAGCAATGTCCTACAGTGACACAACGATACCAGTGTCTCCACAGCTGGGATTCGTAGCGTGTAGTGCTAACCCTTATGTTTGTCAATGCCACAATAAGCACATTTTTAGAGTCATTTATCCTGCAAATGAATTTATACATGTGGTGTCTTAGGGTAGCTTCTAAAGTACTGACTCCTGCAGCCACAAACATATTATTGGCACTACACCATCTAGGTGTATAGACAGAGGTACTCACCAGGATGACTGTAGAACCAGTATGACCACTAGGGTGGGGGAGGGATTGAGAGTGAGGGCGTGCAAGGGTTACTTGAAGTTAGAGAAATCAATATTGAATTGTAAGTTGTAAGTTGTAGGTGGTAAGCTGCCCAAGTGAAATATGAGATGCTGTTCCTCCAATTTACGTTTGGCCCCACTCTGGCAATGGAGGAGGCCAATGACAGAAAGGTCAGTGTGGGACTACTGATGACACAGTTTAACTTGGCGGCATGTTCAGCATTGACAATAGACAATAGACAATAGGTACAGGAGTAGGTCATTCGGCCCTTCGAGCCAGCACCACCATTGGGGATGATCATGGCTGAACACCCCCAATCAGTACCCTGTTCCTGCCTTCTCCCCATATCCCCTGATTACCCTATTTTTAAGAGCCCTACCTAACTCTCTTGAAAGCATCCAGAGAATCTGCCTCCACCGCCCTCTGAGGCAGAGAATTCCACAGACTCACCACTCTCTGTGAGAAAAAGTGTTTCCTCAACTCCGTTCTAAATGGCTTACTCCTTATTCTTAAACTGTGGCCCTGGTTCTGGACTACCCCAACATCGGGAACATGTTTCCTGCCTCTTGCGTGTCCAAACCCTTAACAATCTTATATGTTTCAATGGGATCACCTCTCATCCTTCTAAACTCCAGAGTGTACAAGCCCAGCCACTCCATTCACTCAGCATATGCCAGTCCCGCCATCTCGGGAATTAACCTTGTAAACCTACGCTGCACTCCCTCAATAGCAAGAATGTCCTTCCTCAAATTAGGGGAACAAAACTGCACACAACACTCCAGGTGTGGTCTCACTAGGGCTCTGTACAACTGCAGAAGGACCTCTTTGCTCCTATATTCTATTCCTCTTGTTATAAAGGGCAACATGCCATATAAAGGGCAACAAGGGCCAACAAGGGCACAATCTGCTTTATAAATCAGAGCATTGAGTATAGAAGCTGGGATGTAATGTTAAAATTGTACAAGGCATTGGTGAGACCAAATCTGGAGTATGGTGTACAATTTTGGTCGCCCAATTATAGGAAAGTTGTCAACAAAATAGAGAGAGTACAGAGGAGATTTACTAGAATGTTGCCTGGGTTTCAACAACTAAGTTACAGAGATAGGTTGAATAAGTTAGGTCTTTATTCTCTGGAGCGCAAAAGATTAAGGGGGGACCTGATAGAGGTCTTTAAAATGATGAGAGGGATAGACAGAGTTAATATGGACAAGCTTTTCCCTTTGAGAATAGGGAAGATTCAAACAAGAGGACATGACTTCAGAATTAAGGGACAGACGTTTAGGGGTAATATGAGGGGGAACTTCTTTACTCAGAGAGTGGTAGCGGTGTGGAATGAGCTTCCAGTGGAAGTGGTGGAGGCAGGTTCATTGGTATAATTTAAAAATAAATTGGATAGGCATATGGATGAGAAGGGAGTGGAGGGTTATGGTATGAGTGCAGGCAGGTGGGACTAAGGGGAAAAAAAATTTGTTCGGCACGGACTTGTAGGGCCGAGATGGCCTGTTTCCGTGCTGTAATTGTTATATGGCTATGCCATTTGCTTTATTCGCTGCCTGCTGCACCTGCCTGCTTACTTTCATAGACTGATGTACAAGGACCCGCAGATCCAGTTGTACTTCCCCTTTTCCCAAAGTTTCAATGCCACCCAGGTTTGCAGGGATATGGATCAAACGTGGGCAGGTGGGACGAATATAGCTGGGCCATGTTGGGCTGTGTGGGTAAGTTGGGCCAAAGAGCCTGTTTCCACGCTGTATCACTCTATGACTCCATGACTCCCCAGGAAGCCTATTTGGCTTCTAATCTCTTAAGGGCCTGTCTCACTTGGTTGTCATTTGCGGGTAATTTACGCATCATCATTTACGCGTCACGACGCATGATGCGCGCATGGTGCATGGTGACGTAGGCGGTGATGCGCGGTTGCTCACGGCGCCCCAGAATTTTGTACAAAATCTTCACGCGCCATCTGCGTGACTTGCAAATGACGCCCAAGTGGGACAGGCCCTTTCTGTGTTAATATGTTCTTTCTGTTTCAGTACTTTTGTGATGCCTGTGATCCTTCACTAATGAGACACCAGGAACCTCTTGAATGAACAAACTTTGCATCTGATCCATCCTCTCAACATGTTTACCATGTCACTCCATGGCATCAGATTAATTGTTTCAGGTTGGGCAACTCCTGAAATAAAATTAATCCATAAACCCAATGTAGATTGAATGCCTGAGCTCCAAAGGCAATCCACTGCCAACAGTTTACCTGATACAAATAGAATCAATGTAGATAGATACAGAATGCCAGAATAACTCAGCTGGACAGGCAACATCTCTGGATAGATACAGTAGATGCCTTCTTTCCAGAGATGCTGCCTGTTCCGCTGAGTTACTCCAACATTTTGTGTCTATCTTCGGTGTAAACCCGCATCTGCAGTTCCTTCCTACACAATAGAATCAATGTGTTTGGTTGCCTAAACGTTTCATTATTTTATTTTGGTTAATTTTCTGTCCTGCACCTGTCTTTAGGCTTTAGAGATACAGCAGGGAAACAGGCCCTTCAGCCCACCGAGTCCGTGCCGACTAGCGATCATTCCCTTACACTAGCGCTATCCTACACACTGGGGACAATTTACAGAAGCCAATTAATCTGTGCTTGTTTCTGCGCTGTATCTCAATAGACAACAGACAATAGGTGCAGGAGTAGGCCATTCGGCCCTTCGAGCCAGCACCGCCATTCAATGTGATCATGGCTGATCATCCACAATCAGCACCCCGTTCCTGCCTACTTCCCATATCCCCTGACTCCGCTATCTTGAAGAGCTCTATCTAACTCTCTCTTGAAAGCATCCAGACAACCGGCTTCCACTGCCTTCTGAGGCAGAGTGTTTTTCACACTCATGACTCTCTAAAGTCTGAAGTCTAAAGATCTAACCTGTGAGCCTCATCTGCCAAAAGCAACTCCTTGCCTGAGCATCATTTGACTAGATTCACAGAGATAATGGCTGAAGAATGACTACCTTTCCACTGTTTTGACTTGAGATGCAGGGAATGATACTAATTGATCCACACGCACACGGGTTACTTCCTAAATAATGTGGCAACCAGCTCCCTCTAATCACAACCCCCTTGCAGTGGTGCAGGTTAAAAGTCACCAGTTGCAGAGGCAGCCAGATCCAGTTCATGTAAACAATGAAATTGAAACAATCACAATCCCTGTGGCGTACGGGGACCAAAGGTTCACTGTACTGCCAATTCATTACCTCCTTATCATCCTTGCCCGCAGCAAGACGATATGGTTGTGGGGAGACAGTTTCATGCGAGAAGTGTCTGTCAGTGTTTGCTTTTGCAAGAGACACTATAAACCCAGGCGCCTCTCACAAAAGCGACAGATGCACAGTTCCTCCAAGGCAGAGAGAGGTGGTAGGAGAATTTCAGGGCTTTCATTTTGTATTTGTTATCCGAGCTAGACACAAAATAACTGGCAGCATCTCTGGAGAGAAGAAATGGGTGACGTTCTTCAGCCTGAGAAGGGCCTGAGCTCTTTCATTCACACGATCAATATCCACTCTGGTAATGGGCAGCACAGTGGTGCAGTGGTAGAATAGTAAGATTAAACGAGAACTTACCAGTTTGAAGTTTGATCTGTATTTTATGAGGAGGAACGTTGAGGGAATACATGAAGAAGCCCGCGTACGACGCATGCGTGTCATCCTTCAAAGCAGCGGTGTGAGGTCACAGATACACTATAATGACCTAAAATAGTAAGATTATTAAAGAGATACCAGTTTAAGATATGACCCTATGAGGGTGGGAGCGGAGGGCATGTATTCCCTCAACGTTCCTCCTCATAAAATACAGATCAAACTTCAAACTGGTAAGTTCTCGTTTAATCTTACTATTTTACTTCGGAGTCACGTGAGGGACTCCATGAAGATTTCAAAGCTCTGTGACCTCACGCCGTGGAAAACGAGTCCATGCTTCACAACTGCCTTGGTAGTTAGAGAGAAATTGTTAATTATATTCAAAACATTCATACCAATTATTTAATGGAAATGATAAATAATATCGAATTAATTCAAATCATAACCCTGTATTCTTCAGGGATAAATTATCACACAGAACTTAAAATTGTTCCCCGAAAAACGTTCCCATACTGCTAACTGGTTTGTTATAACATTTCTGAAACGTTTTCTCCGACAACCATCCTGTAATCCTGAGGATTAGGTCCATGGATACATCAAGGCGTTTTGCTGCAGATGTAGCTGCAGCCCTGGTGGAGTGATAATCAAATATGTTATTGTCCACTCCCGCCTATCATAACCCATATTTCAGCCACCGCGAAATGGTCTGAGTTACACTCTATGGTACAGTATCTTATAGCTGATTAAACGCCAATTCCTTGCCTCTGATAGCCTTTTTACTTTCACTGTATAACAAGCCCGTACTTTACTATACAGAGGCGTTTGTCCTCCGGGTAGGCCATCAATTCTATGACCTGCCCCGCTGATCCTGGCCTATTTTGTTTAATAATACGGTCCTGGATCACAAACCCCAAACTTCGTGCCGCAATAGCGAAGCCATCCAGTCTTACTTTTAGCAATAACTGGAGCTTATGCACTGTGACTAGCGCTATCAGGATTACCATTTCTTGTTAGTTATCCAGATTAATGCTGTAGCCGGCGACCAATTCCTTAGCAAGATCAAAGCCACACTTATATTCCAAATATAGTTGTATCTTATTTTTTGGTGGCTTGGTGTTAACCTATCCTCTAAAATTTTTAACTGCCAGAGGATGCGATCCCACAGACTGTCTTACTGTTTCTTGCCATCAATAACTTGCCAATACACTTTTGGCACTATTCACAGTGCTGAAACTCAGTCCTCCATATTGCAGGCTGGTGAGCAACTGTAGCACCGCCGGAACATCCTTATTTCTGTGGTCCAGAAAGTTATCATGGCAGTAATTACTCCATTTTAATATGACCTAAATACTGTTATTGAGTAGACCTTCTTCGTGCTGCTGTGATCATGTCCACAGTTCTTTTGATAGCCCCATGTCCCGTAGCGGTGTTTTAGAGTCTACAACCTACTAAATCAATATTTTCTATGACATGGATAGCTATCCTCAGTTACTGGATGCACCAGCAACTTAGGACTATGTCTTACCGTTATACATGGTTCCAGCACCATGTCCTGTACCCCCGAAAACCATAGTTGGGTAAGCCAATCAGGTACCAAGACATCCCCTATGCCGATTCCTGTTGAATGTCCCTTAGTACCCCAAATTTATAAAGTAGAAAAAGGAGGTAATACATAAATAAAAACTCTCCCCTAGTGCAGTGAAACAGCATCTGTAGCTTCTGCCTCAGGATCTGGTACCAATGATACATACCTCGGTAACTGGTGATTTAACCCCGGATGCAATTCTAATATCCGGCCTTACATACTTTACTGATTTTAGCAAATACCGTCTATCCAACATCCATTCAGTACTTCCAATAATTTTTCGTGGCCTGGTGTCTGCCACTGAATTAGTATCCCTGGTAGATACGTAGCCCATAACCAAATATTCCTTTGGACACACGATTGCCAAGTTTAATTTGCCAATTCATCACAAGCTGGTGATATCTTTCCACCCATATGACTTATATATGCCATCACCGAGGTATTATCTATCTACCATCTACCATGCTGCAGTTTCATTCCTGAGCAATAAGATTTTAGCCCATGAAATGCACTTAACATTTCTAACCCTTAGTGTTATGTAGGTTAGCTTCTTATATATTCCATCTCCCCCATAGCTCGAGATGGTATCAGTTGTACCGTAACCAATTGCACTGGCATCTGTTTGTAATAGCACAGCCGGGTTGACCTCTGTGGCTTTCCATATTAGTAAGTCATTAACATATTAAATGTGTTAATGGTGTCCATTTTGACTTAAGTGGATGGACAATGAATCCCAGCTGTTCAAACAATTGATTAGTGGCAACCACTGCCTAACATGCCGATTCCTAAATTATTCCCACAATAAGGATATCATCCAACTATACCATTACTCTATGATTTTGGTGTTGCAGCAGTCCCAACACTGGTTTAAAATTTTTCCCCTGTTGGATATTGAATAGCAAGGATCTTAAATTAATACTTGCCATAGACTAGCCTGCTGCACACTAAGTCTTTAGCACTGCTAAACATATCCATTTTTTTAAATGAATATATTGCACAACATTGTGAAGTATTGATAATCCATAATAATACGGCATCCCCCATCTTTCTTATTTCTAATAAAGATGTTTGAGACAAATCCTGGTGTTCAGGTTTGGTTTATTCCATTACCAGCATGTATATCTGTCCGGTTTATGTACTGGAGGGTTTGTTCGTGTAGAACTCTATCAGATATCCCTTAAACTGCTAAGGATATATCTGTCCATAGATATATTACACCAAGCTTCAACATAAAGTTGCAATGTCCCCCCAACTTCCGTGCTTCCTATTAATGCTGGAGCCCCAAATTCACCTACCTCCATGGTTATTGGTGGTAACCAAGTTATTTTTCTTGGTTTCATATGCGGTTGTGGAGAGCCTAAAGGTTAATGTTACTTTGCATCTCCACAGTGGTCGTCCCGGCCAAACCCTAAACAGGACGCTGCTGCTGGGTACCTCTGCCCAATTCTTTGTAGTATAATTACAAAAAACACACTACCTCTCTTAGGATGCACATGAGGTTAATGTCTTCCCCAGAAATCCTTTGGATGCTTTAATCAGCCCCAAAGTCAAGCCTCCACGCCAATTCTTTACCTGTTTAGACAGGTCTCCCCCCCCCCCCCAAATAACGGGGTCTATAGCCCTTTGCTTACATAGTATAGCGAACTAGAGCTGGCTGAATGGCCCTTCAAACTGCACATTTCAAAAAATAGTGCTAATGGCATCCTTATGGTCACTAATTTTGTACACCTTTTTTAACATGCGGGCCAAAGCTGTTATGCCCGCCATGAGACCTTTCAGAGTATTACGGATTTTCCCAACTCCTAACGGCCTTCCCAACACGTCTGCAAATGCACCTGTAACAATGGCTACATTAAGAGCACCACAATATTCCCGGGGTATAGAACCCTTGCCAACACTTCAGCAAAATATTAGCTTGAAGTTAATGGGTGGACTCACAGTCCTACAATACTCACAGCCATCCTTCTCGAGATCATTCTTCGTGAGTTCTGCTGGCAGTACTGCTCATCATGTTCAGCAGGTTGTTTCCCCCCCCCTTCAATAGGGGACAGTGGCTCCATCACCTGCTCAGGTTTTACCCCGTCAGACCTTCCATACCCTCCTCAGAGGCGTCTGACATTTCATGCAGCCCATATGGGAAACTGCTGTGGGACTTATATTTATTTGCCCACTGTGGCTATCCTCCAATCCCGGAGCCTGCCACTGTGGAGAAATTTACTCCAGCAAACCGCTCCAGCCGACTTACATGCTCTCGGGCACTAGTCGTCGCGGGTGCTTAATATATGGGACCGCTCCTGCCGACCTTGGTGCTCTCGGGCACTAGTCGCACGCGGTATTTCCCACAGCCCGTCCCCATGCCTACGGGCACTGGTCGTTCCCCATGGTCCTGGTACTCACGGGCACCTCTACCCATTTAGGGTGAAGTTTGGCACTCGCTCCCTTCTGGGAGATGCTGGTGCCGACATTTATTGCTGCCTGCTGCTTGTCATTAAACAACAGCAAACCCTGTGTTGGCAGCCCTTCAGCTCTATACTGACATCAGTAGCTGGTTGCCTGCTGTTCAGCAACACACCAGTAACGACCTGTGGCTGTGCCCTGACGTCCTTAGCTGGCCGCCTGCTGCTCTTCAAAATACAACAGCCACGTCTGGAAAAAAGCACCAAAAAAGGTAAGGGAAATTTGTTCTTCCCTGTACTGGTTTTCAGCCTGCCGTTTGGGAGGAAACGTCCTTCCTCCCGCAGCTCCACGGACCCCGTAGCGCAGGTCCATGGGCTGCTGTCCCCGATGTCAGCTCTCTCTCTCTTCCGGGTGGTGCAGCCGCTTCAATCGGCTCCGGAGCCCCTAGCGACTGCATCTAAAAATAGACCCGACTTGGTCTGGAAACCCCCCCGGGACGTGTAGCTTTGCTTCCCGCCCGGCAGCAGTCAATCTTGCCGGTGCGGGGAGCGACGTCGGGCACAGCTGTTCTGTGCTAAAAATAGCCGCTTAGGAATCCTCTCCGGAGGATTCGCGCTTCTTGTATTTCCTACCTGCAAGGTAAGTGGAAAAATTTTTGCAGTCTCTTACCTGCTTCTTTGCATTTCCCTCTAGGGAGACGTCGTCTCCCACGTCTGACTCGTTGAATGCGTGTATGCGATATGACACGCATGCGTCGTACGCGGGCTTCTTCATGGAGTCCCTCACGTGACTCCGAAGTAAAATTGCTTCTTTACAGCGCCAGAGACCCTGGTTCGATCCTGACTACGGGTGCTGTCTCTACGGAGTTTGCACTAAACGTTATCCCCTTTATTTTGTATCTCGACACTGTGGACGGCTTAATTGAAATCATGTATAGCTGACTGGATGGCATGCAACTAAAACCTTTTTACTGAACCTCGGTACACTGGACAATAATAAACTTAACTAAACCAAACTAAAGTAGCTTTGTGGTTTAATTGGCTTGGCGACCGTAATTACACGATAATCACTCTTTAGGGATGGGAGACAATAATTGTCGGCATAGCTGGTAAATATAAGTCCTACTCCCCCAGACATCTGTTCTTTGGACAGTCATCGAGTGATTCAGCGTGGAAACAGGCCCTTCGGCCAAACTTGCCCAAAACTGGCCAACATGTACCAGCTACACCAGTCCCACCTGCCCGCGTTTGGTCAATATCCCTCCAAACATGTCCCAACCACGAACCGGTCGATCTGTATCATAAATGTTCGGATAGTCCAAACCTCAAGGACCTCTTCCTGCAGTTCCTTTCCTACACCCACCACCCTCTGTGTGAAAAAGTTACCCCTCAGATTCTTATTAAATCTTTCCCCCTTTACCTTGAACCTATTGTATGTCGGCAACAATCGTAGTGGCACATCATGGTCGATGGTGGTCCGAAGGGCCTGTTTCCACACTGTATCACTCTATGACTCTATGTCCAAGGAACAGATGTCTGGGGAGCAGGACTTACATTTACCACCTATGCCGACAATTATTTCCACCCATCGATAATGAGTCCAGACTGTTTCCATGCTGTATCTTACAATCAATCAAATTTCAATCATTCATAGCTCACCTTGTATTTTCTCTTCTCTCCCATTCCCAGTCCCATCCCCAGAACTTCGGTTTCTAAATGAACACTGGGAATGTGAGATGTACAGTAAAACATTGGAGTCCAAATTCTTCATTATTTGTAAACAGTGCCGCGGGGCCGGTCTCGGATCTACTGACTCGAGCCCTCACCAGCCTCCTGTAAACAGAACAGAAGTAAGACAACCGACACACCCACACGACTTACACTTTTATACCGTTAAATGGAGGCGAGGACAGTAAAGGCCCGAAAATGCAATGGGAGGGCCAACCCTTCATGCCAATCACTGCTTACAGATAAGAGATCACATTCAGAGGCATTTACTTTGCTTACTTACAAATAATGTATACAAAAAACCTTTTAACACACATACTATGTATGAACACAAAATTCTCTACCCAATCGCAGACTTGGGTTTAGTGTCTGTTTAACAGAAACGTAGACATAACGGCACCTAGGGCTTCACAGGAACAGAAAAAGTTGGGTTTCTTTAGAAATCCAGACTTGATGGCAACATTTAATGACATGGGCCTCTTGCAGCTGGTCTCCCTTTGTTGTCTCAGCAAAGCTTGACCATTTTCACAGAAGCCTGCCATTTTCAAAGTACCCAAACCCATGCATATTACTTGGCGTAATGTTTGGCGCTGACATTATTGGTCAAAGGGTCTGTTCCTGCGCTGTATTGTTCTAAGTAGTTTAGTTTAGAAATACACTGTGAAAACGAGCCCTTCGGCCCACCGATTCCACACCGACCAGTGATCCCTGTTACACTAAAGGGCCTGTCCCACGAGCATGCGACTCCATGCAGCAAGCGCGACATAAAGGGCCGGTCCCTCCAGCATGCGCCTGCATGCGGCAAGTGCGACCTAATGTGGTCCCTTGAGTCGTACGGCCTCTCGGGGCCGGTCCCACTTCGATCGCCGGAGCCGAATGGAGTTTTGCGGAGCTCGTCCCGACATCGCCCGGGCTCCAAAAAACTGACCGTGTTCAAAAATTCTGCGCGGCAACGGCCTGCCGGCACGCAGCCGCCTCGACGCCGTACGCACCACCTCGACACCGTACGCCCGTCGGACTTCGCTCGAACTTCACGTCACTCACTCGACCTCCAAGCGTACGCCGTCGAGGCGGCTGCGGGCTTTAGGTCGCGCTTGTCGCATGGAGTTGCATGTTCGTGGGACAGGCCTTTAACACACACTGCACA
Organism: Leucoraja erinaceus; assembly: GCF_028641065.1. NCBI lineage: Eukaryota > Metazoa > Chordata > Chondrichthyes > Rajiformes > Rajidae > Leucoraja > Leucoraja erinaceus. Next base: position 6,548,349 of record NC_073377.1, read on the forward strand.
CCAGGGACAAATTACAGGTTTTACCAAAGCCAATTAACCTACAAACTTGTACATCTTTGGAGTGTGGGAGGAAAGCGGAGGTCCCGAAGAAAACCAACGTGGTCACAGGGACTGTGGTACGTGGTCACCCTGTATATTTGGCCCATTAATGTTGTGTTTCGGCTATTGTAATAACACCATTATAAAGGTCCAAATACTTTATTAACGATATAGAATAGACAACTTCATGCTAGCACGTCTTTCTAATTCTAAAGGGAACAGGCAAGGGGGCATAAAGGCAAGGGGGCATAACTACCAAAGCATGACTCCTAACATGAATGACACTGATCTACAATTAATTAATAATTAAATGAAACTAAAATCAATACAAAGTTATTATTAACAAGGAATGGAGGGTGCTGCACAATTTGAAAAACTCTTAAGAAGGATGTATTAAAGCGTGCTGGAGTAACTCAACGGGTCAGACAGCATCTCTGGAGAACATGGATAGGTGACGTTTTGGGTTACGACCCTTCTTCAGGTCCAAAGAATGTCACCTAATCATGTTCCGAACCTGACAAGTCACAGAGTTATAGAGTACTACAGCGTGGAAACTGGACCCTTGTCCCAACTTGCCCACACTGGCCAACATGTCACATCTATGCTAGTCCCACCTGCCTGCGTATGGCCCATATCCCTCTAAACCTATCCCATCCAGTAACCTGTCTAATTGTTTCTTAAATGTTGGGATAGTCCCAGCCTCAACTGCCTCCTCTGGCAGCTTGTTCCCTTGTTACCCCTCAGTTTCCTATTAAATCTTTTCCCCTTCACCGTAAACCCAGTGAGTCAGAAGTCCAGTGCTTTGTGTCCTTCTTTGTACCCTCGTTTCTAGAAAACCCTTACTTCAGGCAGAATCTGTGTGACAATTTAAATGCACGTTGGCACAGCGATAGGGTTGCTCCCTCTCAGCGGCAGAAACCCTGGCACGTTCCTGAATTCAAATGCTGTCTGAATAGAGTTTGCACGTTCTCCCTGTGACCGCGTGGGTTTCCTCCGGATGCCCCGGTTCCCTCCCACATCCCAGAGACATGCGGGTCTGTAGGCTTCTGGCCTCTGTAATTTGCCCCTTGTGTGTAGGGAGTGGATGCAAATGTGGGAGAACGTAGAATTAGTGTATACAGGTGATCGATGGTCGACATAGACTCAGTGGGCTGAAGGGCCTGCTTTTATACCTTATCTCTAAACCAAACGCATATATTGCACATAATAGATATAATCACATGTCTTTAAGCAATTGATTGATTGATTGGTAGGAGGTAGATGCAATGGAGCGCTGCCAGTCCCTCTAGGGGCGCTGCACGGGCAGCAGCCTCTGCCTACAGCCTGTCTGTCATTTCTATCTGTTTTTAAATTTTCAGTTAGTCCAAAGTCTGTTTTGGGGGGCGAACTTTTGCTTTTACTATGTGGGGGAGGGGGGCAGGGTAAGGCGGAAACCGTTTCCCAGTCTCTTCTTGGCGGGGACGCGACTATTTCTCCGAGTCGTGTCCTCGCCACCCCAACCTCGCGGCCTACCAGCTGGATCGGAGCGGCCTTTCCTGCCGGGGACCGGGAACCGGACCAGGGCTGCTACAGCGGCGGCGCAGCGCTGGAGTCACCGCGGAGCGGGCAATGCCTACCTGGGTCACCGTTTGGAGCTGCGGAGTGTTGGGCCGCTGCTCCAACATCGTGGAGCTCTGGTGCGGAGAGCTTCCAACGCGGGCGGCGCTGAACAACATTGTGGAGTCCTGGGGCGCCTTGCAGAGGGTCTCCAGCAGCAGTCTCCGCCCGGCGCGGCCTACGGACTTTGGAAGCCGGTAACTCCGGTAGGAGGGGGCCGACTCTGGTGTCCACACCGCTGAGGACGTCCCGTAGCCCCGAAGTCGGACTTACAACACCCCGGCAAGCGGTCCTGGACATCGGGCCGCCCGTAGCGGCAACTGCGGAGGGCACGGGGAGGCCTTGACCACGAGGAACAATGGAGGAAGAGCCTGACTTTGGTGCCTTCCCACACAGTGGGGAACTTTGATTCTGCTGTGTGGGGATGTTTTATGTCAAATTCTATAGTGTGTGTGTGTGTTCATTATTTTTATTGTATGGCTGTATGGGAATTTCATTTTACTGTGCCATCTGGCACATGTGACAATTAAATGTATCTTGAATCTTGGATCTTGGAGGGATTGATCTACCATTGGCCTTCTTTCTCTGCACATGCATCCGATTTCAGATGAACTATCAATCCAGTCAATTAAGTGAAATTTTTTTAAGCATCGATGCCATCATGGCTTAATAGGCTGTTGCATCCATCAATGATCAATGGCAGTTAGCAGAGGATTCACCGCAGCTGACAATCCTATTTCTCTCCAAAGGCAAATCAAATTGTTTTCCAGGCAGCCTCTGGTTGACTGGAAAAACGTCCATTTTTTCAGAAGATAATAAGGGGAAGTCAGAGTCGTAGAAATCGTACAGAGTGGAAACAGGCCATTTGACACAAATTGCCCACGCCGACCAACATGTCCCATCGGCACTAGTCCCACCTGCCTACTTTTGGCCCATTTCCCTCTAAACCTGCACTTTCCATGTATCAGTCTAAATGTCTCTTAAACATTGTGATAGTACCTACCTGAACTATCTCTTATGGCAGCTCGTTCCATACACTCACCACTCATTGCATGCAAAAGTTACCCCTCAGGTTCCTATTGAATCTTTCCCACCTCACCTTAAACCCATGTCCTCTGGTTCTATGTAAGCCTTCTTTATATGTCTTATATGCCCGTTATATGCCTTCTGCACTACTCTGACCGCCTGTGTTGCCACTCTCAGTGTCTTACCATGTCCTATCCCAAAATGACTCCCTGCTATGCATCACCTACAGCTTAGTATAAAGATGCTGCCTGGAGACAGACCCTTCAACCAAACATGTTGACGCTGACCATTGATCACCTGTTCACACTAGCTCTATGTCATTCCTCTTGCTCATCCACTCCCAATATGTCTGGGGCAATTTTACAGACGACAATGAACCCACAAACCCACACGTCTTTGTTCACATTTACAAGTTCACAAGTTATAGGAGTAGAGTTAGGCCATTCGGCCCATCATGTCTACTATGCCATTCAATCATGGCTGATGTTTGCCTCCCGATTCTATTTTCCTGCCTACTCCCCATAACCCTTGACACTCGTTCCAATCAATAATTTTTCAATCTCTGCCTTAAAAATAACCACTGACTTGGCTTCCACAGCCCTCTGTGGCGATGAGTTCCACAGATTAACTACCCTCTGACTAAAGAGGTTCCTCCTCACCTCCTTTCTAAAATAATGCCCGATAATTCTGAGGCCATGACCTCTGGTCCGAGACTCTCCCATCAGTGGAAACATCCTTTCCATATTCACTCTATGCCTTTCATTATTCTATCATTTTGTGATGTGGGAGGATACCGGAGCACCCAGCTGAGATCCAGGCGTTCACAAGGAGAACGTGCAAACTCCACACAGACAGCATCTGATGTAAGGATCAAACCTGGGTCTCTGGTGCTGTGAGGCAGCAGTTCTACCAGCTGTGCCACTGTGCTGCCCCTTGTCAGCATTAATTATTAAATGCCAATGTTGAACCCAACTTTCATACTGGGCGGCATGGTGGCGCAATTGTAGAGTTGCTCCCCATAACCTCTGACACTAATTAAGAATCTATCTATCTCTGCCTTAAAAATATCATCTAACCATATAACCATATAACCATATAACAATTACAGCACGGAAACAGGCCATCTCGGCCCTACAAGTCCATGCCGAACAAATTTTTTTCCCCTTAGTCCCACCTGCCTGCACTCATACCATAACCCTCCATTCCCTTCTCATCCATATGCCTATCCAATTTATTTTTAAATGATACCAATGAACCTGCCTCCACCACTTCCACTGGAAGCTCATTCCACACCACCACCACTCTCTGCGTAAAGAAGTTCCCCCTCATATTACCCCTAAACTTCTGTCCCTTAATTCTGAGGTCATGTCCTCTTGTTTGAATCTTCCCTATTCTCAAAGGGAAAAGCTTGTCCACATCAACTCTGTCCATCCCTCTCATCATTTTAAAGACCTCTATCAGGTCCCCCCCTAACCTTCTGCGCTCCAGAGAATAAAGACCTAACTTATTCAACCTATCTCTGTAACTTAGTTGTTGATGGCTAAGTCATCTGATGGCCTTTGCAGCCGTCTGTGGCTGAATGCCACAGATTCATCACCCTTTGACTAAAGAAATTTCTCCTCATCCCCTTCCTAAAAAAACATTATTTAATTCTGAGCCTATGACCTCTAGCCCCAGACTCCCCCACTAGTGGAAACATCCTCTCCACATCCACTCTATCCAAGCAATTTAAAAGCTACAAGATGGGAGTTTTAGTAATAGTATAGATGTTAACCTTTGACAGTGCAGCTTCCACAGTCTCAGCTACCTAATACATTTCGCCTCTCTATGGTACATTGACCTTCCTTATTCTAATGTCATCATTGAGACATGGCTTGAAGTTTCAATGCATGTCTCAAGAATTTGATTTGGATCCCAATTAATCTAGCATTGTGATCGACACAAAAAGCTGGAGTAACTCAGTGGGTCGGAGAGCATCACTGAAGAAAAGGAATAGGTGACGTTTCAGGTCGAAACCCTTCTTCAGATCTTGTGCCTATCTTCGGTTTAAACCAGCATCTGCAGTTCTTTCCTGCACCAAAAACCTGGCCTTTTGTCGAGTTGCCTCGGCCTAGCATATTGTATGCCCTGTAAACCTAGACAGCGTTCCAGAACTCCTCACGGCCATGTCACATGTGTTCTGTTCTAATATTGAGCAAATATATCTGAAAAGACCTGTATAAATATGGTGATCACTTTCTAAACCACTTATGTCAAGTGACTACATGTTGTCTTTGTTTGAACAGCTGTAATTCTAATTTCAAACCCAATCCCTGTTGGTAAATATCAATAAATTAAGTGAGCCTTGTTTGAAGGCTGGATTTTGCTTTCATCATTTGCTTCCTATATTAACTATATATACACAATGCGTCTCTATTTATTTCACATGTCCAGTTTATTCACAAATTTATGTTGTGGCGATTACAATTTGCCTCCTGCTGACTTACAAACTACCACAGATATTTATTTTTAGTTTCATCAACATGTTTGTGCTTTACAATTCCTTGAAGCTTCTTTTAATCTTTTACTTTTCCGTTCCCGATGAGAAATAGAACATAAAACAGCAATGGAACAGGCCATTTGGCCCACAATGTCTGTGCTAAACATGGTTGCCAAGACCAACTGTGCCAGCATGTGATTCATATCCCTCTATTCCGTGCATATCCACATGCCTATCCAAACATTAACTATGCTTCCATCTGCATAGATGCTACCTGATCCACTGAGTAGCTTAGTTTAGAGATACAGCGCAGAAACAGGCCCGTCGATCCACCCAAGTCTGTACCGACCAGCGATCCCCGTACACTAACGTCATCCTAGACACACTGGGGACAATTTATAATTGTACCAAGCCAATTAACCTGCATTTTTCTAGTGTGGGAAGAAACTAGAGCTCCTGGAGAAAACCCATTCAGGTCGCGGGGAGAGCGTGCAAAATCCATACAGACAGCACCCATAGTCAAGTTCGCACCCGGGTCTCTGCCGCTGCAGGGCAGCAACTCTGCCACTGCGCCAACTTGCCCCCTTACGGTACCACCAAATACTACCAGCATTTTCTGCATCGGTTTATAAAGCGTCTTTTTAAGAATCAAAGAGATTTCAATGTCAAAGCATCATCAGAGAATGACACTTTTAACCCGTCTTATTAAAGATGAGGCAATATTTGTGGTGAAGTCTAAGGAGTAAAGGAATCGAAACATCTAATTTTTAGCTGAATTTGGCATTGTCTGACCAACATTTGATGTTGGATAAACAGTCTGACAACATATGTTGTCAAGCTTGAAAGGGTTCATAGAAGATTTACAAGTTTGTTGCCAGGACTCGAGGGACTGAGCTATAGGGAGAGGTTGAGCAGACTAGGACTTTATACCTGAGAGCACAGGAAGATAAGAGGTGTTCTTGTTGAGAGGCACAAAATCATGAGTGGTGAATCTCTGGAATTCTGGGTGTAACATTTGTGAAGCAATTCGGTTTAGTTTAGTTTAGAGATAGAGCGAAAACAGGCAACCGAGCCCACGCCGCCCAGCGATCACCCATACAATCCTACACACTAGGGACAATTTTTACAGAAGCCAATTAATCTGCAAACCTGCAGGTCTTTGGAATTTAGGAGGAAGCCAGTGCACCCACCGAAAACCCACGTGGTCGCAGAGAGAGCGTACAAACTCCGTGCAGGCAATACCCATAGTCAGGATCAAAACCAGGCCGCTGGTGCTGTAAGGCAGCAACTCCACTGCTGCACCACTGTGCCACCCATGTGTTGATGATACGTTCTCCCCGTGACTTGCGTGGGTTTTCTCCGGGTGCTCCAGTTTCCTCCCACAGTACAAAGACGTCCATTTTTGTAGGTTAATTGGCTTTGGTAAAATTGTAAATTGACTCGCAGAGAAGGGTCACCAGACTGATTCCTGGGATGGCAGGACTTTCATATGAAGAAAGACTGGATAGACTCGGCTTGTACTCGATAGAATTTAGAAGATTTAGGGGGGATCTTATAGAAACTTACAAAATTCTTAAAGGGTTGGACAGGCTAGATGCAGGAAGATTGTTCCCGATGTTCGGCACGGACTTGTAGGGCCGAGATGGCCTGTTTCCGTGCTGTAATTGTTATATGTTATATGTTGGGGAAGTCCAGATCAAAGGGTCACAGTTTAAGGATAAGGGAGAAATCTTTTAGGACCGAGATGAGAAAAACATTTTTAACACAGAGAGTGGTGAATCTGTGGAATTCTCTGCCACAGACGGTAGTTGAGGCCAGTTCATTGGCTATATTTAATAGGGAGTTAGATGTGGCCCTTGTGGCGAAAGGGATCAGGGGGTATGGAGAGAAGGCAGGTACAGGATACTGAGTTGGATGATCAGCCATGATCATATTGAATGGCAGTGCAGGCTTGAAGGGCCGAATGGCCTACTCCTGCACCTATTTTCTATGTTTCTATGTCTCTAGTGTGTGTGGGATAGTGTTAATGTACAGGGATCGCTGGTCAGTGCAGACTCGGTGTCTGGAAGGTTTGGAATGGAATGGCCAGATCGATTATCATTGCAGTGCATTAAAGACATGTAAATCAAACAATGCTTTGACTGACTTCTATCTTGATTCAAGTGGAAACCAAATCTCAAAGATAAACATTTGATGTCCTAATTCATATATGACATTCTGGAATGTCTGAAGTTGCGGGGAGACTTAATAGATGTATGTAAGATGATGGTGCAATGGTCGGCATGGGCTCGGTGGGCTGAAGTCTTTATTTCTAAAGTATCTCTACATTTTCAACACTGTATTTCTAAGCTAAACCAAACTAAATATGTTCATGCTTTTTCACACAGAGGATGGTGAGTACATGGAACAATTTGCCAGAGGAGGTAGTTGAGGTAGGTACTATAACAACATGGATAGGAAACTTTTAGATGGATAAGAGCCAAATGCAGGCAAGTGGGACGAGTGTACAGACTGTAGCACCTTGGTCAGCATGGGAAAGTGGAGCTGAAGTACCTGTTTCCATGCTGTATGATATACAGTGTGGAAAGGGCCCTTTGGCCCACTGACTCCGTGCCGACCAACGATCCCTGTAAACTAGTACTATCCCACACACTAGGGACAATTTACACTCTATACCAAAGCCAATTAACCTACAAACCTGTCCGTCTTTGGAGTGTGGGGGAGAAACCAGTGCACCCGGAGAAAACCCACGCGGGTCACGCGGAGAATGAACAAACACCGTACAGACAAGCACCCGCAGTCAGGCTAGAACCCGGGTCTCTGGCACTGTAAGGCAGCAGCACTGTTGCTGCACCACCGTGCCGTCCCTGACACTGTGACTCTTATGCTATTTGCTTGGACCACATTTTCACCATTCTCTGGGAAAATAAAATGACTCAATTTCCTGCACATTAATGAGTTACATTTCGGTCTAACACAAAAGCATTTGTTATCATAGGTAAAGATCACCATTAATCTCCATTGAAAGAGGCAGCTATTAAGAATTTGAAAATCTCTGTCAATTTCAGTCCCAGCGCCGGACAGACAAAATGTAATTAATGAGGTTGCTTGAAGATTGTGTTATGTAAGCTGTGATTGATGGATGAGTCCTTTCTGCTAATGGGGTGTTGTGCCTTTGAGAGACAGTAACGCTGCTGCAAGGCTGTTGCTGAATTATAAACTCGTAATGTTTTGAGCACAACGACAATAATATAAAATCAACTAACAAATGGCCCACTGAATCTTCAGGATCACTCTGTATCATCTAATTTGCTTTGTCTCATTAGGTTGTGCTTAGCAAAGACAACAAGGAATCAGTGCTAATTTCAGTGTCACAGTTTTAAGGCGATCCAGGCTTTACTTTGCCTTGCTTGCCCTGTGGCTCGGCTCACCTGGGTACTGAAGAATACGCTTGGTAAAGATGTGTAGGAAGGAACAGTAGACGTCACCTATTCAGTGTATTAACCTATGATGAGCGTTTGTCGGCACTGGGCCTGTACTCGCTGGAGTTTAGGAGAATGGGGGCCGTCCTCATTTAAAAAAAAATAATAATATTGGAAGGCGTGGATGGAGTTGATGTGGAGAGGATGTTTCCACAAGTGGACCAGAGATCATAGCCTCAGAATTAAAGGATGTTCCCCGTGGAAGGAGATGAGGAGGTATTTCTTTAATCAGAGGCAGATGAATCTGTGGAATTCTTTGCCAGAAAAGGCTGTGTAGTTGAAATCAATGGATTTTTTAAGGCGTAGATAGATAGATTATTGTTTAGTAAGGGTGTTATGGGGATAAGGTAGGGGAATGGGGTTAGCAGGGAGAGATATATCAGCCATGATTGAATGGTGGAGTAGACAAGAGTCATAGCATCACAGTGTGGAAACAAGCCCTTCGGCCCAACTTGCCCACACCGGCCAACAAAGTCCCAGCTACACTAGTCCCACTTGCCTGCGCTTGGTCCATATCCCTCCAAACCTGACCTATCCATGTACTTGTCTAACTGTTTTCCAAATGATGGGATAGTCCTGAATTGTTTCCTTGTGTATTATTTGATAACGGTCTGTGTGAGGGAGAGTGATCTTTTGTATGCCAATGGCTTTGCCTCACGTACGAGTGAAAGTGCAAAAATTCATCAGCAAGTTTCAGGTCAACATCTTCTGGGTATGCTTCCATCAACAGTTCAACACCTTGCTGAATTTCTTGCTTAGATGTGGTCAGATTAGCAAGATAGAAAAACTGTTGTGCAACTTCACTGTGCACAGTACCTCTTCTTTTTAAATTGGTTTCAAGTGCATCTAGTATAGGAATAAAGGATTTTATCCTAAACTGAAGAGAGTTTATCTAAAGCATCAGGACCAGGTGCACTTCCATCATTTCCTTACTCTTTATCTCCCTGTGACAGTTCGGTAGTTAACATCTGGCAAGGTGGCCTTTGCTTGTTGCTCAAGCTCATCAAAATCTTCTCTAATTTTGCTTACAACATCCTGAAGTGAACTGTACAAACTTGCACAAGTACTCAATAACAGTTTCGATTTCTGAATGGCTTTGTCGACCTTGTGGAAATGACCTAGCAGACGGGTTCAAAAATGCAGCATAAACACAAATTCCAGTTCTTCCATTTTCTGCAAAAGATTGTTAGCTTGAAGCCTGGTATCACCCTTCACATTAACATCAGAGTACAAATGACTGAGGCCATCAGTGATAGCACTGTAACTTTCCAAAATAGCTTCTGTGGCTTTTGCATGTGCCTCCCACCTAGTGTCTGACAAATATTTAGGTACTTTCGACTGAGGTTGCAAAAATGATTTTAGAACTGCCCATCACTTTGTGGAGGATGAAAAGAAGGTATAAATTTCATTGATAATTCCAAAACAGTTCACTGCATCAAGACAGCAATCAGATAACGGTCCACCACATTTAATGAGTGAGCAGCGCTTTGAATAAATCTTGCAAATTTGTTTTTATCGAGGATTTTTTTTACTGCATACCCTTGCACCTGCCAGCCATGTTGGCAGCATTGTCATAAGACTGCCCTCGGAAGAAGAGCTCCAAATCGTGGTGGGCGCGGAACTCATTGAGGTGGGGACGGAGGGGGATAAAGGTGAGGCCTCTGCTGAGGACCGACCGTTCGGTATCTGAGAGGGAGGAGGTCAGGGGGGATGGTGAACACACGGCAGGGATGGAGGTTGGGGCCGGAGGAAGGCAGGTGAGTGGACTGAGGCCGAGGCGATGTCTGGTGGGGGGCTGGTGTGTGGTCAGGTGGTAGGGGAGTATAAAGACTAGTGTGGGTGGGGAAGAGCTTGGGTCACATAGTTTGAGGGGGTTGGGGAAGACCCAGCGGAACAGCCACTGGGGTTACCAGGGTTGGGGGGGTCTAGCACTCAGACCCAGCGCAGTCAAACTCAGGGGGGTGGGAGTCTGCAGCGTGGAGACTTCAGGCCCGGTGCTGAGTCCAGGCTGCAGGTAAGGCGACGGCTGCTGGAGGGCGGTGGAGAAGCGAGGGTCAGCGGGCAAAGTGTGGGAGGTCTCGGTGGGCGGGAAACCAGCCCCATCAGAGACTGTGAGCAGGGTTAACTATAGAAAGGACCATTCCGCCTATCGTAGCGGGTGGCTGCTCGTTCCCACCCACCCTTTACCCCGCCTGGAGTCTTATCTCTTCCCCTTGAAGCAGACATGTCGGGCACAGTCGGAGCTGGTTCTGACATTGTTAAACTTGCTGCTGCGCACAGACTCGAACACTCCTGACCGAGGAAAGGACAAGGCTCAGAAAATACGAAAATGACAAAAGTTTTATAGACCTTGGTAGAGCGGGCCGAGGCCCCCCCTAGATCTCGAGGCCCTAAGCTTAAGCTTGTCTAGCTTATATGTAGCTAGTGGGGTGCCACAAGGCTTGGTGCTGGGAGCCCAGTTATTTACAATATATATTAATGATTTAGACGAGGGTATTAAATGTGACATCTCCAAGTTTTCGCATGACACAAAGCTGGGTGCCAGTGTGGGCTGCGTTGAGGATGCTATCAGGCTGCAAGGTTTGGATGGATTGGCTGAGTGTGCAGATGTATGGTAGATGCTGTATAATGTGGATAAATGTGAGGTTATCCACTTTGCTGGCAAGAACAGGAAGGCAGATTATTATCTGAATGGTGTCAGATTAGGAGAAGGGGAGGTACATCAGTCACTGAAAGTAAGCATGCAGGTGCAGCAGGCAATGAAGAAAGCTATTGGCATGTTGGTCTTCATAACGAGAGGAGTTGAGTTTAGGTGCAAGGAGGTCCTACTGCAGTTGTGCAGGGCCCTGGTGAGACCGCATTTGGAGTATTGTGTGCAGCGTATGTTCACCAGGTAAATTCCTGGGATGGTGAGACTAACATATGATGAAAGAATGCTTCTGGGCTTGTGTTTTCACTGGAATTTAGGATGAGAGTGGATCTTATAGGAACCTATAACATTCTTAAAGGATTGGACATGCTAGATGCAGGAAAAATGGTCCCGAAGACCAGAAACAGGGGTCACAGGGGTCACAGGGGTCACGGGGTCAAAGTTTTGCTTCAATATGTGAGGTCCAGGACAAGTTGCTGGTGATATTTACTCTGAGGAATTGAATCTTTCAACCATCTCTACTTCAGCACCATCAATACTTCCTGGTGTATGTGTACCGCTTTCCTGAAGGCGATCACTATCTCCTTTATCTTGCTGACATCGAGGAAGAGGTGGTTGACTAGGTACCAGGTTTTGAGATTCTCTGTCTCCTTCCTGTACTCCATCTCGTCATTATTTGATATCTGACCTGCTCCGGTGGTTAAAAGATCATAAGGTCACAAGTGTTAGGATTAGAATTAGGCCATTAGGTCCATCAAGTCTACTTCACAAATCAATCATGGCTGATCTACAGTATAGTTCCCTCCTAAACCTACTCTCCTGCCTTCTCCCCATAACCTTGGACACCCGCAAAATAATCAAGAATCTATCTAAACTCTGCCTTAAATATATCCACTGACTTGGCCTCCACAACCTTCCTAGGCAAAGAATTACACAGATTCACCACCCTCCGAGTGAAGAAATTCCTGCTCATCTCCTTCTTAAAAGAACGTCCTTTAATTCTGAGTCCATGACCTAGTCTCCCACTTGCGGAAACATCCTCTCCATATCCACTCTATCTGAGCCTTTCACTATTCTGTACATTTCAATGAGGTTCCCCCTCATCCTTCTAAACTCCAGCAAGTACAGGCCCAGTGCCATCAAACGCTCAACATACATTCGGCAGTGAGAAAGATGCTGCAGTCAATTATTAAAGAGGTAATAATGAGGCATTTTGGATAGCAGTAAATTGATTAGTCCAAGTCAGTATGGATTTATGAAAGAAAATCATGCTTGACTAATCTTCTGGAATTTTTTGAGGTTGTGACAAGTAAAATGAAGGGGTGCCAGTGGATGTAATATATCTAGACTTTCAGAAAGCCTTTGATAATGTTCCGCATGGGAGACTGGTGACTAAAATTAGAGCACATGGTATTGGGGGTAGGGTGTTGACATTGATAGAAAATTGGTTGGCAGACAGGAAGCAAAGAATAGGAGTGAATGGGTCCTTTTCAGAATGGCAGGCAGTGACTATGGAGTGCCGTAAGGCTCGGTGTTGGGGCCGCAACTGTTTATATAATAATGATTTGCAAGAGGGAATTAGGAGCAACACTGGCAAGTTTGTGGATGACACAAAGCTGGGTGGCAGTGTGAACTGTGAAGAGGATTTTAGGAGGTTGCAAGGTGGCCTGGACAGGTTGAGTGAGTGGGCAGATGCGTGGCAGATGCAGTATAATGTAGATAAATGTGAGGTTATCCACTTTGGTGGCCAAAAAAAGGGGGCAGATTATTATCTTAATGGGGTTAGGTTAGGTAAGGGGGAGGTACAGCGAGATCTGGGTGTCCTTGCATACCCGTCACTGAAAGTTTGCGTGCAGGTACAGCAGGCAGTGAAGAAAGCTAACGGAATGTTGGCCTTCATAACAAGAGGATTTCAGTATAGGAGTAGAGAGCTTCTTCTGCAGTTGTATAGGGCTCTGGTAAGACCACATCTGGAGTATTGCGTACAGTTTTGGTCTCCTAATTTGAGGAAGGACATCCATGTGATAGAGACAGTGCAATGTAGGTTCGCGAGATTGATCCCTGGGATGGTGGGACTGTGAAACGAGGAAAGATTGAAAAGACTAGGCTTGTATTCACTGCAATTTAGAAGAATGAGGGGGGATCTTATAGAAACATATAAAATGATAAAAGGACTGGACAAGCTAGATGCAGGAATTTTTTTCCCAATGTTGGGTGATTCCAAAATCAGGGGCCACCGTCTTAGAATAAAGGAGAGGCCATTTAAGACTGACGTGAGAAAATACTTTTGCACCCAGAGAGTTGTGAATTTGTGGAATTGCCACATTTGTGAATTTGTGGAATTTCCCTGGAGGCCAAGTCATTGAATGGATTTAGAGTTAGATAGAGCTCTAGGGGCTAGTGGAGTCAAGGGATATGGGGAGAAGGCAGGCACGGGTTATTGAATGGGGACGATCAGGTGTGATCACAATTACTGGCGATGCTGGCTCGAAGGGCTGAATGGCCTCCTCGTGCACCTATTTTCTATGTTTCTATGTTTCAGGTGAAACGGGGAAAAATTTAATCGGAATCTGAGGGGTAACCTTTTCACACAAATGGTGGTGGGTGTATGGAACGAGTTGCCAGAGGAGGTAGTTGAGGCTGGGATTATCCTAACATTTAAGAAACAATGATACAGGTACATGGATGGGACACATTTGGAGGGATATGGGCCAAATGCAGGTAGTTGGAACTAGTGCAGATGGGACATGTTGGCCATTGTGGGCAAGTTGGTCCGAAGGGCCTGTTTCCACGCAGCATGACTCCATGACTTGTTTCCATGGATTTCTACTCATATTCCTTATGACCATATGACTTTATGAACATGCCAACTATAATAGTCCAACCTGCCTGTGTTAGGCCCATGTCCATGTACCTGTCTAAATGTTACTTAAACGTTGCCTCAGCTACCTCTTCTAGCCACTTGTTCCATACACACACCACCCTTTGTGTGAAAAAAACTACCCCTCCAGTTCCAATAAATTCTTTCCCCCATCACCTTAAACCCATGAGCTCTGGTTCTTGATTCTAACCTGCTCAACCTCTCTCTCTAGCTCAGACCCTCGAGTCCTGGCAACATCCTTGTAATTCTTCTCTGCATCCTTTCCAACTTAACATCTTTCCTATAACATGGTGCCCAGAACTGAAAACAATAAACGGATGACTTTGTCACAAACCCTTTCTTCCCCACTGGCACAATTGTTTTTATAAAGTATCTTAGAAGTGTAACCATTGCATTATAACTGAACTATCTGTCTGTAAATAAATATAAATCTTTTGAGGTGACATGTGCAAGGATGCTTTTTCTTCGCCGTACAAGATATTGGCGGCATGGTGATGCAGTTGTACAGTTGCTGACTTACAACGCTTGCAGCGCCGGAGACCAGGGTTCGATCCTGACTATGGGTGCTGTCTATATAGAGCATGTACATTCTCCCCGTGATCGCGTGGGTTTTTCCCCACACTCGAGGATGTGGGAGGAATGTTTATGAGGATGTTGCCTGCACTAGAGGGTGTGAACTATAGGGAGAGGTTGAGTAGGATGAGTCTCTATTCCATGGAGGGCAGGAGGATAAGGGGTGATCTTATAGAGCTGTATAAGATTATGAGAGAAATAGATCAGGTAGATGCACAGAGTCTTTTGCCCGGAGTGGGGGAGTCAAGGGCCAGAGAACATAGGTTCAAGGTGAAGGGGAAAATATTTAATAGGAATCTGAGGGGAGGGTGGTGGGTGTATAGACCAAAGAGTGGTGGGTGTAGGGTCCAAGCTGCCAGACCAGTTAGTTGAGGCTGGGACTATCATATTGTTTAAGAAACTGTTAGACAGGTAATGGATAGGACAGGTTTGGAGGGATATGGACCAAGTGCAGGCAAGAGGGACTAGTGGAGCTGGGACATTGTTGGTCGGTGTGGGTGAGTTGGGCCAAAGGGCCTGTTTCTACACTATATCACTCTATGACTCCATGACTCCAAAGATGTATAGGTACGTAGGTTAATTGGCTTGGTGTATGTGTAAATTGTCCCAGGTGTGTGTAGAAAAGTGTTAATGTGTGGGGATCGCTGGTCGCCGCAGACTAGGTGGGCTGAATGGCCGTTTCCACGCTGTATCTCTAAACTAAACTAAACTAAACTAAAAAACATTGGAGGAGTCACGCACTAATTTGTGAAGTGGAGACTGAGGAACTGTGGTGCATCTGAATACCAAGCATTGTCTCTCTGAAACACATAGTTGGAACAGTTCCATGATTATATCAGTTTGACATTTACTTTCCCTCCTCAGAAGTGAATTGTTAATGTGAAATATGAGGTTGTTTAGTATTGCAAATCCATGCCCATTATAAGCTGCACTAACTTTAATTAGGACCTTTAACATTGTCCTGTCCTATTTTGGACTTAATGCAAGGTGTCTAAAGGTAAAAAAAAGATTGCATCTCTGTTTGTTTCATTTAATGATCCTTACATTTACGTTGAACAATTGGACAACAAAAAAAGAATGTAGAAACTACAGATGTTGGAGATCTAAAATAAATATCAGGCTGCTGTAAACGTTTCGTACATTGGTTTATACCTGTGGAGAAAACAAATGAAACCAAGAATTAATATCTTGGAGTAACTCAGCGGGACCGGCAGCATCTCTGGGTGACGTTTCGGGTCTTTGGGAGGGTCTCGACCTGTAACGAGTGGGACAGTGCCAGTGTGCTGGGATCATTGGTCGGCACGGACTCGGTGGGCCGAAGGGCCCGTTTTCGCCCTGTATCACTAAATTAAACTAAACTACAGGTGTTGGAGATTGAAACAAATATCAAGCTGTGTTAAGCATTTACTATGTGTTTAAGAAGGAACTGCAGATGCTGGAAGAAAGGAAGAAAGCATTTACTATATTGGTTCATACCTGTGGAAATGTAAAAATCTGGAGGATGTAACTTTAACATGGGAGGGAAAAAGTTTAAAGGAGATGGAAACATAGAAACATAGAAATTAGGTGCAGGAGTAGGCCATTCAGCCCTTCGAGCCTGCACCGCTATTCAATATGATCATGGCTGATCATCCAACTCAGTATCCTGTACCTGCCTTCTCTCCTTACCCCCTGATCTCTTTAGCCACAAGGGCCACATCTAACTCCCTCTTAAATATAGCCAATGAACTGGTCTCAACTACCTTCTGTGGCATTCTTGAGGCAAGTTTTTTTTTTACACAGAACATCATGGTGCCATTTATTCCTTTGCTTTGTTTCCTGTCTGCCAACCAATTGTTTGTCCATGTCAATACCCTAGCCCCAATACCATGATCTCTAATTTTGCCCACTAATCTCCTGTGTGGGACTTTGTCAAAGGCTTTTTGAAAGTCCAGATACACTACAACCACTGGCTCTCCCTTATCTATTCTACTTGTTACAGCCTCAAAAAAATTTCAGAAGATTTTTCAAGCATGAATTTCTCTTCATAAATCCATGCTGACTTTGACCAATCCTGTCACTGTTTTCCAAATGCGCTGTTATTACATCTTATTAATTGCTGGGCCAATGTCAGGCTAACTGGCCTATAATTCCCCGTTTTTTCTCTCCCTCCTTTCTTAAAAAGTGGGGGTACATTGGCTACCCTCCAGTCTACAAGAACAGATCCAAGGTCGAGAGAACATTGGAAAATGAACACCAATGCATCAACGATTTCTAGGGCCACCTCCTTGAGTACTCTGGGATACGGACCATCAGGCCCTGGTGACTTATCTGTCTTCAGTCATAGAAACATAGAAACATAGAAACATAGAAATTAGGTGCAGGAGTAGGCCATTCGGCCTTCGAGCCTGCACCGCCATTCAATATGATCATGGCTGATCATCCAACTCAGTACCCCCCCGTACCTGCCTTCTCTCCATACCCTCTGATCCCCTTGGCCACAAGGGCCACATCTAACTCCCTCTTAAATATAGCCAATGAACTGGCCTCAACTACCCTCTGTGGCAGAGAGTTCCAGAGATTCACCACTCTCTGTGTGAAAAAAGTTCTCCTCATCTCGGTTCTAAAGGATTTCCCTCTTATCCTTAAGCCGTGATCCCTTGTCCTGGACTTCCCCAACATCGGGAACAGTCTTCCTGCATCTAGCCTGTCCAACCCCTTAAGAATTTTGTAAGTTTCTATAAGATCCCCTCTCAATCTCCTAAATTCTAGAGAGTATAAACCAAGTCTATCCAGTCTCTCTCTTCATAAGACAGTCCTGACATCCCAGGAATCAGTCTGGTGAACCTTCTCTGCACTCCCTCTATGGCAATAATGTCCTTCCTCAGATTTGGAGACCAAAACTGCACGCAATACTCCAGGTGTGGTCTCACCAAGACCCTGTACAACTGCAGTAGAACCTCCCTGCTCCTATACTCAAATCCTCTTGCTATGAAAGCCAACATACCATTTGCTTTCTTTACTGCCTGCTGCACCTGCATGCCTACCTTCAATGACTGGTGTACCATGACACCCAGGTCTCGCTGTATCTCCCCCTTTCCCAATCGGCCACCATTTAGATAATAATCTGCTTTCCCGTTTTTGCCACCAAAATGGATAACCTCACATTTATCCACATTATACTGCATCTGCCAAACATTTGCCCACTCACCCAGCCTATCCAAGTCACCTTGCAGTCTCCTAGCATCCTCCTCACACCTAACACTGCCCCCCAGCTTAGTGTCATCCGCAAACTTGGAGATATTGCCTTCAATTCCCGCATCCAGATCATTAATATATATTGTAAATAGCTGGGGTCCCAGTACTGAGCCTTGCGGTACCCCACTAGTCACTGCCTGCCATTGTGAAAAGGACCCGTTTACTCCTACTCTTTGCTTCCTGTTTGCCAGCCAGTTCTCTATCCACATTAATACTGAACCCCCAATGCCATGTGCTTTAAGTTTGTGTACTAATCTCTTATGTGGGACCTTGTCGAAAGCCTTCTGGAAGTCCAGATACACCACATCCACTGGTTCTCCCCTATCCACGCTACTAGTTACATCCTCGAAAAATTCTATAAGATTCGCCAGACATGATTTACCTTTCGTAAATCCATGCTGACTTTGTCCAATGATTTCACCACTTTCCAAATGTGCTGCTATCCCCTCTTTAATAACTGACTCTAGCAGTTTCCCCACTACCGATGTTAGACTAACTGGTCTGTAATTCCCCGTTTTCTCTCTCCCTCCCTTCTTAAAAAGTGGGGTTACGTTTGCTACCCGCCAATCCTCTAGAACTACTCCAGAATCTAAAGAGTTTTGAAAGATTATTACTAATGCATCCACTATTTCTGGAGCTACTTCCTTAAGTACTCTGGGATGCAGCCTATCTGGCCCTGGGGATTTATCGGCCTTTAATCCATTCAATTTACCCAACACCACTTCCCGACTAACCTGGATTTCACTCAATTCCTCCACCTCCTTTGACCCGCGGGCCCCTGCTATTTCCGGCAGATCATTTATGTCTTCCTTAGTGAAGACGGAACCAAAGTAGTTATTCAATTGGTCCGCCATATCCTGGTTCCCCATGATCAACTCACCTGTTTCTGACTGCAAGGGACCTACATTTGTTTTAACTAATCTCTTTCAGTCCCAACAGTTTACCTAACACAATTTCCTGACTAATGTGGATTCCCTTCAGTTGCTCCCTCCCACTAGATCCTCAGTCCCCTAGTATTTCTGGGAGATTTTTTGTGTACTCCTTAGTGAAGACAGAACCGAAGCACTCATTTAACTGTTCTGCCATTTCCTTGTTTCCCATTATAAATTTACCCGTCTCTGATTGTAAGGGACCTACATTATCTTCACAAATCTTCTCCTTTTTATCTATCTAAAGAAGGTTTTAGTGCCAGTTTTATATTCCCTGCAAGTTTTCTTTCATGCTCTTTTTCCCGCCTCCTAATTCACCCCTTTGTCCTCCTCTAAATGTTTCCCAGTCCTCCAGTTTGCTGCTTCCTCTGGCCAATGATACGCCTTTTCCTTGGATTTAACACTATCTTTGATTTCCCTCATTAGCCACATTTGAGCTGCCTTTCCTGTTTTATGGTTTTGCCAGACAGGGATGAACAATTTTTGGAGTTCCTCCATGCGGTTTTTAAATCTTTGCCATTGCATCTCCATCGTCAACCCTTTAAGTATGATTTGCCAGTCCATCCTAGCCAATTCCCATCTCATACCTTCAAAGTCTCCTTTAATTAAGGTCTGGACGCTAGTCTCTGAATTAACCATGTCACTCTCAATTCTAATGCAGAATTCCACCATATTATGGTCACTGTTGCCCACGGGATCGCTAACTAATCCTTCCTCATTGCACAATACCCAGTCTAGGGTGGCCTGCCCTCTAGTCGGTTCTTCTATGTACATATGGGTTTAAAAAAACATCCCATATTGAGTCCTAGTCTGCTCATCCTCTCCCTGTAACTCAGGCCCTCGAATCCTGACACCATCCTCTTAAAATCAATAGACCGAATGGCCCAATTCTGCTCCTATAACTTACCATATAACCATATAACACCATATAACAATTACAGCACGGAAACAGGCCATCTCGGCCCTACAAGTCCGTGCCGAACAAATTTTTTTTCCCCTTAGTCCCACCTGCCTGCACTCATACCATAACCCTCCATTCCCTTCTCATCCATATGCCTATCCAATTTATTTTTAAATGATACCAATGAACCTGCCTCCACCACTTCCACTGGAAGAAGAAGAATAAAGAAGAAGAATAACCTTTAATAATCCTTTACAGGAAATTACAGTGCCACAACAGCTTCAAGACAGACATAACACCACACATTTCAACAGATATCTTCAATACATAATAAGTTAAAATTTTTGTGCATTATAAAACCTTATAGCAGCTGGTATACAAGACTTCCTATGTCTCTCCGTTTTGCACATTGGTGCAATCAGTCTCTGACTGAAGATGCTGATTCCACACAGCTACCACTCTCTGAGTAAAGAAGTTCCCCCTCATATTACCCCTAAACTTCTGTCCCTTAATTCTGAAGTCGTCCTCTTGTTTGAATCCTCCCTATTCTCAAAGGGAAAAGCTTGTCCACATCAACTCTGTCTATCCCTCTCATCATTTTAAAGACCTCTATCAGGTCCCCTCTTAACCTTCTGCGCTCCAGAGAATAAAGACCTAACTTATTCAACCTATCTCTGTAATTTATGAACTTATAGGTTGCAACGCTAGGATTTAATCATTTATTCCTCTCACCTGGTCGATAAGTCCATGTGTTTGGGGAACAGAAAGGGACTGGTGTTGAAGGAAAGAACTGCAGATGCTGGAAAATCGAAGGTACACAAAAAAGCTGGAGAAACTCAGCGGGTGCAGCAGCATCTATGGAGCAAAGGAGATAGGCAACGTTTTGGGCCGAAACCCTTCTTCAGGCTGATAGGGAGTCAAATGGGACTGGTGATGCACTGCGAATGACACCGATCAGTGAAGAAAACAACAGTCTGTTCACGCTCGATAAGATCTCTTCCCCAAAATTTCTCATGCTGCTCTCTGACTGGCAGTCTATGGGATCGGCTCCAGTGCCTCAGCCTGCATATAAAACCTTCACTAATTCCTGTAATTCAGTGATGTGCATTCTTGTCTCAACATAACGGAGCTGTCCGATTCATTTAACTGGTAGAATGTAAAACGTATACACCTAAGGATTAAATATCTGGATTGGTTCTCTCTTCACTGAACCTCGTTCTTCCGTGGTGCCAGGTGACCAGCGGTGCATACAGAGCGTGTAACCCACCTAATCAGCCGAGCTCTATACCATGCATCTCTGCTTGGCACGTAGGCTGAGTCCTGTCACTTCTGTTTTATTTAGTAGAATTTAATCTTATCTGCCGTCAGGTTAGTACAGCAAATTGTCCCGTAATATCTCTCGATTCCTGAGCTGGAGGCGTTTACTCATCGGAAAGCATCCGAGCAACGCAGACTCCACCAACTGACAATGTACGAGGAGACATACAGGAAATGCATGCTATTATTCAGGAGAACTATAGGTCATAAGATCATGTCATAAGGAATAGGAGTAGAGATAGGCCATTTGGCCCATCAAGTCTACTCCGCCATTCAATCATGGCTGATCTATCTCTCCCTCCTAACCCCATTCTCCTGTCTTCTCCCCATAACCTCTGACACCCATACTAATCAAGAATCCATCTATCTGCTTTAAAAATATCCATTGACTTGGCCTCCACAGCCTTCTGTGGCAATGAATTCCACAGATTCACTACCCTCTAAATAAAGAAATTCCTCCTCATCTCCTTCCTCAAAGAACGTCCTTTAATTCTGAGGCTATGACCTCTGTTCCTAGACTTTCCCACTGGGGCGGCACAGTGGCGCGCCGTTAGAGTACATTCTCCCCGTGACCTGCGTGGGTTTTCTCCGGGTGCTCCGGTTCCCTCCCACACTCCAACGATGTACAGGTTTGTATGTCTGTCTGTACACGTACAGACGTACATTTGTAGACATACAGGCACACTCCACACTCCAAAGACATGCAGATTTGTAGGTTAATTGGCTTTGGTAAATTGTACACTGTCCCTGTTGTGTGTCGGAGAGTGTTAGTCACTGGTAGGTGCAGGCTCGGTGGACCTGATGGGCCTGTACCTCTAAACTAAACTAAACTAATCTAGAAATGTAATCCTTAGTTGTACACATCATACTTTCTATGAGTGTTTGCTGAAACCCCATATTCACAAATGCCTTCTGTTACTATTAGAACATGAAACATGGGACAGTGCAGCACAGGAAAAGGCCATTCAACCCACAGTACCTGTGCTGTACATGATGTTAAGTTGGATGGCACAGAGGCACAGCCGTGAGAGCTGCTAACTCACAGCGCCAGTGACCCGGGTTTGATCCTAACCTCAGGTACTGTTTGTGTGGAGTTTGCACGTTCTCCCTGTGACCTCCTCTCTATGCTTTCATTTCCTCCCACATCCTAAAGATGTGTGAATCTGTAGGTTAATTGGCCTCTTGTAAACTTCCCCTTAGCGTGTGGCCAATGGATGGGACAATGATAAATTAGTACTAGTGCAAATGGGCCGCTGTAACTGATCCATATCCCTCCCATTCCCTGTGTATCCAAATATATGCAGGATCCGAGGATTCGGATCAATGAATGAAGGAAACACATGCTGAAGAGCACAAATAACTAGTTATTAAAACAAGATAAAAGTTAAACAAAGAAAAGCTATCAACTATCAATAACGTAACAATGCAAAATAGCAGGTCTTATGCCCTTGTGTGTTTTCAAGTCTCCTGTCTGCTGTGACCAAACTCTCACTCTCTCACTCTCTCACTCTGTGGCAAAGCTCTTTTCTCCCCTCGAAGATGAAGCTTATGCTCTCATGGTAGAAGTATGTATTTCTATAATAATTTTTATCTCTAAGAACACCAGGTGTCAAACTAGCTATCCTCCTTGGTACCGTAATGGTGTGAGTTATGTGTCCTATCAGACGCCGAGTTGGCCTTGGACGTCTATGGGAAAGCAAAGCTTATCTGAGTGACTTTGCAGGTGTCCTCGTGATCTACTGGACCCTTTGCATTAGCCCAAGCATTCTTCGAAAACATCTACTTGTTTTCCAAAGGTAGACACAAAATGCTAGAGTTACTCAGCGATACAGGCAGCATCTCTGGAGAGAAGGAAGTCTGAAGAAGGGTCTCAACCCGAAATGTCACCCATTCCTTATCTCCAGAGATGCTGCCTGTCCCGCTGAATTACTTCAAGATATTAATTCTTGGTTTAATTTGTTTTCTCCACAGGTATAAACCAATGTACTAAGCGTTTACAGCAGCCTGATATTTATTTTAGATCTCCAACATCTGTAGTTTGTACATTCTTTGTTTGTTGTCCAACAGTTCAACGTCAATGTAAGGACCATTAAATGAAACAAACAGAGATGCAATTTTTATTTACCTTTAGACACCTTGCATTAAATGCAAAATAGGACAGGACAATGTTAAAGGTGCTAATTAAATTTAGTGCAGTTTATAATGGGCATGGATTTGCAATACTAAACAACCTCATGTTTCACATCACCAATCCAAGGAGGGAAAGTAAATGTCAAACTGATATAATCATGGAACTGCTCCAACTATGTGTTTCAGAGAGACAATGCTTGGTATTCAAATGCACCACAGTTCCTCAGTCACCACTTCACAAATTAGTGCGTGACTCCTCCAATAGTTTATTGTTTAGTTTAGTTTAGAGATACAGCGTGGAAACGGCCATTCAGCCCACCAAGTCTGCGGCGACCAGCGATCCCCACACATTACACTTTTCTACACACACTTGGGACAATTTTCACGTACACCAAGTCAACTAACATACGTACCTGTACATCTTTGGTTTATTGCGTGATACAGTGTGGAAACAGGCCCTTCGGCCCAACTTACCCACACCGGCCAACAATGTCCCAGCTACACTAGTCCCACATATGCCAATCCAGTTGGTAGGCCGCAGGGGGCGGTGGAGGTGAAGATGCCAAACGGAGAAAAGACGCATCTCCGTCCAGGTAAGTGACTGAAAAATGGGTTTCCCCCTATTCCCCCCCACCCCCACCACCCCCCACATAAGACATACTAAGAAACATTAAAACATACATTTAGACACACTAAAAATAACAAAATGAGTGAAAGGTCTAACGAGCTGCTGGCGAGGCCCTAAGTTGGGCCGAAGGGCCTGTTTTCACACTGTATGACTATGATACCACCAAAACGTTACCCTCTCCAAGCAGGACAATGTCAAAGCCGCACCATCATCTTTAGCCTTTAGTCTTAAAACTTTTAGACTTTAGAGATACAGCATGGAAACAGGCCCTTCGGCCCACAGAGGCCATGGCAACCAACGATCCCTGCACATTAACAATACCCTACACTCTAAGGGCATCTTCTTCTGGCTTATGGCGTGCACAGCCTAAAGTTGTAGGACAACGTGTTCTATTTGATCTTATTTGATTGTGCACGCCGGGTTGATTGCATTCGCCGAAACAGGGCGGACCACGTGAAGGTTTCAATCTTCCACCCCACTCTAAGGCCAATCTGCAATTTTTACCGAACCAATTAACCTACAAACCTGTGCGTCTTTGGAATGTTGGAGGAAGCGGGAGCACTCGGAGAAAACCCACATGGTCACAGGGAGGACGTACAAACTTCACGCAGACTGCACCCGTGGTCAGGATTGAACCCGGGTCTCTGGCGTCGTAAGGCAGCAACTCTACCGCTGCGCCGCCATGCCGCCATCTCTTGCAGATGGATGGATTCCAACTGAGGGATTATGTTTCTGAACCTGGATATTGGAATTGCAATCATGAAAGCATGGAAAAGTGAAATTGCGATTGGACTAGTGGTGGAAATGACCTTAAGGATAAGGGGGAAATCCTTTAAAACCGAGATGAGAAGAACTTTTTTCACACAGAGAGTGGTGAATCTCTGGAACTCTCTGCCACAGAGGGTAGTTGAGGCCAGTTAATTGGCTATATTTACAAGGGAGTTAGATGTGGCCCTTGTGGCTAAGGGGATCAGGGGGTATGGAGAGAAGGCAGGTACGGGATACTGATTTGGATGATCAGCCATGATCATATTGAATGGCGGTGCAGGCTCGAAGGGCCGAATGGCCTACTCCTTCACCTAATTTCTATGTTTCTATGTTTCTATGAAAAGCTTTTTGTTGCGTGCTAACTAAATCAGCAGAAAGACAATACATGATTACAATCGAACCATTTACAGCGTACATACTTGATAAGGGAATAACGTTTAGTGCAAGGTTAAGACAACAAAGTCTGATCAAGGATGGTCTGAGGGTCACCAATGAGGTCGACAATAGTTCAACATTGCTCTCTAGTTGTGGAACAACAAACCAAGCTTGAGGAGATAAATCTCAGTATTATTCTTTCTTGGCTCCCATAATCCAAGTAGGGCCGGTTGATTCTTCCCCTTCTGCTTCCTTACAGATTGCTGGCCTATTATTAATGCATTACCAGGCAAGCAATCTCCAAGCTTGTATGTGATGAACGATTTGACGATTTTATACAAGGCTTATGTTATCACTATCAGGGTTATTGTTGCTCCAGGCTAATTTATCCTCCTTGTTGATCATGCCTGGCTGAGTTCATGATTTAATGCAGAAAACGCAGTAAATGTAGGAGTAGAAGCAGGAACTGCAGATGATGGTTTACACAGCAGATAGGCACAAAATGCCAGAGTAACTCAGCAGGTCAGTCTGCATCTCTGGCGAGGTGGGGGAGGGATGGAGAGGGAGGGGATGCAAGGGTCTGTCCCTCCAATATCCTAGTCGTTGTACTAGTTTCACTGTCGTTTTGGTGAGTTTCATTGTCTGTAACCCGTTTTCACCTAGTCCATGGCTAACAATAGCCTGTTTCCTTTATCATTGTTACTTTTTTTGCATATCATTCATTCGTTTGTCCTTTCTATCACTATTTTGTGTCACTGTGTTTATCTTCAGTCTATCTTCAAGCTGGGAAGGGTACAGAGAAGATTTATGAGGATGTTGCCAGGACTAGAGGGTCTGAGCTATAGGCAGAGGTTGAGCAGGCTGGGACTTGTATTCCTTGGAGTGCAGGATGATGTGGGGTGATCTTGTGAAGGTGTATAAGATCATGAGAGGAATAGATTGGGTAGATGCACAGACTCTCTTTCCCAGAGTAGGTGAATCGAGATCAAGAGGACATGGGTTTAAGGTGAAGGGGAAAAGATTTAATAGGAATCTGAAGGTTAACATTTTCACACAAAGGGTGGGGGATTTTTAGTTTTTGAGAGCGAAAACAGGCCCTTCAGCCCACCGAGTTTGCAATGGCCAGCGTTCCTCGCACATTAATACTATCCCAAGTACACTAGGGAAAATGTACTCGTATACCAGCAAATTAACCTACAAACCTGTATGTCTTTGGAGTGTGAAAGTAAACTGAAGAGCATGGAGAAATCACACATAGGTCACGGAGAAAATGTACAAACTCCGTACAGATATCAATCGTAGTCGGGATCGAACCTGGGTCTCTGGTGTTGCAAGCGCTGCAAGACAGCAACTCTACCTCTGTGCCACCGTGCCACCAACTAGGCAGGGACTATCCCAACATTTAAGAAACAATTAGACAGGTAGGAGTGGTTTTAGAAACATAGAAAAATAGAAATTAGGTGCAGGAGTAGGCCATTCGGCCCTTCGAGCCTGCACCGCCATTCAATATGATCATGGCTGATCATCCAACTCAGTATCCTGTACCTGCCTTCTCTCCATACCCCCCTGATCCCTTTGGCCACAAGGGCCACATCTAACTCCCTCTTAAATATAGCCAATGAACTGGCCTCAACTACCTTCTGTGGCAGAGAATTCCAGAGATTCACCACTCTCTGTGTGAAAAATGTTTTTCTCATCTCGGTCCTAAAAGATTTCCCCCTTATCCTTAAACTGTGACCTCTTGTTCTGGACTTCCCCAACATCGGGAACAATCTTCCTGCATCTAGCCTGTCCAACACCTTAAGAATTTTGTAAGTTTCTATAAGATCCCCCCTCAATCTTCTAAATTCTAGCGAGCACAAGCCGAGTCTATCCAGTCTTTCTTCATATGACAATCCTGACATCCCAGGAATCAGTCTGGTGAACCTTCTCTGTACTCCCTCTATGGCAAGAATGCCTTTCCTCAGATTAGGAGACCAAAACTGTACGCAATACTCCAGGTATGGTCTCACCAAGACCCTGTACAACTGCAGTAGAACCTCCCTGCTCCTATACTCAAATCCTTTTGCTATGAATGCTAACATACCATTCGCTTTCTTCACTGGCTGCTGCACCTGCATGCCTACTTTTAATGGTACACAAAAATGCTGGAGAAACTCAGCGGGTGCAGCAGCATCTATGGAACGAAGGAAATAGGCGACGTTTCATGCCAAAACCCTTCTTCAGACTGGTTCAGCCTACTTTTAACGACTGGTGTACCATGACACCCAGGTCTCGTTGCATCTCCCCTTTTCCTAATCGGCCACCATACAGATAATAGTCTACTTTCCTGTTTTTGCCCCCAAAGTGGATAACCTCACATTTATCCACATTATACTGCATCTACCATGCATTTGCCCACTCACCCAGCCTATCCTAGTCACCTTGCAGCCCCCTAGCATCCTCCTCACAGCTAACACTGCCCCCCAGCTTAGTGTCATCCGCAAACTTGGAGATGTTGCATTCAATTCCCTCATCCAAATCATTAATATATATTGTAATTAGCTGGGGTCCCAGCATTGAGCCTTGCGGTACCCCACTAGTCCCTGCCTGCCATTGTGAAAAGGGCCCGTTTACTCCTACTCTTTGCTTCCTGTCTGCCAGCCAGTTCTCTATCCACATCAATACTGAACCCCCAATACCGTGTGCTTTAAGTTTGTATACTAATCTCTTATGTGGGACCTTGTCGAAAACCTTTTGAACGTCCAGATATAACACATCCACTGGTTCTCCCTTATCCACTCTACTAGTTACATCCTTGAAAAATTCTATAAGATTCGTCAGACATGATTTACCTTTCATAAATCCGTGCTGACTTTGTCCAATGATTTCACCACTTTCCAAATGTGCTGCCATCCCATCTTTAATAACTGACTCTAGCAGTTTCCCCACTACCGATGTTAGACTAACTGCTCTGTATTTCCCCGTTTTCTCTCTCCCTCTCTTTTTAAAAAAGTGGGGTTACATTAGCTACCCTCCAATCTTTAGGAACTACTTCAGAATCTAAAGAGTTTTGAAAAATTATCACTAATGCATCCACTATTTCTGGGGCTACTTCCTTAAGTACTCTGGGATGCAGCCTATCTGGCCATGGGGATTTATCGCCTTTAATCCATTCAGTTTTACCTAACACCACTTCCCGGAGGGAAGTTGGAGGGATATGGGGCAAACGCAGGCAGGTGGGACTAGTGTAGCCGGGACATGTTGGCCGGTGTGAGCAAGTTGGTCCAAAGGGCCGGTTTCCAAGCTGTGACTCTTATGTTTCCAACCTGACTGAGTCGCTGAGGGCAGTCCATGAGAAACGTGTAACAGCAGCGGGGGAAAAGAACTGTCACCTCTTTAATCAGAGGCTGCAAATTGGCTTCTACTATTCTAAGGTTCTGCTGGGCTGAACATCAGGGCCCCAGCTGAGAAGTCATCGTACATGGAGATTAGAAGATGCTGTTCAAGCCTGCCATCATGTCGCGTACCACATCCTGGGCACAACAGGCGCACTCTAATTCCGGCTATAATGGGCAAGTCTTATAGACGAGTGCTCGTTTTGTAGCCTCTTTATTCATTTCAGCCCACTTACAACCAAAAATACATTGGGAATTATGCTCCTGACAGTCTTATTACTGGAGGCGTTCTCAGCCCCCCCACTGTACTCATGCACCCACCACTGTGCAGCCAAATACCTATCCAATTCAATTTACAAGTTTGCAGACTACACCTGAGGGGCAGGTAGTGTAGAGGAAGCAGGGGCTCTGTACAAGGACTTGGACAGGTTGGGAGAGTGGGCAGAGAAGTGGCTGATGGAATATCGTGTAGCAAAGTGTGGAGTCATGCATTTTGGTAGTAGAAATAAAGGCATAGACTATTTTCTAAATGGGGAGAGAATCCAGAATTCAGAGGTGCAAAGGGACTTGGGAGTGTTGGTGTGGGATTCCCAAACCTAAACAGTTAATCTGCAAGTCGAATCGGTAGTAAAGAAGCAAACTCAATGCTCGCATTTATTTGGAGAGGGCTTGAAGACAAAGGGATGTAATGCTAAGGCTCTATAAGGCGCTGGTCAGGCCGCATTTGGAATATTGTGAGCATTTCGGGCCCCATATCTGAGGAAGGATGTGCTGGCTCTGGAGTGGATCCAGAGGAGGTTTACAAGAATGATCCCAGGAATGAGTAGGTTAATGTATGATGAGCGTTTGTCGGCACTGGGCCTGTACTCGCTGGAGTTTAGAAGAATGAGGGGGGACCTCATTGAAACGTACAGAATAGTGAAAGACTCGGTTAGAGTGGATGTGGAGAGGATGTTTCCACTTGTGGGAGACTCTAGTTCATAGACTCAGAATTATACTGTACATCAGCCATGATTGATTTGTGAAGTAGACTTGATGGACCTAATGGCTTAATTCTAATCCTAACACTTGTGACCTTATGATCTTTTAACCACAGGAACAGACCAGATATCAAATAATGATGAGATGGAGTACAGGAAGGAGATAGAGAATCTCAAAACCTGGTATCAAGTCAATCACCTCTTCCTCGATGTCAGCAAGACAAAGCAGATAGTGATCGCCTTCAGGAAAGCGGTACACATACACCAGGAGTTATTGATGGTGCTGAAGTAGAGATGGTTGATGCTCAATACCTCAGAGTCAATATCACCAGCAACTTGTCCTGGACCACCCATATTGAAGCAATGGCCAAGAAATGACATAACCGCCTCTACTTCCTTAGAAGGCTTAGAATGTTCGGCATGCCCCCAACAACTCTCACCAACATCTACGGATGCAATGTAGTAAGCACTTTGTTGGGATGCATCACAGTCTGGTTTAGGAACAGCTCCATCCATGACCAAAATGAATTGCAGAGGCTTATGGACGCAGCCCAGAACATCACATAAACTTACCTAGAGCAACAAAGTGGGACAGGCAGCATCTCTGGAACGAAGGAACGGGTGACGCGTGGTGTCGTGACCCTTCTTCAGACTGGAAGTCAGGGGAGAGGGAGATACAGGGATAAGGAAGTGTAAGGTGTGAAAATGAGGGTGCTGATCATGGAACATGAGGAATAGATCATTGTTAGCTCAGAGAAGGTAACGACAAAGTAAATAGAGATAAAATGTAATCAGGAACAATCAGACTGGTGGGAGAACTGGGAAGGGGGTGGGATGGACAATATACAATAGACATTAGGTGCAGGAGTAGGCCATTCGGCCCTTCGAGCCAGTACCATTCAATGTGATCATGGCTGATCATCCCCAATCAGTACCCCGTTCCTGCCTTCTCCCCATATCCCCTGACTCCGCTATTTTTAAGAGCCCTATCTAGCTCTCGCTTGAAAGTATCCAGAGAACTGGCCCCCACCTCCCTCTGAGGCAGAGAATTCCACAACGGGAGAGAGGGGGAAAGCAAGGGTACTTGAAGTTAAAGAAGTCAATGTTCATACCGCTGGGGTGTAAGCTGCCCAAGTGAAATATGAGGTGCTGCTCCACCGATTTGCGCTGGGCCTCACTCTGACAATGGAGAAGGCCCAGGACAGAAAGGTCAGTGTGAGAATGGGAGGTGGAGTTTAAGTGTTTGGCAACCGGGAGATCAGGTAGTTTTAGATGGACAGAGTGGAGCTGTTCAGCGAAATGATTGCCCAGTCTATGTTTGGTCTTAGGTACACAAAAAAAGCTGGAGAAACGGCGGGAGCAGCAGCATCAATGGAGCGAACGGAAAAGGCAACGTTTCGGGCTGAAACCCTATGTTTGGTCTTGTTAGTTTATAGACACAGCGCGGAAACAGAACCTTCTGCGCACCGAGTCCGCACCGACCAGCGATTTCAGGAATCTAACCCTTGGGCCAACTTTACATTCATACCAAGCCAATTAACCTACAAACCTGTACGTCTTTGAACTGTGGAAGGAAACCAGAGATCCCGGAGAAAACCAACGCAGGTCATGGGGAGAATATACAAACTCCGTACAGACAGCACCCATATCCAGGATTGAACCCGGGTCTGTGGCGCTGTAAGGCAGCAACTCTACCACTGCCCCACCATGCCGTCACCTATACTTGTTCTACAGACATGCTGCCAGACCCGCAGAGTTACTCCAGAACTTTGTCACCTTTTTTTCCAGCAATCTGAAGTCTGTGCCCACAGGCAAGTGACTATCCTGCCCCCGGGAACAGTTGATCCTGATTTACTCAATCAAAACTCGATACCACCACATGACATCAGCCTCCAGCTCAATATTCTGAGTAATCCTGCCGAAGATTTCATCACCGCTGAAAAGCAACTAAGATCTAGATAGAAAGAGGCATAGACAGAGAGATTATCAGTCAGGGATCTCGTGCAGGACAGAGGCATGTGAGAGGCTAGGAGTTGTTATGGAGGGTGGTGTGGGAAAGATTAGTGGACAGAATAGGCAGGTGAAAGGCATTGAGTGAGGAAGGAGGGTTGGTTTAAACTGAACGTATTTTAATGCAAAGACCTTGACTAGTAAGGCAGATGAGCTTCGGTGGATGGGTATGAGCCTTGTTGATCACCTTATCTACCTGCGACTCAGCCTTCAAGGAACCATACACCTGTACTCCTAGATCCCTCTGCTACCCAGAGGACCTACCATTTACTGTGTACGTCCTGCCTTTGTTCGACGTCCCAAAATGCAACACCTCACACTTCTCTGTATTAAATTCCATAACCATAACCTCTGACACCTGTACTAATCAAGAATCTATCTATCTCTGCATTAAAAATATCCACTCTTGGCCTCCACAGCCATCTGTGGCAATGAATTCCACAGATTCACCACCTTCTGACTAAATAAATTCCTCCTCAGCTCCTTCCTAAAAGAACGTCCTTTAATTCTGAGGGTATGATCTCTAGTCCAAGACTCTCCCACTAGTTGAAACATCCTCTACATATCCACTCTATCCAGGCCTTTCAATATTCGTTAAGTTTCTATGAGGTCCAACTTCATTCTTCTAAGCTCCAGCGAGTAGCTGCCCAGTGCCATAAAACGCTCATCATAGGTTAACCTACATTCCATGGGGTCTTCAAATACAGCGGTGAGTATATGGAACAACCTGGCAGTGGAAGTAGTTGAAGCAGCTACAATACCAAAAATTTATAAGACACTGGGCAGGCACATGGATAGGAAAGGTTTCGAAGGATATGGACCAAATACGAGGAAATGGGGCCAGCTTAAATGGGGCATCTTTATCAGCATGGATGTTGGTCTTTGTTTCCATACCGTATGACTCAATGACTCAATAACTCTAATTTGGCCTTATACAGAGTGGAGTGTGGCAAATTAGATGAATGTGTTATAGAAATGTGTATAAAATCATGAGAGGACTAGATCGGGTAGATGCACACAATCTCTTGCCCAGAGTAGGGGAATCGTGGACCAGAGGACATACGTTCAAGGTGAAGGGGGAAAAGTTTTAAGAGGAATTTGAGAGTAAGCATATGAAAGTAAGCATGCAGGTACAGCAGGCAGTGAAGAAAGTGAATGGCATGTTGGCCTTTATAGCAAGAGGAGTCGAGTATAGGGGCAAAGAGGTCCTTCTGCAGTTGTACAGAGCCCTAGTGAGACCACACCTGGAGTATTGTGTGCTGTTTTGGTCCCCTAATTTGAGGAAGGACATTCTTGCTATTGAGGGAGTGCAGCGTAGGTTTACAAGGTTAATTCCCGGGATGGCGGAACTGTCATATGCTGAGAGAATGGAGCAGCTGGGCTTGTACACTCTGGTGTTTAGAAGGATGAGAGGGGATCTTATTGAAACGTATAAGATTGTTAAGGGTTTGGACACACTGTAGGCAGGAAACATGTTCCCGATGTTGGGGGAGTTCAGAACCAGGGGCCACAGTTTAAGAATAAGGAGTAAGCCATTTATAATGGAGACGAGGAACCACTTTTTCTCACCGAGAGTTGTGAGTCTGTGGAATTCACTGCCTTAGAGGGCGGTGGAGGCCGGTTCTCTGGATGCTGTCAAGAGAGAGCTAGATAGGGCTCTTAAAGACAGCGCAGTCAGGGGATATGGGGAGAAGGCAGGAACGGGGTACTGATTGTGGATAATCAGTATGATCACATTGAATGGTGGTGCTGCCTCGAAGGGCCGAATGGCCTACTCCTGCACCTATTGTCTATTGTCTATTGAGGGGTAACTTTTTCACACAAAGGGTGGTGGGTGTATGGAACAAGCTGCCAGATGAGGTAGTTGAGGCTGGGACTATCGCAACGTTTAAGAAATATTTAGACAGGTACATGGATAGGACAGGTTTGGAGGGATATGAACCAAGCACGGGGATGTGGGACTAGTGTAGCTGGGACATGCTGACTGGTGTAGCTGGGACAAGTTGGGCGAAGGGCCTGTTTCCACACTGTATCACTCTTTGACGCTATGACTAAAGCTTGCGAAGATGAAGGTGATTGAAGCTACAGTTTATGTTAAGAAATTGGAAGAAAGGAGACTCTGGGGAGATAGGATTGAAATGTACGTGATCATAGTTTTCAGATGAATCAAATTATAATAACGTTCTATTTACTTATGTTGACATTTGTGGAACTGCTTTAATTGTGGGAATTAACATCAATGCACTCAATGAGATTGATCACCTTTTAGCATAACTTGAAACGTCTGCTAAAAGGATATCGATTAATGTTTTCCCGAATGCCATAAATGTATGACTTCATGATTCTACCTTAAGCTCAATATTTTTGTGCTTTAACCTGAACGTTTAAAATGATGCACTTTGAACGAGGAAGTGAGATTCGGTTGCGATGAGATTCTCTGCACTCAAAATGCACAGCGGTAGTTTTGTTGGATTGTAGTTCTAGTGTTCAATGAAAGAGGAGTCATAGAGTTATATAGCATGTAAAAAGGCCCTTTGACTCAACTTCATAAGTTCACAAATTATACAAGCAAAATTAGGTCATCAAGTCTACTCTACCATTCAATCATCTTTCCCTCTCCTGCCTTCTCCCCATAACCCCTGACACCTAAGGCGGCATGGTGGCATTGTATTAGAGTTGCTGCCTTGCAGCGCCAGAGACCCGCATTCGATCCTGACTATGGATCCTTGTCTGTACGAAGTTTGTACCTTCTGTCCATGACCTGTGTGGGTTTTCTCCGAGGTCTACTGTTTCCTCCCGCTCTCCAAAGATGTACAGGTTTGTAGCTTATTTGGCTTGGTATAGATGTAAAATTGATCCTAGTGTGTGTAGGGAAGTGTCAATGAGCGCAGATCGCTGGTCGGGGCGGACTCGGTGGGCCGAAGGGCCTGATTCCGCACTGTTTCCCCAAAACTAAAAAAAAATACTAATCAAAAATCTGTCAATCTCCGCCATAAAAATAGCAGATGATGCTACATGTACACTAGTCCCACCTGCCTGCGTTTGGTCCTTATCACTGTAAACCTGCCCTGTCCTTATCCATAAACATTATTCCCTTTATCCTGTATCTGTACACTGTTGATGGGTTGATTGTAATCAGGCATTGTCTTTCTGCTGAATGATTAGCTCGCGACAAAAAGCTTTGAACTGTACCGGGTGTGCCACAGCAGTGGCTGCTTCGCCAACAGTCTGTCTGTCCTTTCTCTATTTTTATTATTTTAAGTATGTTTTAAAAGTATGAATCAGTGTTTCTTGGTTGGTTTTATGTGGGAGATGGGGGGTGGGGGAATCGGGGGGAAACATTTTTCAATCACTTATCTCGACGGAGATTAGATTTCTCCGTCCCCCCGCGGCCTAACAACGTGGAGTGGTGCGGCCTTTCCTGAATTCAAGCCGCGGGCGTGCAGACTTACCATTGTGGAGCCTGCAATCCTTTGCCGAGGATCGCCTGTGAAAGAGCTCCAACCAGGGCTAACACCGTGAAGGCCACAGTCTCCGGTAAGAAGAGGCCAACTCGGGAGCTCCATGCCGCGGACTGTTCTGATCCGGCCCGGAGCCGGAGTTTCCATCATCCCGACGAGAGGACTTTGGACATCGGACCGTAGGCAGCGGCGACTGCGGAGGGTTCAACGGCCCAGACCACCGGTGAACAAACGAGGAAGATGTTTGAGCTTTATTACCTTCCGTCACAGTGAGGAATGTGAATTCCGCTGTGGTGGATGTATATGTTAAATTTTATTTTACGTGGCTGTGTGTATTTTTGCTTTTCACTTAGTATGGCTATAAGGT